>NW_022990413.1:227500-729414 GCF_902827175.1 Gymnodraco acuticeps
CAAACTTCCTTCATTAAGAGCTCAAGGTAAGCTTCCTCTTCAAAACCAAACGCATAACTCATCATTCTTACAGTTGACGTGGATGTTTTGCATTTTTAGAACTATATATTTTCACGGGAGGACTTTGACTTACCTGTGCTTCTGTTTCCGTCTGGAATGTGCATTTATCCAGGTGTACCGTGATCAGCCCTTCAGTGCGACATTAGTCTCCCGCTGAGAATAGGTCAATGATAAAGGCGTTCAACAACATTAAAAGGGAAGGTTGGAGAGCTGAGCGGGATATAATTCATGGAGCAGCACATTGGATGGCGCCACCATAGCCCTGTCATTAGATCGATTTACTAAACAAACTCAAACCAAGGTGGGGATGTTAAACAGTAACCCAGAGCCATAAAAACCAAAAGGAAAGGATCACCAGGTGTGTGTGTTTGTGTGCGTGTGTGTGTGTCAGTTAGGGCCTGTAACACCCCCTCTGAGGGTAGAAGGTAACAGATTCAAGAGGCTTGAGGTAATGTTTCACAAAATAATGGTGAAGAAGTAACCATTTTAGACGTTTAATTTCACTCTGTACACACACAGGGTTAAGTGTTAGCAAATATGTTGAAACACATGTAAACTGTGTATTTCATTCCGACTCTTATGTGTTTTACAATAAGTAACATATTGGATTAAACAATTAGGAAACCAAACAGTAATTTTATTAGCTAGTATTACAAATATAATGTTCGAAGCCTGTGTTATATTCACACACACCAGCAGATGGCAACAGTTCATTCATTTTGAGCCAGGAACAGTTTACAGTCTCACATTCTTACAACATTTTCAAAGACAAATCCAATAAAAAGGCAAAAAACTGGAATATTATTGCATTTCTCACACAATAAAAAATTAGGATGTTAGGATTATGTTAGGATTTAAAAGTGGGAAAGCATGATAAATACAAAAAAAATATTAGCTCCAAAAAGACCAGAAAATACCCACTGAGTAAAGACTATTTTTGTATGTTTTATAAAAATCTCTTCTTTAATGTTTTTGGAGTTTTAATCCAATCAGTGCTAAAGATTTGTTGTAATTTGAGTAGTTATAACATTCAGCTTTTTATAGAAATGCACAATAGCCATTTTGACCCTAACCTGATTCCTTCGTTGTACCTGTACAATGACAAATTAAATATCTATCTACTTCTTCCAAAAAAAAGCAAATCAAGTATCCGGACCCCCTAACACTGCCAAGAAATGTCAAAAAGTCATTTTGGGGCAGCAAATGAACCAGGTTCTCCTGCCCAGGAAGGTGAGCATGTCCAAACAATTAAAAGTGGTCAGAGTCAGAAACACCTCGTTGACGTTCTCCAGGTGGATCTTTTCTAAGTAGTTGAGCCGGAACATGTGGTAGGGGATGAAGCAGACGACCATGACGAGAGCGAAGCACAGACTCTTCTGCTGAGCCCCGTAGTCCTGCTGCGAGCTGCACCCCTCATGGTGCTTCTTGTATAAAACCCTCAGGGTGTTGGCTTGGAGGCCTGTCAGCACTGAAGCTACCAATATGATCACTATACTGACGATGTAGTTTAACACCTTTGCAGCAGCTATGTTGTTGCCAAACTTGAAGCAAGTGGTATTTGTGTTGTTTTCACTGCCCTTATTGTTTCCTATTTTTCCGTAGAAAGAATGCATGATGCAAGGGACCACGACGAGCACCACGATCCACACCGCTCCACTGATGAGGAGAGCGTGGAACTTCTGGAAGGATACCACAAGCTCAGTGTTGTAGTAGAACGACATCAAGCGTGTGACGAGGATGATCACGTAGAAGAGGAAGGACATGTACATGTGGATGTGGATCATGCCGCTGATCACCCGGCACAACCCGGGGCCCAGGTCCCATTGATGATTGGCGTAATAGTAAATCCTGAAGGGCACGGTCAGGAGGAAGATGAAGTGGGTGAAGATGAGGTTGAGTACGGCTATGGAGGTGATAGATGTGGAGCTGAACCTCATGATGTGCATCATCAGGCTCAGGCTGATGATGCCACTGAGCAGAACTACTGAGTTGATGACCAGGAGGACGGTGTGGTACTCTTTAGGGTCTGACGTATTTTCCAGGGGGGCTACGGTGTTCGGTGAGGAGCTTGAGGTCATCATGGAGGTCATCATGGAGGTTAAGGCCGAAGATAACACGCTTTGGGGGACCGTGGTAGCCATCTTAGATAGGGAAATATAATAATAGCTTGGATTTATATAGCGCCTTTCATGAGACCCAAGGTCGCTTTACAAAGAAGAACAGGGCAAAACATAACTAAACAAAAGGCAGTCAGACAACCAGTCAGACAGACAAAAACAACAAATAGATTAGGGGCCAAAGGCCTTAGTAAACAGATGGGACTTGAGGGCCCTTTTGAAGGCGTCAAGCGTGGGGATGTTCCGGAGAAAGAAAGAGGGGAGGAGAGAGAACAGGAGGGATTGACAGAGAAACTGAAGATTGGTGATGTGATGGAGGGAATCAATCAGTTAAGGGCTTCTTTTTAACTATTTCGTCCATGTTGTGGGAATTTTTCTTTCCATGTTTTCTCCTTTAAACGTTTTTTTTGGGGAGTAAAATTGTAAAATTGACTTGACCATTAAAAAACCCCGAAGTAGGCTTAACCAAAAAAATAATAATACTAAATACAAAATAATGTAAAAAATTGGCTCATGTAGCTTATGTTTTAAACACTACATTATATTGACATACTTCACTGATGCTATTTGTTCATATTTGAACACAAAATCCAGATTAAGACATTGACACCGAAGAATAATTTTGTCGGATGCTTCAAGTGTTCATTTTAACAGGAAACCAAACTTAAAACATACTAAAGATATTACATCTCCAAAATACAAACCCTAAAATACAAAGGTAAGAAACAAACACATTGTTCAGGCCATCAAAAGAACATTGTGAAACTGAAAAGGAAATAGCATTATAATCGAAAAAGAAAAAAAAGACTTACTTACTTTTTAGTTCTCAGAAGAACCGCCAGCTGAGTGCTCTTGAATGTGTGAAAATGAGGCATACAGAGCGAGTATTTCCTCTACATTAAATCTAATTATCTTTGTCATTAGATTTTGTCGGCGCACATGGGATAAGCTCTTCGTGTGGTAACGCCTATGTGTGTGTCTGTGCACTTATTGGTACCAACTCATGTGGAAGTTGAGATTGTGAAGATCAACCTTGTCTGTGTTTCACCAACCACAGTTCAGTTTTGCATAATAGTGTGCGTGTACTCCTTTAGCAACTGGAGGTGTTTCACATGACCAGGAACTTGGCTGCTTCCTCCTTCTGGTCACTACACTTCTCTACTTATTAATTTCTTTAATATTAAACTATATACAAATCATTATAATTTGAAACTGTAGAGACAATGCCATGTAGAATTGTTGACTAGAAATAGAAATGTATAATGTAGGAGCAACATAAACAATACTTAATGCAATACACTCTTTACCTAATTTTAAAATACTCTATCCTCCAAGTGTCTTCCTCCCAAGTGAGGAATGACATTTGGAAAGAAATCTATTAAATGATTTATATTATGTTGTGCTTACTCAATACAAATCTAATAAATTGTTATCAAATGTATGAGTCCTTATAGCTATCATCATTATGCCATGTTACAAGCAGGTTAAACCTAATCAAAACTATATTTATAATGCATTATAGTCATGTGCATAATAGAAAGGATACTGCTATTTAAAATCTCATATGTGAGTTTTTTTGGATTACTGTTTTTTTGTACAAAAAGCAATCATATTCTGCAGAAGTCATGTTTGTCTTGAGTTTCTAGGAACCACAAAGAGTTCAGACAGATCAGCTCTTACCCAAATAGTCTGCTGCTCTTAATTATTGCATGGAGATCCGTGACACTATACAACAACAGTTGTTTACTGTACATTACACTATGGAGTCAAAGTTTTGGCCCATTGAAAATAGAAGAAGTGAGAGAGGATGTGGTACTGCTAGCTGTGATGTGGAGACATGTGTGCAAGCACTTAGTTAAAAGGCAAATAGTGCCACTCCAGCTGGTGCAATGAAGCTGAGAACATTTAGATATAAATATTTATCATATTCAGAAAAGACCCACAGATGTAAGTACAGAAAATCCCTTGTCCACAAAGCGAGGTGATTTGATTAAAGTAGTAAGTTATATTTGGCTATGTTCAGTCAGTTCATGCAGTTAATATTAGCCTACTTTGCTACCCATCATGTCCCGAAGTTTGATCTGGAAAACTAAATTGCACGAGAAAACCAGGTTTTTTAAATGTATTTAAACAAACTATCCATAGGTTTTTCAAAACACATCTTAACAATCTTATGTACAGACATTTACAAGTTTGCTACCCACAATCCCTTTGCTGCCCACTGAGTACAGGCTCTACAAACAGAGCATAACATTGATACTGGCACCTGGTGTATTCTGTTAATGTTTAATACAAAACACATGTCTCTTTTTGTTCATTCATGTCCACAAACATATCATCACAATTTTCTTTAAATAAATCCCTTCTCCTTACCTTGTGAGCATGACACGTCTCGGGTAGCTTCCCAGGAAATACAAACTCAAAACAGTTGACCTTTCTTTGGTGGATCATGAACCAGCATCCTTGGCAAAGGCATAAGTTACAGTCCGATATTCAAATGGCCTTAGTCCATCCGTCAATGATTAATGTAAAAACAATAATGTATCAACTCCGTGTACAAAAGAATACAGTGCAAACAGAACCTTGGACAAGTCTCGAGCCACTTGAAAATGTCCTATGTAAACCATCTATCTAAGGAGTTAGTGTTTATTTACATTCATACAAGGAGGAACAAAGGAATAATGTTCTCAACCTGCACTAATTCACTATTGTAGACATTTTTAAAGCAGTTCTGAGAGGATAGTTGAAAGCATCTGACCAAAAAGGATGTACAAGAGGGGATTTCCCACAATCCAAAACAATGTAGCTTAGTGGTGTGAGACTCTGTACAGTATAATGACTCATAAAACAATATCCCGTATAAACTAACCTTGGCTTAATAAGGTGAATGCTAAATGAAAAGCACCTATACAAAACACTTGGTTGCACTATACATGTTTAGGGGAAGTGGGTCTTGCGCTTCCTCCACAGAATGAGTCTTTGTGAGGTGAGAATGTGCGTGACCACGCTGAGCAACATCAGGAAGATGGTCATCGACATCACTATCACATAATGGCTGATGCTGAAAGAGACAGAGAAATACGTTGAATACACTTAATCAAGTGTATGCAGCACATTTAAAGTAGAGGCCGAAAGGATCATCAAGGAATGTGGAGGGTAGTGTTATTGTCAAGTGATTTATTGGTAAGAATTAAGACACTTCAAAGCATGTAGGTAACTAACCTTGTTCCTATGTCCAACCAGCTGCCGTAGTCCTGCACCAGGAAGAAAAAGTGCTGAGGAGAAGAAGAATGAGTTGAAGATGTGGAAAGGTAAAAGAGAAAAATGATTTGATAAAGAACAACAGTGCATAAAACATTTAACTAGGGCTGCACGATATTGAAAAAAACTGACATTGCGATTTTTTCCCCCCTGCGATATATATTGGGAAATGAAAACATACAGAAATTGAAGAAAAGACCGTTTTTTTCCACGCAAACTATCCTTTCTTGAACTTTAATGCTATACAATTGGTATTTTTTTTAACTTTATTTAACCGGATGAAGGATTTTAGTCACGGACGTCTAGATCTTAAGTTATCAGAGCAACAAGCTGAGCTAGCTCGGTTAGCGCGGAACTGCCCTGGAGAAACACATGAAACTACTTTATTCAGTGTTTTTACCTTTAATCACCGGGTCTGTTTGCTTTGGAGATTTGATTGTGGTTTGCTGTCAGAGCCTGCATGTCACTCACTCAAGTTCCCCTGACATGAGCTGCGCAAGTTTTCCTTTTGTAGCAAGCAGCAAAATAATTGTAACATGACGTGTTTGAGTTCATTTGCCTACTTAATATCGCAAATCCTAAAAAAACAAAACAATCGCATGTCCTGCGATGTGAATATCGCGATTATCGTCACGACACGATATATCATGCAGCCCTACATTTAACCCAAACATTTCAAACATCCTCACCAGAGCCATCAAGTCCGAGATGACCAGGACAATGAGGAACAAACTGGAAAACAAGAATACAAGAGTGGAAAGAAAGCGTCAAAAGTAAGATCTTTGAAATTATAAACATCCACAACCACACAAGTGTACGTCATATACAGCATGCATGGTAGAATGACCCCACTTCACACAAACAATAAATACAAGTATGTGTATATTAGATTAGATTAGATTACTTTATTGTCATTACAAAAATGCAAGCACAGTGTAACGAAATTTAAGGATGGTCTAACCAGAGTGCAAAACAGTCAGTTACATACACAATTATCAGAAGTATGTACCAAAATAAATGATACAAACATAAAGGTAAATAGATGGGAAATGTATAAATAGGAATAAATACACAGATAATAATAAATACAGTGAATACAGAATTGCGCTTCAGCACAGCACACGACAACAACTAGGCAGTATGGGACAGCGTGGGGTTCATTGTCAGCAGTCTGACTGCTGAAGGGAAGAAGCTGTGCGTAGTCCTGTTGAATTGTCCTATAAATTGAGTTGAGCATCTTATTCTGAAGGACTTACCTTCTTGATGAAAGCTGTGTTGCAACCTGGATGGTCTCAAATGTACACATCACTATAATGAAAGGAATGATAACCTGGAAGTTCAGAGAAAACACATTCAAAGTTTGTTTCTCAGACAGATGTATCAATATACTACTCTCCCTTCTTGGAAATGTATTTCTTGAGTTATGATGATGAAAGTATACAGTTAGGCAGCACAATCAATAAACGTTTGTTTAAATGGTACCTTCCACATCATCAGCCCTCCCATGATGAAGGGGTTGAAGACAGTGAGGAAACAATAAACAGACGCTGGGTCAAAACTAGACAAGGAGAAAGAAGGAGAGGAGGTGACTAAATCATTAAAACATTAAGAGAATAACACAAAGGCATTTCACACAGTTTACTGAGTCTACTGTCACTGTTTTCCTTTCTGTAGTCAAATGAAACATTGCTAGTAAAAAAATTACCCAAGATGCACCATGCACCGCCACACCACCCCCAAACACAACTTCCTGCCATCAACACCACACAGGTGTATATATACAGTATATGACAATGACCTACAGTATATGACAATGACCTACATACCTGTTAATGGAAGCTATGTTCCCTGTCCCGAAGAACGCTGTTATTATAAAAAATACCTGAAGTAAAAGTATGGTCAAGGAAACATTTGGAGCATTATCTTAACTTTGCAAAATGATAATCTAATGCCATTTTCTAGTTCTGAACTAAAGTCTCCATTGGCACCAGTTTGAACAATGTCACTGTTGCAACATACTCTAGGAAGGATACAAAAAAATAAGATCTTCTGATGTCATCCAACTTCAGTTGTCGGATCTTGGTGATGTCGATGTTTGCAGAGAAATCGATAGTGGAGAGCTGAAAGAAAACACACACAAAAGCATTATCACACATTCATTTACACACCCAGAGAGATGATAACGGTAAGTTAGCACTCAGACGTTGTGTACTTTATGTAGAGCTTTATGTAAGCCCTCTTCACAGATTACAGTGTGTTATCACAAGCAGGGATGTCCTTGTTTATTTAACTAAGAAAATGACATTAAAGGAGTGAATAGTAGATAAATGTTAACAACAGAACCTTTCAGAATATATATACAAAAATATACAAATAGAAGGAAAATACGCTTACACAAGGTCAGGCAGAGTATTATAGTACATGCCATAAGGAAATGTTGCCGTTTTTGTTTTATACAGTTGATAACATTGAAATACTTGGATAATCTGCCTTTTTCCATGAAATAAAACATAGTGTTTCAGAAACCAAGGGGTGTGTAAACTATCAGTATATGTGATTTTAATTCTGTAGAAACCTATAGTAAAATATTTAGACACACACTTTGTTTACAGTGCTCTAAAAACTCTACATTTGGAGACAAACACTTGTTGTTTCCACCTCTTGTCTGCCAGAGACGCCCTGAGCGAGCATGGCTTCCTGTTCAATGTTGATCCACACAAACATCAGCCATGACAACACAGGGGGGAACAATGCCTCTGACCTGGGGGGGGAATACATCATAAATGATATAACTCTAAAATGTAATTTGACATGTAAGTGCAGCTGCATGATGTGTGTGTGTAATATTCGTGTCTCACCCGGTGCTGAGCAGCAGGTATGTGGCTGTGAGGGAGAGGAATATGCTGAGGAGTCGGTGGAAGATACGAGTAGAGCTCAACAACGGCACCAGCATGGAAGACGCTGAGAAGACACAAGTGAGGTGAATGCAATTGCAGAAAAAGGTTTAAAGAATTCCCCATAATTCCTTACTTTCTTTGAGTGACTGCGTAGATGGAATACCAGATTATGTTGAAAATCAAGCCTTACAGTATGTATGTATGTAAGCATTGGATTTCAATCATGTGCTTAACTTAAAACATACAATCAAAAATGTTCTTTCAATACGTTGTAGTCCTTCAAACCGTTCTTCTTTAAACATCAGATGTTATATCCTAACAGCTACATGACTATGATTGCCTGTTGTATTTTTCAAGTGTGCATTTTCTCAGGAAAGCAAGGCGGCTTTAATTTCACTTTTCAAAATAAAATGGTTGTCCTACAGACCATAGGCTGATATAGAGTAGTAAACTTATCCTAACCTCATATTTCTGCATTTTTTCAGGCATTAATAACATGTAGAACCCTGTGAGATCTAACCAGGAGTTAAATAACTTGATTTCTGTCTTAGATATCTGATTATGTTTTTAGAAAATGACATAAATAACACATCCCCAGGAGATTCTGAGGTGTTGGACAGATGGTGTGCTCACTCACACCTGCCTACCTAACGTGGTCCAGCTGATGATCTGGTTCAGAAGCGGCAGGCCCTGTTTCTGCTGCAGGCTGGAGTGTGTGAGGGACGGCACGTACGCACACACTGCCACATGGAGCATCTGTGTGACAGGTGATCATTTATTTCAGAAAATGCAATGACTCAATCACACCCAACGTGACATGTCTTGTAGTTACCTGGGTGATGAACTGCTGCCGGTCAGTGAGGTGCAGCGGAGCTTTCTGCAGCGCGGACCACAGGTAACAGGCAGAGGTGAAGAGAGAGAGCACACCTGCACAGGTACTGAGCAAACGCACAGATTAATTTTGCACAATATGTTGAATATAAATGCTGCTGTTAATTAGCAATTCATTTGATAGTTTCTGCCTCTTCCACTTGACATCAATGTTCAGAATAATCATCAGAATCTGAATTTATCCCTAGGAAAAAGTGGGTTTTGTTCAAAATGTAAAAAGTAATAATAAAGAAAAATAGAAATATTTAGATGAACATAAGAAGTTAAGGTAAGAATGTGCATTAAAAATAAATTAAATAAAGGATAGTTTAAGAAAAAACATAGGAAGGTAAAGTTAAATGTAAGAAAGAAAGATAAATAAAATTAATATTTATATAAAAATGTGCACATTGTACAAAACTATAAGACTGAATGTCTATTACAATACATGCAGAGGTATATTTTCTTATGTAAAGTACTGCTTACTACATTGTGATTATATACATATAATAATATAGGAAAAATATTAGCATTAATATTCTGACATTGATTCGAACCATATCGCATATCTAAAATGTTTTAGCTAACATCACTCTGGTATGATATTTCTGAAAGTATAGCGATATAAATATATTTCCTTGTAACCGACGGAGGTTCTTCTGGTTTGAGAGATTTGGCTAACGGTAGGACACTGTGGTTCACTTTCTGATAAATGTAAGCAAATAGAGGAAACACTCACACCAGATGTATGTTCGGCTCTCTGCCCACAACAGGCATCAGGGGGAAAGCCGCCAAACACAGACAGCCCAGACACCAGCTCACTGAGCGGAACTGCAGAGGGACAGAGGAAATGAGTTCAGATAGGAAAGGAAGAAATAAAAAATAGGTATTTATCAAAAAGAAGGCACATTATGAAGTGTGATGTCTTGATAAAAACACTGATGTTAGCTACAAATCTATCAGTCACACCTTCTGTCAGCAAGACGTTTTGCTACTGTGTTCACACTCAGATGTCATTTACACTGGGGACGCAGGGGACATGTAAATATAGAATAAATCAATTTGCATGCCCCTAAGCTAAAGAAAAACAACCCTAGCTTACTCAATATACAATTAGTAGTCTTTCATGCACTGATCAGTAACTGTACAAATGTTTCAGCCTACTTTTCAGTTTTTTTCCTCAAATTGAACCTTCCGATTAAATTGCTTAAAAATATATGCTATAGAGAATTTTAGTATCTTCTCCCCTCCGTTTTCAACAAAAAGGGACGCCATTGTTCACGCTTCAGTTGTAGGAAACTGTACCCTTGTTTTCCCAAACTTTGTTGTGAAACATCATTTTCCAAAACCTTTCCAGGTGAGGTAATATTCAAATCCCATGACTTTTTCCTTGTGTACAGTACTGGGATCTTCTCTCCCTCTATTCCCCTCCATTGTCAACACAAAGTGATGCCATTGTTCACGCTTCAGTTGTAGGAAACTGTACCCTACCTTGTTTACGCCCACTTTGTTGTGATACATAATTTTCCAAAACCTTTCCAGCTGGAGCAGTAATCCATGACATAGTTACCTTGGCTTTTCCAAAAAGTCCTGAGAGGAAGGGCCAGAGTGAGAGGACAGCCAGGCCCACAGTCAGCATGGCGCGATGGAAGAAACTCACCACCTGGGGGCAGCAAAGGTACACACAATGACTACCCTTACATTGTTTGTCATAATACTGTATGTGGAGGTCAACTAAAGGCTTGTAAGTAAAGCTGTATCAGTACTATGAAGCAGACATTTTTACATTAAATTACATGAAAGACTCCTACCAGTAGCTCGATTCCAAACGCCACCAGCACAAGATAGCCAAGACATTTCCACAGTGGCAGAGAGGGAGCCGAGTGAACCAAATCTGTCAGAGTTCTATACCTGAAAGGGATCATTTATTAATGAGACATTATTTTTCTGTTGTGAATTGCATACAAGAAAGACACATGCAAAGACTGTGTCCTTTAATCCATTTTCAGAGGAGGAACATGAGTGGATACACTTCAAAGGATCTAATTAACACTTCACTGCCGCTGTGCCAGACGTGCATGAACATGTTTGTGTGAGGTAAAGTATAAATACAAATCTGCTATATTCATTGATTGTTGAGATGTCCATTGATGTGTGTTTGATATGTCTGACATCCTGTCTGTGTGAGGTGTTTCCCCACCTCTCTATAAAAACCAGCATGCAGATTATTATTATGTGTTTATACTCACTCTTTTAGCACAGAGTACCACACAGGAACAGGCAGCAGGCAGTAAATGTAGTAGGTAACGGGGCTCCTTTGGATAAGCAGGAACACAGTGATCACCACCGTCACACAGATACACAGCCTCGCCAAAGTGTGGCTGCGATTCTGCACACATACACCGGGAAAAAAACACCAAAAATGTAATTTAGTGAGGCAATCGAGTAACTTTAATGTGCCTTGGTGGAGGAGATATTTAGAGGCAAAGAGAGAGGGATTGTTGTGTATGTCTCACCTGATTGAGGAGACTGGGGTGACGGTCGAGGCTGGCGTGAGTCTTCAGTATCACGAGCACAACATATGAGGTCCAGCCTACGAACCCGAGCACTACGCTGCAACCCAGGAAGAACCTGTCGTAGGTGTGGTAGTACACCAGGCCCTCCAGAGCATTCGATATCAGAGAGCGGCACAGAGAGATCTGACAAGAGGCAGACGAGGGGGAAAGAAAAACATCATTGGTGAATACATTCAACATCCTCCTAATGGATTTGTATACTTGCAAATGTGCCCATACACTGCAATATCCTTCTCCAAAATACTCACAAAATCGTCATACTTCTCCAGCTGAATCAGTATTCTGGCCTTGTGGAAGAATTCAGCTTGTTTTGACTCAGTCAGGAGTCTGGGAAAATCAGAGAGACAAAGCAATAAAGCCAGAGTGTGTGAAATTGCATTTAAATGTGGTCTGAAATAGGGTGAAGAAATAAAACCGGTTTATTTGCTTTAATACTTGGCAAACAGCGATAATATTAAACATGATCCCTTGGTAAAATAAATGCTTGAATTAAAAAATTAACACAGCAAATAAAATGTATGTAATTCATTGACAGCTATCACAATTCATGAACTCACTAATTGTACTTACTGGTATGGGGTGAAGAGAAATGACAAAGTTGTCTCCTTTTTCTGAGCCATTTTCATCTACAAAAACAAATGGAACAGCTCACTCACTATAGATTTATAATTATAAGACATTGAATGTAGGCTTATCCATACAAAGAACTTAGAAATGCCAGAGTGTTTAAAACTATCATTTTAAAGTTAGTCTTATTAATCAAATAAATAGTACAGAAAATACCAACATTCAAGTATCATATCAACTTTAATTGATACTAATTTATTACCATAAATAAAGCTCAGTAATAGCATAGCTTAATGCATGTATACCTTGTACTGCTCCAGTACTTGAATAGCATTCGTGTAAATGCTCTCTGCCTTGAACTGGTCACTGTTGTTAAGGTAGAGAAGAGGTAACACACCCTGAAGAGACACAAACACACATAATTACTATTAAACAACTGATCAGTTTTTGACAACTTTCCAGATAGAAAGGACTAAAATATTTCCAGTTTCCTTCATTTATCTCTAGACTTACAACAGAGTTAACAGGAAATGGCACACCAATGAGAGAAGCCATTAGGGGAGCGATGTCTGCCTGTAAAAAACACACAATATATTTAAATATATTACAATAACTGATGAAGTAAGTAAAAAGTGACATTGCCATGAGCCTCACTTGATTGACGTCAACTCTTTGAAGGTGCTCCAGTTTCCAATCTGGAAGAAACAGTATGGATTAAAATCGGGACACAATAAAACATTTTAAATTAAACAATGAGAAAATGTATGTTTGTCTTTCAAATGAAGTTGCTTTCACTAAATGTTTTCCTTTTTTTTCTATAGGTGTAGGAGAACCTGGGTCCTAAACTAAAAAAAAAACAGCTTGAGAGGCATTAAAGCAGGCAGCTGAGAGAAAAGTAAATGAGTTTAGCACCTTGTAAGAATCCATCGTTGTATGGTTGGGCTGCGGTGACTTTTTGGGCATTTTTAACTCCGGCTCCCCACGCCACTAAAGGTGTGAGAGTCTCCGAGGGATGGCCTGCTCCGTGGGAACCTGGAGACACAACAGACGATACAAAAGGCTACTGTGAATTCATTTGCATAAGAAATTTTTTTTCCAGTTGCTGACAGTTGAAGAACAACAACAAGAGTCCTACCCCAGTTTGTCATGCCATGATCAGAGGTGAACACATAGGCTGTTCTTCCATCATGATCAAAGAAGTCTTCCACCATAGACACCAAATCAGCTACACCAGTGTCTACCAGTCCAATATTGTCGAGGTACTCCCTAGATAAAGAACAGATACAAGACATTGCTTATTTGTTATTTCATTATATTGTATATGCAGTGCAACCTAAACAACAACTGATGACATTTCTCTCACTTCGACATTGGTCTGTGAGCATGTCCGTTTGTGTCGATGCCCAGCAGATGCAGGAATAAGATGTTCTGATCCTCCAGCAGACTGGCCCTCAGACTGGAGTTAGACTTGGCTGACTGGAAGAATGACTGGTGCAGAGAGAAAAATAAACATAGTAGAATCTGTTAAAGATGGCATGTGGGGGGGGGGGGGGGGGGGGGGGGGGTGGGTGACGTTGACATACACCGAGCAAAACCACAGTGCATAACAATGGACTCCAGTGCACGCTATTACGGGCACTATATAGCACGCACAAAAGTAGGCTATCTAGGCATTGCTAATTCCTGGCTACATATTACACAGATTCTGCATAATAATGCCCTGCCCCTGCATCTTCTATTTCAATCTTTTTAGCAGATTTAGCGTTTTTAGTGAGAAAGAATTCCGAAATACGTCAGTTCATGTTCATGTCAGTTACTTGTCACTTGTGCAGCCGACTAAAAACTAACAAAACGCTTTTTTTCCACATCTTTTTTATTTTTCTTCCCTGAAGCTAAATAATTTATTATATAGTTTAAAATTATCATTTGAATAATAATATATAATGTAAAATATATCTCAGGCACAATGAAATGAAATGAAAAAATATATATAAAAAAAAATAACATTTGCATACAGAGGAGCTCCGCCTGCCTGCCGCTAGGGGGTGCTGCAGCGCCCTCAGCACCCCCCTTCCCGCGCCCCTGTCCAGAACTCTGCTGCCCGCCTCCTCACCCACACCCGCTCCCGAGACCACATCACTCCCGTTCTCCAGAACCTCCACTGGCTCCCTGTCCGTCAAATAATCGACTTCAAATTCCTCCTCATAACTCACAAAGCCCACAACAACCAGCCCCCCCCCCCCCCCCCCCCTACCTCACAGACCTGCTGCACCACCACACCCCTTCCCGCTCATCAGAAGCCAACCTCATATCCATCCCCATCCGCATCAATCACCGGACCTGGGGGGACAGAACCTTCTCCGTTGCTGCCCCCTCCCTCTGGAACTCACTCCCACAACCCATCAGAGACTGCACTGACCTCACCACCTTCAAAAAACTCACAAAAACCCACCTCTTCAATCTGGCTTTTAATGTGTGATTGCTTTTGTATTGCTTGATTTTAATTTGACTTTAACTATATATTTATTTGTTGTTCTTTTCTTTTCACTATATCTGTAAAGCGTCTTTGAGCACAAAGCGCTAACAAAATAAATCTATCATTATTATTATCACAACATGCATCATTATTGTTAGTAACTCTACTACCATACTTTGACTTGAGTGAACACCCAGCTGTCCAGCCTGGAGGCGTCTGTGGAGGCGAAGTCTTCCTCCGCTGCTGGGTATGTGTGGGTATACACATGGTCTCCACTGGCACCTGCAAGAACCACAGCACAAAATACAATGATAGTTAGAATATGTAGATCTAAAATATCAGCACATTTAAGCTGTAATGAGTAATGATACAGTTTTTATCTGTAATATTTAGCTTATTGATTAAGTTGGTGGTTATGATTGTATTGTTTGTATGTGTGTGCTTGTCTGTGCTTGTGTACCTTTAGCAAACATTGGCAGAATATCAGGGCTGCCCCAGCACCAGGTGTGTCTGCTCTCATTAAACACAGAGTCAAACTCGACAGGATTCTCCTTCCAGCCTGAAAACACAGGTCAAATAAGGTAATTACACTTGCAGTCAAAAACAGTCACAAATACAGTACGAGTAGATTCATCCTTCATTGGGATACGATTGTCGGTGTGGTTTGGTGGAAAGAAAATAGGTCCTACATGAAACTACTAACAGGGGTGTTTTGGGGTGAACTATGCCTTTAATCTTTTACATAGCCAAATCTGTATCAACATGTACACCTACCTTTAGCAACAGCACTCACGTCCTCATAGAAGCCAGCAATGAGAGCAACGTGACCGGGACGAGACTCAGTGGGCACGCGTGTGTGTGAAACCCCCCAGGTACCTCTCTCCTCCATCACATTCCTGATATTGGGAAACACACACATACTTGTACTCATATTCCTTAGTTATAACAGATTTATTAGCAAAGCATGGGAATAAAAGACCCAGAATAACAGTCACACACACTTCAATGCAGATACACACTGCCTTCACTACACACACTCCCAACCTTAAGTATGGTGCTCTCGATGAGCCGTCGGGGAGCGGTGTGAAGAGACTGTCCGCTCTGAGGCCATCGGCCACCACCAACACCAGTCTGGAGGCAGGGGGGGCCAGCGGTGTGGTCTGGGGGGTCATGCCGTGGACCAGGGGAGAGGTGAAGTAGATGTCAAAGATAGAGACGAAGAAGATCACGTGGACTATCAGTCCCACCAGCAGGAAGGTGATCATCTTCATTTTGAGGGTGAACACTGAGCTGGGTCTGCAGGGAAACAGGGGGCATGGAGACAGATTAGGTAAGGTCTGATGTGTGTTCAGGTGAAATGGGAAGCAAGTTGATACCGGCTGATACTTCACTAAATCTGCTGTTTTAATTTGTAAGGTAAAATTGTAAATGTAACTCTGTAACCCTGTAAGGTGTCCTTGGGTGTTATGAAAGGCGCCCCCCAAAATAAATGTATTAAGTATAAATAAAGTATATAAATGACTGAGGAAAACATGGACACATATTTCGTTTTAGAGTACAGGATAAAGAAGTTAGTTCAAATATTAAGGGAATACTTTATAAGGTTCAGCTTTGTATAACTAAGCCATAGTATGTAAGATTTAAAGACTGCTTAAGATCAGGACTAATCCTTCTGTCACCATATGCCATTAGATAATAAGCTAAAAGTGTAATGGTTAGTTTGGTACATCTCAATGAGTTACCCATCGGGCCAGCATTCATACATCTTTAGACCATGCACAAAGTATTACCTGTATGTGACTTCAGTGGGATCTGTCCATAGAAACCGGGGACTCTGTCTCGTTGACGAATGAATGGAAGAGCAGAACTATCTAAAATACTATCACCCGTTCAAATGATTTAGCATCGTTTTTATCCTCGTAGTTAACTTATTATTATATATCCAGATAACACGACCGATAGAGGATTTGATTTACAGAACAAGATCCGCGTAATCTTTAAATGCGTCCTTTTACAAAACCGACTGTCCCTCTTTTAAGAAGCTTAGTACAAGAAAACATGAGCATCCACTTCCTTGTTGTGACTGACGTCTTACGTTGACGTGTGTACTTTGCAGCTGATTGTGGGTATTGTAGTTAATACATTTATTTCATAGCGAGCACTACTTTTCAATTGTTTAAGTGTCAAATAAATGCTTTGAGTTCTTATTCTTTAAATATTTGTGTTACAGTGTAGTTTAAAAGGAAAGCGTTATTTTTGACAGCGTGTGGTTCTTTGACAACACATTAGCTAGCACAGGTTATCAGCTGTGAAATGTGCCCTGCCCAGTTTTCCTTTCTGTCTCGCCATTATCCAATCATCTCATATAGTCCCATGAAAAAGGCGGGCTTTGGGACGACGTCTCTCAAAATTGACCAATCACAGCTTTGCATTTTCCCCCTTGTCAACCAACCTACCAAACCAGAGCTAGCATCCATTCAGGAAGAGGTCCGGTTAGCCAGGCTAGCTAAGAATCTTTATAGTGCAAAAATGGCGTCGGTCAACCCGTTTAATCTCAGTGACTCTGAGGAAGAGGCTGAACGGCGCCCCAATGAGACAGTTGACACAGAGAGAAGCCCGAGTGACGGGGCTCCAGGGCCTCCGCACGGTAACCCTTTCTCTCCGTCCGCAGACACCGAGCCTCCGACGCTGTCTAGCAACCGGACCAGCCCCGGCGGTGAGGGCTCGGTGTCGGTAGCGGTTACCTCCGCTATGGCTGCCGAGACACGGATATCTGTGGACGGTATCGCTGCACAGCTACTGCGGGACCAGTACATCCTCACGGCCCTGGAGTTTCACACAGAACTGCTGGAGACTGGCAGAGAGCTCCCGAGGTTGAGGGATTATTTCTCTAACCCCGGCAACTTCGAGCGACAAAGCGGCACTCCGCCTTCCAAGGACCAGGTACTCGGACCTGGAGGACCCCTAAGTAAGTACCTAGGGAAAGTCACGTAGCTACAATATAAGGTTAGCACACTAGCTAGTTCATGTTTGCTGGAAGTCAATCGATCTTCTGCTAACGTTATCCGGTTTATGCACCTGTCCTCCAGGTTCAGGGCCCTTAGCCAACAAGAGGGTTTCACAGGGTCAGCTGTGTTGGCTGGCATACTGACTGCATCACCACATTAATGTGATTAAGCTGAACCACACTGTCAGGATGGATTAGTGATACTTTGACAGACCTATGATAAACATCCTAATGTAATAAGCACAGTAGCTCTTAGGCCAGAGAGAGGTCAGCATCAGCTACATGCATGGAAAGAGAGAGACGAGAGGAGAAGGCTTGCACAGGTCACTTTTGCAATACTGTATGGGACTCGTGCTGATAAAGCACATTTGAATTTGAAAAGAAGCCTGCAGTCAGTAGGAAATAGGAATGTAATGTCTCGCAAAAGAGGATAAAGCAGGATATGTTACATTCTACATTTGTTTTGAACCTAAATCCTCTTACATTATCTTTTAGGGATGTGTGTTGCTTTGTTGAGCTTGTTTCTCCTAGGCCAGGGACATGCATTTAGTTAGTATATTCTTCAAAGGTGTGTATCTGTAGTTCCTCCAGCCTTCTGTATTTTATGGTCACTGGAAAGTCTGGACCAGTAGTCAAACATGGCATGCAAATTGTAACCATGGTGACAGCCCAATCCACAAATAAATAAAGCCTGCTTTAGAGCAGCAGGAGTAGTATTACCATACACTTTAACCCAACGGTGACAAAGCACAGGAGCATGGCATTGAAGGGAAGGTGACTGACAAACCCTTGGTTCGTTAAGCCATTTTACTGAGGTGAGTGGAGCAAACAAGTAAACATAAAGCTATAAGGCACAACAAATACAAACAAAAATACACCATGAAGGTATCATTATAACAGTTAAGCTTCTCAATGCTTTTTAAAGTGTATGGACTGTCAGGGGAGGATCGTATGTGACTTGAAAGTGATATCGGATTATAAAATGCCCTTGTCTGCACATTATTTTAATTGGATCCTCTTTAATTACTCTAAGGTTTTAATGGAAACCACTCAGCTTGGTATTCTCCATTGCAGTGATTGTATCCGTCTTGTCAAAGTATATTCAACTTAGATCCAGGAGTAAGAGGATAGGATGTCAGTCACCCCTTTTATTAGATGTGCTCGGTCATTTTAGTAGTTATTTAGAGAATGTCCTCCTCGTCAATCCTAGGATCAGTGTGGTTTCCAAATGGGTCACAGTATTAAACGCCGTGTCACGAAAGTGGAATGTTTACTTCCTTTGTTGAGCAACAACACCAGATTATGGAATTGTCATTGTATAAACATTTGGCAGGTGTCCAGCTGAGGGATCCACAGCTTATAAATAAATGCTGAAGGAAGTGTTATTTTTCTCCTCATTTAGATGCAATTGACAATAACCCAATGTCTCAGGAGGCTTTTGCAACCGGCCTGAGGTTAGACAGCAGATGGCAGACAGTCAGATTCACTGCGACCCATAGAACCCCGTAGAATTAAAAACTTGCATCCATTTTTTTTAGATACCGCAGCAGACAACTGTGAGCTGTGTGTGTGTTGCAAAGGTCTGCTGGTTGCATTATCATAGGAGCCCCCAAAGGGTTTGGAATATTGAAACAGAATAAATGTTTTATGATGTCTTTGAAAAGCATGACAGGACTCGACAGCACCCTGTTGTGAAACTGGAAGGAAGGTCGCAAAGATCTAAGTCTTTCCCAGAAGTTCATGGGATGTCAAATCTACCCTATTGAAAAAGATAAAGCATCTGATAGAAGTCATTGAGGGAGAAAGTGATGGACTCAAGGCAATGCCCCCTTTCATTCTAGCAGCATCTGATAGCCAAGAAGACGTCATGTGATAATTAGAGGGAATGTATGTTCCTGTGTTTGAGGGTCATCGTTGTTGAGGAGGAAGAGATACTGACTCGAGTCTGTTGTTGTTGAAACAGTTATAACACAATCAGTACCTTGCTTTTGAATGAGTGAATCTTTCAATGTTCTACTTATGCTATTTGAATTTCTGCTTAATTTAATAGTGACAAAGACAGACAGCAATAAATAGGGAGAGAGCAAATCACACTGATTCTTAAGGATTGTGCTCACTTTTAAAGCCCTACAAAAGAGACACCCTTTCAGAAGGTCATGAAAGGATGCATGGATACATTGAGTGTGTAACTGATTGAGACATGGCGTGGCACGATAGCCGCACAGTGAGGGGTCCAGCTAGTGAAGGGCATGATACATCAGCTGAGTGTGTTCCGTGGTATTGCACAAAAGAAAGGTTACAATAAGAAAATGTTGAAATAAAATACACATGCACTCGGCTAGGAACCCACTACAAGCTTATCTAAAAATCTCACTTAAAAATAACAATGCTAAACAAAATAACATGCATATCTTTTGAGCATGACTGTGTTCTGAGCATCTGCAGCTGTTGCTCTGAAGCACATGGCACAGCAAGGCATCTCTCTGCACCTCGCTAATTTGCAGCAAAGGAGCATGAATGATTCTCTCTCTTCACCCCTCAATGACTAGTCGGGTAGTTATTTGCTCATATGATGCGAGGAGCTTTTTACATTTTCCATGCATGCAAGGTTGGCGGTAAACAGCCACATGTAAGAAGCTGGTGAGGTTTGCCACATAAGGCTGTATAATCTCAGGACATGAATATGAAAGTTAATTTGTAGTTGCAGGCACCATCTGCTACTTCAAAAAGAAGCTTCAAATGATAGATTGTATGCTGGGGTATTTGTAACTTGCCCTCCAACAAACCCTCAAATTGCTTATTGATGAATCTGCCATTTGGTCTATGAAATGTCAGGAAATAGTGAAAAATGTCCGTCCCAGTTACTTCTCACTAATAGTAGCACTAGCGCGGCCTATTAGGTGGCTCACCCTGACGTGCACTCTCTCTTTCTCTCATGTTTTCTCACTTTTTAATGTCCCTCCATCATTTACTCCGACAGTGGCAGGGAGTTGGTTGGTTCTGTTGGAAGGCACTTAATGAGTGTTGGCCAGGCTCCATGTCGTGCTGGACTGCACCGACTGGCTGCAGCTCCATGTCGTGCTGGACTGCACCGACTGGCTGCAGCTCCATGTCGTGCTGGACTGCACCGACTGGCTGCAGCTCCATGTCGTGCTGGACTGCACCGACTGGCTGCAGCTCCATGTCGTGCTGGACTGCACCGACTGGCTGCAGCTCCATGTCGTGCTGGACTGTCAAAAAGCTCACACTCTTGCCAAAAGATCCTTCCCAGGAAAAGAGCTTGTTGGCTGCCTCCTCCTGACCATCCATCTTCTCTCGTTTCCTTGTCTTTGTAAATGTTCCACTTTGTACTTAGACCAAACTATCGCTCCTCTCTTTGTCTCCAATGTTTCTGCTTTGTTATCATACTTGCCAAAGCAGAAAAAACATCCTTCCTCTTGTTTGCTTCCTTGTTGTCCTTCCAGTTGTTCTTGTACGATTAGGATTTTCAATATCAGAGATACAAAGAGGCTTCCTTCCCTCAGCGAACAAATAATGGTGTGTGTGTGTGTGTGTGTGTGTGTGTGTGTGTGTGTGTGTGTGTGTGTGTGTGTGTGTGTGTGTGTGTGTGTGTGTGTGTGTGTGTGTGTGTGTGTGTGTGTGTGTGTGTGTGTGTGTGTGTGGTGTGTGTGTGTGTGTGTGTGTGTGTGTGTGTGTGTGTGTGTGTGTGTGTGTGTGTGTGTGTGTGTGTGTGTGTGTGTGTGTGTGTGTGTGTGTGTGTGTGTGTGTGTGTGTGTGTGTGTGTGTGTGTGTGTGTGTGTGTGTGTGTGTCAGGAGTGCAGTGAAGAGGTGACCGTCTTAAGTGTCAGACAATACACGCCACAGGCGCACAACAGAAAGGTCACCCAGCAAGAAATACTTGTGTTTCTTACCAAATCAGGAACACACACAAAAGGCTGCCGCTGCTGTGGAACTACAGGTTTCCCCCTTCACACACAAATGCATACAAGCACAATATTATCCATTGATTCACCCAATAGATTTAATATACTCACCGTGAACATCCATCACACTTAACAGGGTTAACCTAATGACATTACAGTAACACACACAAGCATGACATTACAGTGATACACACACACTCACTCTCACTATACAGTCACAGGACTCAGAGTGTGTGTGCTTTGTGAAGCTGCATGCATGGTCATACTTAGCATTTGACATACGAAAGCACAGAAGCTTCTATTTGATATGTTTTTCTCCCCAAATGTAAGGTTTTTAACATGTCTTGGCTATGCAAACATTTCCTGTCAAACAATAAAGTGCGGTACCTATTGTCAAGTAGGGGTGCAACAACTAATCGACTTAATCGATGACCAAATTAGTTGCCAACTAATTCAGTCGTCGATTCGTTGGTGACGTCATCACGTGTGTTTTACGTTAAGCTCAAACGTTATCGGTCTTTTTATCAGTACTGGAGACATTTAAAAAATATATGTCATGTATTATTGGTACAAAAACATTATATCGCAGTCTTAGTGTCGCCAACTCGTTTCTAATATGCAAAAAGACAAAAAAATGCGTCTATGATGTATTTTCGATCTCTCTCCCCGGTCTGTGTGCGAGGGGGCGGGGCAGTTGACACACACGCAGCTGCTACATGCAGCAACACACACACACACACACACGGAGGAGATGGCGGAGAGAACGCGCTCCGAGGTGATTACACTTTACCTGTTCGATGTGAACAATGCTCGTTGCCAATAGTGCAATAAGAGTTTAGCATGTAAGGGCGGTAACACGAGCAATTTGTCTAAACATTTAGCAAAAGTGCTCCACATCCAGACGGAGGAATGCACCGGGTTCGACCGTCTTTCTAGTAGCTCTGTAGCCCCATCCACGAGGAACGTTTCCACGTCAGGTGTTATGTATGCTAGCAGCAACACACAGAGTTAACTCAATTATACACAAGCATGGGTTAATGATTGATGAGAGGTAACTGAGTTATTTATTTAGTTAAAGTTTCAGCTATTCTGTTTACAGTTCTGTCTTCAGATTATTTAATACGATTTGTTAAAACACTGTTGTTTCTTTTGATGTGAAATATTATGTAGCCTATTTAATTTGAATAAAAAGCAATGTTAATTTTGTTCAAAGTGTGTTTAGTTAATGTAATAATATATGTATTTTTGAATCATGTATTCATCTTTATTGTCTTCATTGTTAGTTTCCACATGCCTAAAACAACCTCAAGCTACATCTAAAAGTTGATAGCTAAATAAGAACGTTGGAGAAATTGTGCAAGGTATAATAGTCCGAATAGTCGATTAATCGTTTCATTAATCGATAGATTAATCGATTATCAAATTAGTCGTTTGTTGCAGCCCTATTGTCAAGCCTAGAAAATCATTAAGGGTGTCGGCTAATTTGGAAAGACCTACTGGTTAATTAAAAAACTTATTTGGTCTTTAATGTGACTTAAAAGCCAACGGTTTCAGATATCAGTGTGTGTTTTACCTCAAGGCTAAATGCCAAATCAAAACATTCACTTCTGAACCAACAATGATTTAATTCTCTGCCTAATTTATTACACAGTCACTTCCCTGTAGCGTTGTAAAAGAAAGCAAGCCCTGGTTTTTAAATTAGTCTACATTTGGCTTGACCTTCCACTGTATCTTGATATCGGAGAACAAACAGTCCAATCTTGCACTTGTTTGGAGCTGGAGGAAAGCTAACACCATTGGCTGAGCTACCAGGCCAGCCTACCTCAGTGAAATAAGAGCACAGGTTATGTATCGGCTTCATCTGTTCTGTGAGTGAACAATACTGTTGGCTGCCCTACTCCGAGATGTAAGGTTGTTGGTTGGAGTTGTTACTTTGGAAAAAGGCATTTCTCTTAAGTCGAGTTCTCAGCAAAGTTAACATTTTATGATTGATTTGATTTCCCAAATGTGCAGTGAGTCATGTTTCTTGGCTAAAGTGTAACCTTCCCACATAAAGTTCTCTGCTTTTAGCTGAATTTAATAGAATTTCCATCTGTTTTGTTGAAGACTGGCCTTGTGGTTAGTCATCACCCTTAAACTGAAGCCCAGTGTCAACAGGATTCCCCCGGTTAAGAGTCCTTGGGAAAATACTGAGTCACAGTGGGGCTACTGTTCCATAAATCAACATTTCTCAAGGATCAGCGGTGCATTTATTGTCACATGTCTAAGCCTTGTGACCGTGGACTCATCGATGTGCGGATCCTCGTCTCACTGTTGTCTCTGTGTCTCTGTTCAGATCGAGCCGGCAGCATCAGCACCTTGGACTCTTTGGACTTTGCCCGTTACTCAGACGATGGCAACCGAGAGTCTGACGAGCGGGTAGTAGGTAAGATGAACCATACTGCCACGACGGGAAATAACAAGTCAGGAGAATAGGCAATGACAGAATGGGAGGGTGGCACAGAAACAAAGAATAAAACCAACGGCTACACCAAAGATTGAATCATAGTAGTGTTAGCCAAGCCCCCACAAATTCAATTACAAATAAGTATTCGCTTTGATTTGTCTCAGTGGTACTGCTAAAGAGAGACATGTAATTAGGGATTACCAAAAAGAACTGTTTTTTGATATCAGAATCCACACAAAACACATGTTTACACCATCATACTGTTCTGTTGCCATAGAGTTTTTAGTCTAATCAGGCCGAACTTAATTACGTTTATAGGCCTTTCAAAAATCGTGGATAATTGGCAACTCTTCCAACATGCTGTATGTTTCCGTTTTTCTTGGTTGAGGTGTTCGAGCCTCCTCCCATCACACTGTTGAGTCAGTCTGTGGTATTTTTAGAAAAGGACCTGTCTCAGCATTGTTTCAAATTGCATCCCCTTTCCCTTTTATTAGCTAGTGTTTGCAAAACATGTTAACAGTTAAGTTACCCTATGACATGCCTCATCATATATTAGTGCGTTTAAGAGCAGCTTCTCACATTTGGTTGCGATGAGTACCGATTGTGTTCTCTTTAATCTGCCTACTGTTTCCATCTTTCTATTGTGTAAGAGCCAACATGAAAACATCACTTTTCAGCCGTCCACACTTTGCCATAGCACAGTGGTTAGCATGATCTGTTAGCAGCTTCTGTAGTCATCCTCTCATTCGGTCGGTAAGTGTTAGTCAATACATCCTGAAAAGCCCCAACCCATAACTGCAGTATGGATTTGTTTAACTGTACACAGGTGTGGGATATTTTAGACTTATTGTATGTACATTATGTTGTTTTTCCCTCTGTACTTTACATGACTGATATTCATGATACTAAATACTTATATATCTATAATAAGATTCACCTGTAGCGCTCGGACGCTAAAAATCTGTTGTTGGAAAAACTCAACCACGATGTTTATTTCCAGAAATGATGATTCAGTTCATCTTTCTCATATTGGTAACAACATGCACCAACACTTTAAAAAGATATCACGAACAATATGTGGTTTTAATTATTGGGCGATCTGTTCCTTTTTAAGTGAAGGAGATGAAAATACAAGGAGCTTGCTTTTGGTTTGGGGCTTTTGTCAAACATGAAAACATACTGCACATTATTACATAGTAAGGGACACATTTAAAACCATGCAGCAGAGATTTTGGTTCCATCCTCCCAACTACAAATGACTTAAAAATGACTATTATTCCCCGATTTGGCACCTTCCTTCACCTCGTCACCCACCCCCACTACCATCCCCCCTTAAAGATGCCTGCCCCCAGCTGTCTGACTGGGTTTCCTGGCTTCCTCCTGACGTTGATCAAACCCCAGTGAACAATACTGGACAAGTCACTCCATCCAGACTAGCCTTTTGCTTTTTTATTTTTCTGCCCGTTCTTAGTTTTCCATTTTGTTGCGCTTGCATCCTGTGCACTCTTGATCAGCTAAGATAGGAGTCAGAGTTGGGGGATTTGGTCAGAACAAATGTTATTTTTGCACACAAATAAGTGTTCTTAAAGTTATAAAACAGACAATTGAGAATGACCTTTCAGGAAATGACAGTTGTTTGTAATAAGAGTTGATTATGCCTTTTGCACGCTCATACTGGTACGTTACGAATACCTGTTTACCCACAATCCTCAGCATTAGATGACAGATTTTGAGACATCTTCAGGATCAAATGGCAGATTGTCAGTGCACAGCTATGCAACAGAGTTTTCCTGCTCCATCGCTTCTTACTTTTTGCGTGTGTTTTTTTTCTAACTTGTCTAAGAATCTTGTGTGTTCTTTTTATTTATTCAGTATAAGTCTTTCAAATGTCAACTTCAAATCAGCAATTCTGTTGTAAGACGCAACATGTCCAAAACATTAACTTACCACGTTCTAAATTACATTTTGATCCTAGACTTTTCTACAAACCAAATTATTTAAATACTTGTTACGAAGGCATTTGCCTGTTAAAAAAAAAATCCTTTGTCAGACAGCTAATAGATTATCAAGGCTACATCTTTAGTAGCTTAAAAATATTTTTCCACCTCAGCTACATTTGAAGTAATTTCCATCAGTGCTGTTGATGGGGGGGAAAAGGAGGGCAGGAAATCGGCATTACACACTCTTGTCATCCGGCCGGCTTTACCATGATCCTCTGCTGCATGCGTTTCCTTAGACTCATCATTTGCATGTGTCCCTTTTTCATTGTTTTATTTTATGACTCTTACAATCTTGCGTGTGGTTGTTTTGTTTTTCATGCCCATCTTTGTTTTATTTGTTTGTTCCCTGTCTTTGGTTGGATGCATTTCCTGTGTGTGTGTGTTGTCACTTCCTGTCCAGTGCTGGAGTTTGAGCTACGGAAAGCAAAGGAGACCATTCATGCTCTGCGCGCCAACTTGACTCAGGCAGCAGGTGTGGCGTACTTTTAACTTCTTCTCCACCTGAACCCTCTTATGTTACAGTTTTCTCTCTTTTTTTATCTAAGAGATTTTCCTCTTGATGAATAACAATCAGCATCCTTTCAAACTCATCTAAAAAATCTTCTCAATTTCTCAGAGAGCGAAGTGCCCTCTCACGAGAGAAAAAACTACAAGTCGAGCGCTGAAATTCAGGTGGGAAATCTTCAAGTGTTGAGAATGAAAAGATTGTGGATTCCTCTCCTTTTTTTTAACGAATCAAGGGAATGAAACTTCCTTTAAACCCCTGTGATGACATTACTGCGAGGCTTTAAGTGAATAATGTCACAGCTTCTCTTCTCCCTCTATCTCAGGAGCCTATACGTCCGCTGGAGAAAAGAGCCTTAAACTTCCTTGTGAATGAATATTTATTAAAAAGTGAATACAAGCTCTCGGCCATCACCTTCTCTGATGAAAATGATGATCAGGTAAAGATTATTACTGCTGTTGTACGTTTTAAAGACAGAATGAGACATGTCTGAATAGAGTTAACCCTTTATTCAATCAGTTATATCTGGCTGCTTCTTGAAAGTACTTGAACTGTGAGCACGTGGGCATTTCTTTAACCATGGTGTCTTACAATTGCTATGCAGATGAAACGCCTACTTCCGCCACACATTCATATTGTTTATTTGTTTATTTCCAGGACTTTGAGTTGTGGGATGACGTTGGCCTCAACATCCCAAAACCCCCCGACCTCTTACAGCTGTACAGGAACTGTGGGACCCCCCTCGCCTCTCCTCGGGACACGGCTGATGTGTCAGTAGGGGTGGAGCTTACCGATCTTCCAGGAAACTGCATCGATCCCCCAAAGAAGCCCGACCTCTCACATCAGGTTTGTGTGTCGATGTGTATGTAAATGTAAGGGGTGTAATTCATCAGAAGAGTATTGCTGATACAAAGTAGAGAAAGATATTTCATCATCTTACCTTACTTTATTTGCATGATTTAAGTTAGTATACTTGACACTGTGTTTCGTGACAGTGGCTGTTTTCTTTTATAAGTATGGAGATATCATGAAAAACTATGACTTGGTGGATTGCCTACTCTTAAGCAAAGGTTATAACGTTTCTGTATATTATTTGTGTCCCCCTATAGCAACAGACAGAAGTGGTCCAGGAGTTGGAATACCAGATAAGTCTCCTCAACACTGAGAAGCAGAGCCTAGCTGAGCAGATCAAGAAGCTGCAGAGGTGAGGGCTTGTTTGTGCTGAACAATCCAGCCCTCTATAGTTAGTATGCTCTGATGCTGACACCTCTTTTTATAGAACAAGAACATTTACCACTACAGGAAGAATTAGAAGCATTCTAAAAATCTAGAAATGTGTTGTTTCAGTCCACATTAAATCCATAATTGCAACTTAAACAGGTCATGGGGTAGAACCAGTATGGAATCTTTTTCCCAACACTGCATTCATTACAGAAGAAATCTTGATAGAAGACATTTTTCTTCCATGCTCAATTATGATTCAGACAAATAAGCTTTACAATGAAAAACTTAGAGGTCTACTTTTGGATGGATCTGATTATTTTCTTACCTTTTTACAGTGAGATTCAAACACTGAAGAGGACAGTCTCCTCCTCACCTCCGTCCTCTCTGGACCTGGGCTCCCAGAAAACATCCAACCCCTTCTCGTCAGACCCTCTCTCTGTGGTATGTGTGCAATTTGAATGTGTAATGTACAGACGTCCGGTGTCCTGCAATTAAAAATATTGAAATTGAACTATGAAGAACATTTACGTTTTAATACAATTCACTATTTTATCATATTCAGTAACTATTCCTTCAAGGCTGGTGAACTATCTGTTCTTTGTGTGCTGAAAATCTGATGAGTCCTGTACTGAATGTTATTGACCTATAACTTTATCTCATTTCACCCTCAGCCTCCTACAGATAACGGCCAGTATCTGGACATCCGAGGCGATTCGGTGCCTGAAACTAAACAGGACCAGATCATTTCACAGCCCCCCACACAATCCCACAGCAAGCTAAAGAGTCGACCCCCCGTCAAGTTTGACCAGCCGAACAGGTTAGTCCTGAAAAACCTGTTCCACCCATAAAGATTGATATTGATAAGCAATACATTCCTAAGACATTTCCTATGTTTTATTTATCTTTCTTCGTCCACAAATGTAATCCTTAGATATTTTCCTGTGAGGATTCTAAAACACAGAAAAGGATATTTAATATACTCAGTACAGTAGTACCTTTTTCAGACACACAGCTCTTCTCAGTGTAGTTACGGAGTGTAACCACTAGATGGCGGTATTGATCAGCCTTTGATAAACAACTTGTGTGCCCTTTTGACTACAAATGGAATTTACTCAATTTATTCCAGTCCATTCATGTTTCCACAAATCCTTCCAAAATCTAATAAATGTGTTTTAATATTGAAATACTGAGAAGAATGTAAATTTAAGTTGAATTTAGGGCTTTGTAGGGGGTTTTGTTTTTAAAATGAAATGCCAAATGCAGGATCTTTGATTACAAACACTTTGATTTTAAATTGAGATATTATTAAGATGTTAAGGGTTAATGTCCCCAGAGCACATAGCAGGTCTTAATTTAAATTAAACTTTTGACTTGAGCTCATGTATAAACATTTCATTCTGCTGTCACACACATGCTGTAGTATATTTAGTAATCCCACATTTTGTGAATATGATCAATGGGATACTGTGTTTCACATTTATTCTTAACTCTAAATGTCCCTTTTATCAGATGTATGTACAGCTCCAAAAAAATGTGTGGCAAATACAGTTAGTCACAATGTGCTCTTGTTACTCGTGTATTGTCTTCTAGCCAAACTCCAAAAAAAATGTATTGCACTGAATTTTACAGCGGGGACATGGGAGAGCGGCTGCACTGAGCTCTCTGGCAGGCAGTCCCAGTCCAATCCTAAATCATTCAGTGGTCAAGGCAACCGACAGAGTTTTTGTGGCGACACATATTAAGTGGTGTGTGTGTGGTGACTGTTTGCTGGTCTCTTGTTGTTTGTGGTGTCGCAGGAAGTTGTCCCCGGCCTTCCAGCAAGCCCTCCTCTCCTTCTGCAGAATGTGCACCGACAGTCGCCTGGGAGCAGAGGTTAGCACACTTGTTTTACTCACAAACCTTACATTATATTAAAGGTCCCCTATTATACTGTTTTTCATCACTATATCACAGGTCTCGGATATATACAAAACATGTCTCTGATTGTCTGAAACACCAATCAGATCATTGTAGCATTACCCATAATCCCCTCTGTTTCAGCCCTGTTTCCAAAGTGCTGATTCTCTGTCTGTTACTTTAGATGAAAATAAGGAGCCACTGTCCCCACGCCCCTCTGAGAGACATTTGGTTAATAAGGGGGGGGGGGTACCCTGGTTGGTGATTCAGCTTCAGGTTCAGCTCATTTTCAGACAGGTTTTTATATAAATGGATCAGGACAAAAAGAGAGAGAATCTTTGTTCCTGAAACTTTCAGAGTCTATTTAAACAGAGGGGACACATGTTGATGTAGAAGAGACATGAAGAAGAGGGGACACATGTTGATGAAGAAGAGGGGACACATGTTGATGTAGAAGAGACATGAAGAAGAGGGGACACATGTTGATGAAGAAGAGGGGACACATGTTGATGTAGAAGAGACATGAAGAAGAGGGGACACATGTTGATGTAGAAGAGACATGAAGAAGAGGGGACACATGTTGATGTAGAAGAGACATGAAGAAGAGGGGACACATGTTGATGAAGAAGAGGGGACACATGTTGATGAAGAAGAGGGGACACATGTTGATGTAGAAGAGACATGAAGAAGAGGGGACACATGTTGATGTAGAAGAGACATGAAGAAGAGGGGACACATGTTGATGTAGAAGAGACATGAAAAAGAGGGGACACATGTTGATGTAGAAGAGACATGAAGAAGAGGGGACACATGTTGATGTAGAAGAGACATGAAGAAGAGGGGACACATGTTGATGTAGAAGAGACATGAAGAAGAGGGGACACATGTTGATGTAGTAGAGACATGGAGAAGAGGGGACACATGTTGATGTAGAAGAGACATGAAGAAGAGGGGACACATGTTGATGTAGAAGAGACATGAATCAATCAATCAATCAATGTTTATTTATATAGCCCAATATCACAAATGTTACATTTGTCTCAGTGGACTTTACAGTTTGTACAAAATATCAGTATGACAATACGACACCCTCTGTCCTTAGACCCTCACATCGTACAAGGAAAAACTTCCGGAGAAAACCCACAGTTTAAAGGGAAAAATGGGAGAAACCTCAGGGAGAGCAACAGAGGAGGGATCCCTCTCCCAGGACGGACAGACGTGCAATAGATGCCGTGTGTAAATTGAAAAGATAATACATTTGCAACATAGGTAGTCCAAATGTTTGGAAATGCATGTGTGTATAATGAAGAAGAGGGGACACATGTTGATGTAGAAGAGACATGAAGAAGAGGGGACACATGTTGATGTATAAGAGACATGAAGAAGTAGATTTTGCATAATAGGTGACCTTTAACTTATAAATACAGTACAGTGCATAATGCCCCTCTCATTTCCAGGTGTCCCGTATAGCCGACAGCGAGGAGAGCGTGATGTTGATGCTCGGCCGCTGCCTCCCTCACATCGTCCCCAACGTCCTCCTCGCTAAACGAGAGGTAACCACACTTCTGCTGCTCCTCTTCTCCTCCTTCCTGCACCCCTTTCATTATTGTCATCATCACATCGTCTGCTCGCAGGATAATAGATACACACAGAGCAGCAGGGATGAGCATTAAGGGGAACACAGTCATCTACAGCTTGCAAATCTTCCACATAGACGGGCAGCGATCCAAATCTTGACAACCTTTGGTGAAGGGGATAGACATAATTAATGAGGTTTTTTTTCTCTTGGCAATTTACCTATTTTCAAACCTGCTATTTTTTAAATATGTTTTCCTTAGAAAAAGCACCACCCTTTTCTTGGCTTGTGCCACAATGTATTCCCAAATTGCTTCTAACTAACTGCTAGCGACGTGTAGAGGCTTGCAGGGATGTAATTGGTGTGATTGCTTAATATAAACGTACTAATGTCTTAAACCCTAGCACCTTTCCCCTTGTTTACCCACGTATCTAACTGTCTTCTGCCTGTAAGCTGTATATATAAAGAGATAATCGAGACATTTGCAAGTACCTGGCTGACTTGTGTCCATCTATTGATTTCACCGTCTTCTATGATGGCGTTTGTTTTCACCAGTGTCGACATCATTTCTCGCTCCTCTGCTGTTGTTGTCCCCCACTCACGTATGTTGCCTTCACTGGTTTTTATTTTGACTCTTCTCTTTTCGTCTCACTCATTCTCTCACTCTCATGCATGCCTCTCTTCTAGAGAATGGTTGCACATCTTTGCCAGGTGAGTCTTTCACGCACTCATCTGCATGGTTATCACATGACCTGTGGACCTTTAAAATGTAACTAACGCCCAGCTCCTGTTGGCTACAACTGCTGCCACTTTAGGGTCTAACATGACAGAAGTATTACTTTTTTAATAATTTGCAGTAGCTCTGTAAAGACAGTATTTGTGCTCTCTTTTAATGTCCTAAACGGGAATATCAGAAGTTATGTATGGCCGATATATTATTAAATATGCAAATATGGCTTAAGGTATGCAGTTTTAGCCTTTGCAGAAGGTGGGTCATGAACTGTTTGTTTCTTAAACCCAGCGTGTGTTTACTCTGTCCTTTCCTGATTGGATCCCTGTGTGATTTATTTGCTGAACTTCTAAGTGGCTTGTTAGATTCTGGAGTGATTTGTAATTAATCTTATAACAGCCTTTTTTTTTAAAACTTCATTGTTGTTGTTTATGGCTGAATGAAAAGGTGTTTTTTCTTTTCTTAATTCCACATGAGTTGTGACGTTATTCCAGGTAACTTAATGTAAGCTTTTATTTACTTCCTAACTGTTGGGGAACAGGTTTGCTTTTATTTTCACAATATGAATATGCATAGCTTCTGAGGAGAGAAGGGAAGGAGAATTGAAAATAGAAAAGCAATTAACAAGCTATAATTAAGACAACTGTCTTCATAACTGCTTGCATGCAAAGTTCTTGTTTGTGTGTGTATTCATGTATATACAAATACTTGTGTGTTAAAGAACAACATGGCGTGTTTTTGAAGAGGTAAGTCTTGTTGGAGTAATTCTCAGTTAGGCTGCTTTGCATACCACCATTAATTGTTGTTCTACTCAACCTGACAGTTATGGAGAAACTAATCTCTTTGCAAAATCAAGATTAACTAGAAAAGTTGAACAGGTCTTTGCTAGGTGGGTCTCCCTCTCCTCTCCTAATACAAAGAATCTCACTCAATTGTCCCTCAAGGCCCCTTTGATAGTAGCAAAGATAAGACCAATTCACATAATTGTTCAACTGGTTTGTGCCTAACGTAACATATCAGGTATGTTATTAATCTGCCGGTGCTCCCGGTTAATGAGACAAAACTTTAGCTGCTGACACGCAGCCGAACACAGTTTATTTTGCCTAGCAACAAAAACAAACTGGTGAGAGGATGACAAAGATTAATACACAACATTTTGGCCTCTGGCTCTGAGTGGTGTGGACTTTGTACTATATCCGTTAGATTCACCAACCATGACATTGCACACACACAGCTGCTCACACTTCCATCTTGCAACTTGAAGCTTTCTTACCACCACACACCTAGAGACACACCTTTGTCTGAATATGACACCCACTTAAGAACAAAAGGTGTTTGACTTGAAACGTTGGAATGATGCAAAGAAACTCTGCCTGCCACCTGGCTGTAATATCAGTCACTGTGAATCATTAAACATTAAGTTTCTTTAATAACGGTGCTGTATTTTAATGCAATGTCCTTGTATTTTCTATTTCCTTTAGTGTAAAAGACGTATCTCTAGGTCATTTGCTACAGCACTATTTTCTTAATCCTTTTTAATAAACCTTTTATAAGCAGTGTCCTAGGGAAGTGAGTACATCTATGCTGCAACAATTAACTTCCTTTTTCTACCGGCCACATTAACTGTGATCTTTAACGAACTTCTGGCAAGACAAAGACACATTGGCAGTTTTATCAGGGCTGCTACAAGACAAAAGATTAGAAGTTAGGTCAAATGACAGTGTTTGCAGTATGCCCTTTTTTTATCTGATAAGCCAGTAGAAGGTCAGTATGGATTGAACAGAAAAGTAAAGCCATCAAAGAGAAAAAGCACCTGGGAGCGAATAAAATATATCCTTATATAATATCATAATACATAAGATCTTGTAAGGTATAATAATACTGTCATGTAAGGACATTCAGCCCTTTTTGGGGGGGATTCTCCTACTGATGTTAATCTCAGCAACCTACGCACTTTCATTTGATTATGTGAATGTTTGCTTCATAAAGTAAGGGTTTGATAGGAGTTATTAAAGTGGAATGTACTCCATTTGGATGCAGGTGCTTGCACATATTGGTTTCTGGACATGAAACGGTAAAGTTGCTTTGCTCTCTGAAGTAATGCATCATACCTTCTTGGCCTCTGGGTCCTGGCGTCTCGCTGTCCACTCTACCTGCCCACAACATTTATCCAGGCCCGGTCAGGAGTTGAACTCCTGAAGGACTCTTCACATCAGAAACACAGGAGCTCACACAGGAATAGAACAGGGCCAGTGTGTCTTTTTCAGATGAGCACTGAATTCCTCTATTTGTTTTATCAGGACAGAGCTGTTGGTATTTCCAAAGACAGGGCAGAATATTATTGAACGTGACAGTTACATTTCCCTGAATAGAGTTAATTTAAAGGTTGTTTCTTCTATTTGACGTTTGAACTGATGTTCAACCCCATTGATGTGTGCATGTCAACTCTTTAAATTACTCTCAGATACATAAATTCCACATTTTAACTTTTGAAAAGATGGCCAACATGGCACTGACTTCAGAGTTCAGTGTGGATGGAGTGACTCATCGCAGCCTATCTTTACCCAAGTGTCTGTCAGGTCCGTGTGTCCGTCCAGCGTTGTGGTTTTGCTCGTTCTTCCAGCGCTTGGCAGGAAACTGATATCTTCGTAGAAAAAAAACAGAGTTTGTTTGAAAAAACATATTTTTAACTCTGTGTGCACTCTCTAATTTGGGTGTGTGTGTAGCGGGAATTTAGAGCTGACCACAATTTGGCCATGGAGGCCCGGTATCAAGGGCAGCTGAGCTCTGGCTGGAAGGTCCGTAAACTCTGTCTGAACTCTGGGAGAGAGTTGTGTCGCTGAGAAGCCAGCAGCTCAAAACGTGTGTGTCTGAATGCAGCTGTGTCTGGGTGTGTGCATGATCCTATAGTACGTGGCTTTAATTGTAACTGTGACTCCGAAGCCTAAAGGTATAACACCAACAAGGTATTGAAGGTAAGCATGGTTTCCCTGCAGTTGATTCCAAAGGTGACCCTCTGTGGTTCCTTCTCCTTGTTGCCTCTCCCTGTTTCCTCTCCCCTTTTCCCATCATAGTTTTCCAGGCCTGCTTGACTGCCACCAACAATCCTTTCCCTGTGCGTTTTCAACCTCACTCCAACCTCCTTTTTGCAAAGTCATCTCAACTAATGCCACATCTCTCTTTTTCCCTTTCATTTTTTTTCTTCAGGAGTTGATCCCCCTCATCTTGTGTACCGCCTGCCTTCACCCAGAGCCTAAAGAGAGAGACCAGCTCCTACACATCCTCTTTAACCTGATCAAGAGACCAGATGATGAGCAGAGGTGTGTATCTGTACACAGAGTATTTATTACCTGACTCGTACTCCTGTTATTCAGCCCAGAGAAAGAACGAAAAACTAGATGTTTCTCATATGTTTCTGTGTATGTGTGTTTTTAAAGACAAATGATCTTGACGGGGTGTGTTGCGTTCGCGAGGCACGTTGGTCCCACGCGTGTCGAGGCTGAACTACTTCCTCAGTGCTGGGAACAGGTACAGTACACACAGTACACCTGTATTATTGAATATGCTGTCTTTTTTCTGCTATGGTATTACAAAGAGGGCTAGATTTACACTTTCTCTGTCCTATCACAATACAAAGACTAGAGCATTTCTATTAAATATGACTATTTGTTCTGTAGATTTTACAATAAGTTCTGCAAAAATGCTTAAATGCTCTAAAGCAAAGATATTTCCTAGTACGATACATTAGAACCAAATCTCAGTTGTGGCTTGTACTGTTTTTATAAGCATACACTGTCGTTTTGATTACATATTCTGACAGAAAATCACTATTATTAGCTCCACGGTGTCCCTGACTTGTATGTGATAGCATTCTTGTTTTCATCACCACCTGTGTCACCTCATTTGACACATTGATGGCAGCAACAGCTGCCAGAAGTCTGGGGGCTGAGAATCTGCTTAAAGGGCCCAATAGTGGTTTCCACAGGGTCAGCATGTCGATGAAACTCCAGTTGTTTCCATTCCACTGTGGCTGCCCTCCAGTCAACTTCTCCCCTCCTTTCAACTTCTTTTCCTGAAGTACTTCTAACCTTATGTCCTCTCCACTTCTGCAGATAAATCACAAATATCCAGAGAGGAGATTGTTGGTGGCAGAGTCCTGCGGAGCCTTAGCACCATACCTGCCTGTAAGAACATATTGTGTATACATAATTAAAAGGAGATTTCACATTAGAGGAATAAGATATGAATACATTCTGGGTCTCTTGCTTCGTGTCTCTGCAGAGGGAGATCCGTAGCTCCCTGGTTTTGTCCATGTTGCAGCAGATGCTCGCTGAGGATAAGGCAGACATGGTCAGAGAGGCTGTGGTCAAGAGTCTGGCTATCATCATGGGTTACATAGATGACCCTGACAAGTACTCCCAAGTATGTGTGTCAGATCATTTGTATCAATAATGGAGAAAAAAAACACCAGTACAATTGCATTTTTTCTCTCTCTGTAAAAGGCTCATTGTGTGTGTGTGTGTGTGTGTGTGTGTGTGTGTGTGTGTGTGTGTGTGTGTGTGTGTGTGTGTGTGTGTGTGTGTGTGTGTGTGTGTGTGTGTGTGTGTGTGTGTGTGTGTGTGTGTGTGTGTGTGTGTGTGTGTGTGTGTGGTGTGTGTGTGTGTGTGTGTGTGTGTGTGTGTGTGTGTGTGTGTGTGTGTGTGTGTGTGTGTGTGTGTGTGTGTGTGTGTGTGTGTGTGTGTGTGTGTGTGTGTGTGTGTGTGTGTGTGTGTTGTGTGTGTGTGTGTGTGGTGTGTGTGTGTGTGTGTGTGTGTGTGTGTGTGTGTGTGTGTGTGTGTGTGTGTGTGTGTGTGTGTGTGTGTGTGTGTTCCAGGGCTTTGAGCTGATGCTGCTGTCTCTCGGGGACCCCTCAGAGCGGGTGGTCAGTGCCGTCCACCAGGTCTTTATTCCTGCCTTCGCTGCCTGGACCACAGAGCTGGGCTCACTGCAAAATACACTAATCCCTTCTCTGTTAGCACGGATAGAGAAACTACTTATGGTAAGTGCCTTGCCTTCATAGAGAGCCTTTCTCACTCTTATAGTAAAAATACATCCAAACAATGTGTAATAATTTGGAGGAAAGGGGTAAAAGTACGGCAATGATACAAAAACTAAATGTGTCTGAAACTGGAGGGATTTGGATGTTTAATATGTATATAAATTACTCGAGTTGAACACACTTTATAACTAACTGTTGCCGACCTTGATCCTTCTTGTCACTGTACAGTACAAACTAAATTGACAAAGATTAAAGTTGTGTGGTTGATATGTTAGTGTTTTCAAGCTTCAAATGTCCGCACCACACAAACAAGAGCACTCATTGCTCTGCTCACTTCTTTACCTCTGTCTTCCTGCAGCAAGGAGAGCATGGTCTGGATGAACACAAGTTGCACATCTACCTGTCAGCGCTGCAGTCTCTGATCCCTCCTCTGTTCGCCGTGGTCCTGCAGAACGCTCCCTTCACCAGCAGAGCACAACTCAACGGAGACATACCTGCAATAGAGGGTAAGACAACGACACAAAAAACAAGTCACTCGTAGAAGTTGTAGTCCAGTTTCTGAGTTTCCTTTCTGGTCATGTGTCCTGCAGTGACCCGGTTTCCGAGGCCAGCTTCTCCCCTCCAGGATGTGGCTACCATCATCGGCAGCAGGGAGATGCTCAGTGCGCTGCTGCTGCTCTACGACTACCAGCTGGAGCAGGAGGGAACCACCGGGTGGGACAGCCTGCTCTGGGTGGTCAACCAACTGTAAGAGAAACACACAAACACACACATAATACGTTCTTTAAAGCTTTGTTAAAAAGTAAGGTTGACTTTTAAACTCTAAATCAACAATTGCTCAACAAACATTTTGAATATAAAGAAAAACAGCCCTAGTTTCACCAAATCATACACAAACATATCACATTGATTTCCATCCGTCTCCAGGCTTCCACAGCTCATAGAGATCGTGGGTCGCATCAACGTGTCTTCCCCGACTTGCGTACATGAGTTCTCTCGATTCTTCTGGAGGTTATGTCGCACCTTCGGCAAGATTTTCACCAACACTAAGGTAAAGCAATGTTACTAGCCAACATTAAACATTCTCGCAAGAGTAAAAAACTCAGCTACCACAACCCCTACGTTTTTTAAAGTTCGATTTCAGTTCACCTTTTCTCAACAACAACAAAAACTACCCCCACATATCATTTAGTACTTACTGAATTCTGTAAGGCTTTCTGTGACATCGTACAAATATTCATGACATTTTGTTCACCCTGTATACGACAATTATCAGGTCAAACCACAGTTCCAAGAGATCCTCCGACTATCTGAAGTTGATGTTGGTGAGTACAGATTAAACTTACACACACACACACACACACACTGATGTGCAATTGTTGTAAAATGTTCTCAGCTCTCTCTATAAAATGTTGTTAGGTGGAGTTGTGGCACAGACGCTGTTGATGTAAACAAACTATTTGTAGCCCTTTTATGGGTGTTTCCCTCGTTTCTTTTTTTTAGTTCCGGACATGTTTCTGGAGTTATTATAAGAGGTGCTTGGTCTCAGCGTCCTGCCAAGCGATTTAACTTTGGTATTGTGGCCATTTATAAAATATGTGTTTTGTACAGGGTCCCAGTCTGTGTTTAGGTCACTGTGACTTTACATTTACAAGTGTCCTTTTCAGTCGATGCATTACATCGATGAACCACAACGATGTAATGCATGCTGTAATTGTCCCCATATTAAAACCAAATGCCAGGCAAAACGTAATTAACTGTTCCTCATCTCTTCTTGTCCTGTCATGTTGTAATGTACAGGAAAATGTAAATCTCTCAATTCTTAACATGTTTTTAACATATTTCATTCTGTTTTTTATTCCTCTGTCAGATACTTCTTCAGCGAACGATATTCTCTGCAAAGCTACGGTCCCCATCTATGCCACTGGAGTTCTGACGTGTTATAATCAGGTAAATGAATTGCAGAACACAAATAAGAAGTAGCGTGGTCTTCTTAAAAAAAAGTCAATATATCTATGATTTCCTCTATACTTATGGCCCCTATTCTTCTGTGTATTTTATAATATGAAGAGTGTGAACCACACTTATTGTTTCTCCTCATGAGGGAAAATCCACTCCACACATCATGCCGCAACATGTTTTTGTTTTGAACTTAGATTCAGAAAATAATGCAGCACTGGCAAAACACTGTTGGCAAGTCAAGCTGTATTTTGATTTCCCTTTCAACACAATACTTCAACAAAGTGTGTATGTTGAAAGTGACAAAACATGTCTGCTGTACCAACCTACTGATCTGCAGGAAGATGGACACGTATTCAAATGTTGATGTATTTTGTGCGTACATAATGTAATTGAAAAATATGTTCTTAATTCTGTTCAGGATGAAGATCGCAAGTTGCTGGTGGGTTTCCTAGAGGACGTCATGACGACCCTGTCTCTGTCCCGTGCACCTCTGGACAGTTTAAAGGCCTCCTTTGTAGAGCTTGGGTGAGACACACACACACAAATACTTTCCTACATAATCAACAGTGGATTATCAGACTGCATTCAGCCATTTTGAACCCATATCTCTCGTCATTTTCCAGTCTCTTTTTTATAATATAATGTAACTGTTAAGTATAGCTGAACTGTTAACTATGCAAGCAGAGAAAGCTTTCAAAGGAAAGTCAATTAAATGAAAAACTATTACAGGTGTTTGCAAGCAGTGGTGTTTTAAAGTAGATTGAATAGGTTGTATTTTATTTCATATCTTTCTTAACACAGTATATGAAATGACTCGCCTTGAAACACGCTTTCTCATGTGTACTCACAATTATTTTGCTGGTCTCAAAATAATCTCAAACACTTTGGAAAGTCAGTTATTGTTTGACAGCTACCCCAATAATAACCAGTATTTATGTTATGCTCTCTTATCAGCGCCAACCCAGTGTACCATGAGCTGCTGCTCACTGTGCTGTGGTACGGGGTGGTGCACACCTCTGCACTGGTGCGCTGTACTGCAGCACGGATGTTTGAGGTAGGAAAAACACACACAAATACACACAGATAGTATATTGAACAAGCACAGATTGTTTACAAAAATACTACCTTAAAAATGTGTCATTGTTGAACAGTTTCTCTTTCTTTTTGAATTTTAGCAAGCCATACAAGTAAATGACTGCATGGCTGCACAATTATGGATATCATTGTGATTTACATATTGTTTTGCATATTGTGATTATCTTGTTAAAGCATATTGATGTTATGAGTACATTTGAATATAATTATTATTGAGCTAAAATATCAGTCATACACAATTGTGCAATACTATATCATTGATGCTATGTCGAAGTTTATCTATTTGCTGTACATGTGCCAGCTCTGCTTGCTGTTGCTGCTGTTTGACATGCATTGTATATTTACTCTGTCTTAAGACTAAACACAACTGTAACTTATAAGTGCCCGGTTCAAACTGCTTTACTAGACCCTCGCAGAGTTAACATCAGACCGCTCACTGTGCACGCCCCTCAGAACGCACTACATAAATATCTGCTGCATGTCAGCGAGAGGCCAAAGTCAGCAACCTCAAACTATAATCAAAAGAGTCCAAGGCCTGTTTCTTTTCAGTGTTGTTGGAAAGTATAATTTAATCAGAATGAATGAATCTCTTTTTCTTACTTATTAGTATTTCAGATCTGTTGAAATATAAAACTACTGTTATGTTTCAAGAGAGACGACTATTTTCCCATGTTTGTGCTTGCCAGGTTGCCAAGGCAAAAGTCCTGTCCTAAACACCCAAAAGAAACCACGTCCTTTGAGATCCGTGCACACTGCAGGTCACATATTGGACAGAGGGTCTAGGTATAGCAGTAGAGCCGGGCCCATGTTGATCTAAAGTTTGGGGAGGAGGAGGTTTAGGCTGTATTCATGTCCCCCCTGTTTTGTGGAGTACTTTTCCAACACCCCCCACTGTCACCTCTCCATAGTGACTAGCTGTCCACCCTTGCAGAGGGTTGTAATGTGGTCCTCTTTCACAGATCCCAGATCAGATTTGTCAACTATTTGATCAATTAAAAGCTGAAATGAATGCTAATCTGACCTGGAGTCTGTGCAAAGAGCCCACAGCTTTATGCTCACCATACTGTTAAAGTATCTGTGCAGTTTAGCTATGTTGGCTTCACATTCCTTCTGCATACATGCGTGTGCATGTGTGTGTGTTTGTTTGTGTGTGTGTGTGTGTGTGTGTGTGTGATTGTGTACTCATTTGCTTGATACATGCAGTGCCGTCCCGTGCCTTGCAGCTATGGTTTTGTCATTGTATATCACTTTCTTCCTATATTTTTGTTTTTTCTTTATCCCTCCCCCTTTTTTTTTTTTTGCTTCTTTCTTTTTATCTCTATCTATTGGCGGTGTTGCTCGCTCTTGTCCCAATGCCCCGCCCACCTCTGTGACATCACGGCTGGCTCTGTCCAATCCGATCAGCTGCTGGTGAAGGGGGTGAATGAGACGCTGGTAGCTCAGAGAGTGGTGCCGGCTCTCATCACACTGTCCTCCGACCCTGAAATGTAAGTGGAACGACAACAGCAATAAACCGCGCCGCGTCTCTCCTCTCCCCCCTTCTCTTTGCCGCTTGAGAACCATCACACTGAAACAAGTCTGTACCTGCCAGGAGCAAACTCAGCACAAAACTATTTCCCAAGACTCTAACTACATCGATATCTAATTTAACCCATTTCATTTTTAATAACATTCTCCTTCCTAAGGCGTTGTTTGCTCCTGTGCAGGTTTAGGCTGGCCATGTGTTGGTTCATCAGCATGACCAATGTTAACTGCATGTACGCACTAACCCACGCCAGCTCTTCATCGGTCTGCAACACTAACTAGTCCATTATTGTGCCTGCATGCAGCAATAGCACCGTGCCTGCTCCTCTTCCTCCCCTCCCTCACCGTTAAAGCAGAGCCTCTCCTCCTGACCGACCGTCAGCTAGTGGTCGGTTCTCCTCACCCCGTCAGTTTTATCCTGTCACTCTATTTTCCTTTTTTTCTCTCTGTTATCCATACCATCTCATCTGTCTCTACCTCTTTCCTTCACCCCTCTATCTCTCCCTCCCTCCCTCCCTCCTCCCTCCCTCCCTCCCTCCCTCCCTCCCTCCCTCCTCCTGTCTCCTCCCCTCTCTCATCCTGCTGTGTGGTGGGTTTGCAGTTGGTTCTCCGAGGCATGAGTGAAGCATTAGTAGATCGCCGTGCGGCTCCGGCCCTTATTACTCTGTGCAGTGGGCCTGAATTGTGAGTCGAACGACACAAAAAAACCTCTCTGTAAACATTGTCATTTTGTGGGCTGCATCCTTACAGTGTTAATCAGTGTCAGTCTTCCTGGAAATGTGTCTGGCTGAGCTTGAATGAGCATTACAAATATGTGAGCATGTGACACCAAAAGCCTTTTCTACATCTGAAGTGTATCAGCTCCATTCACCACAAACATTCAGTGGAAGAGGAAGTTAAAGCATGGAGTAATTTGCCTCTCTTCCTTTAATCTGCCTTTAATTATCCTCTGATGTGAAGCCACAGTGATTGGCTAAACAGCTTAAAGTTAAATGAACACTTGTCTAGTTTAATCTTCTGTCCTTTCATTACAGTAAAAACATGCCATGCTTTTAAAAGACGTTCAGCTCTCCTATAAGCAAGATAACTGCATCTAGTTTGTGATTAGACACGATGATTAAATTAGTGGCAACACTGTTGGAATGCAGCCCTTTGCATCTCATTATTCTCTTTATTGAAAACCACATGCTGTTGCGGACACACCAGACCCCAGATTCAACACATATTTTGTTTCTATATGTCTGGCATGATATACTTTACTTACTTCAGCAGATAACCGAGTCTATAGAAATGTCTGAAGTACCTTTTGGTCTGTCCTGCTCCTACTGACATTGGAATGATTATCTAACAGCACCCCAATAATCTGCTTATTTAATATAATCATCACGTTTTGTCAGATATTTGACTATGCATTATTATGTTTTATGAATGAAATGTAATGATCCTCTTAAAAAAAGACCCATTATATTTGTTGTTAAGCTCAGTTTAAGAATGCTGAGATGAATATTCCTTATTGATGTAAACAATTTAGATCTGGGTTAAAATATAAATAGCTAGTTTGGTCTAATCAGGATGCACCAATACATTTCAATATAATAACTGATCTACTTAAATCAGGAGTTACCAGATGACCATCATTGCAACTATCCAGTCAAATATAAACTTGAACATCAGAGCGGTTAGCTGTAAAACTGGCAGTCCACTATCTGAGGAACCACCTCAGTCTTCACTGCGGTAACTGACATGTCATTACTATGTAATCACTATATTTGGATAAAACCGAGAACATGTGTTCGCTAAAATAGTCCTACCTCTTTGTGGTTTAGAGTAAATGCTTACTCAGCATTGTAATTACAGATGTGCAAAAAATACATCATTCTAGTTAAGTTTGTCTCAGTAGCAGTATTGGATTTTGTTGTGGTCACTTGTTTATTTCGATAACAAACTGGGGATCATTAAGCACATGTGCAACTCCACTGAGGGATTTAGTCAGCTTAAATAGAAAGTTAAATGAAATGATAGTTTACATGAACATGGCCCAGAAAACTAAATCGGGTAAACAGATAATATTGTATTATAACTTAGCTTAAAGACACACTAATGGGAAACTGAAGAATAGCTTAAATATTGATGCTTAGACTGTGATTGGTCAAACCCGTGTCTTGCTCTCCTGCTGCTGCTTTTAGCTCAGTGAGGATATCCACTATCCCTGCCTTTGGTACCATCATGGAGACGGTCACACAGAAAGAGGTAGGAAGTGCACACGTGTCTATTATGCTGACTTATTACTAATAAATACAAATAATCACTATAAAGCATGTATTAAACAATCTTTCTGTGTGTGTTTAGCTGCTGGAGCGTGTCAAAATGCAGCTGTCGTCCTTCCTGGAGGACCCTCAGTACCAGGACCAGCACTCTCTGCACATAGAGATCATCCGGACCTTTGGAAGAGTCGGTCCTAACGCAGAGCCACGCTTCAGAGATGAGTGTATGTGAAGGACATTTCAGTAGTGTATTTGTTATTTAGTTTTCTTTGGCTGCTTCTTATGTACTAATTATTTGTCTTCCTCTAGTCGTGTTGCCACATCTTCACAAGCTGGCGCTGGCTAACAACAGCCAGACGACGGAGATAAAGAGGATCGACGTCGCCACGCAGCTGTTTGAGGCCTACAGCGCCCTCTCCTGCTGCTGTATCCTTTTCAATCAAACTCAATGGTCTGTGAAAGCTGGGCCAATGCACTGGTCAGCATGGGTTTAGCTTCGTTAGGGGGACTTTAATTTGTAGTCATAAAACTAGCGATATACTGATAACATTTCAGTTAAGCGCAAGTCTAAATTAGACATCCATCTTTTAGCTTTTGCTGCTAAGCAACTTCTTTGGATGTATAAAACCTCTTAAAGCCCTCATGGTCTTTTTATGCAAGTCAAATAGGCCTGTTGCTTGCAGTTAGAGTAGTAAAAATAGGTTTTATGTCGGTATGCCATTTGTCGTAAAGCAAGCATTGTAGCGAGAGTGGATGACGTTCATGCTCCTGTGTACGATATTCATACTGGTCTAAATGTTATTTTTTATCGTGTTTCCTGTATTTGCTAAGCAAGAGTTTTGTGCTTAAGGAATTAAAGTCCCCTATAATTGCTTTCCCAAATATACTGCTTTTGATAACCCTGTCACACTTGAGGGGGACACTATGCAGTTCCAAGAGTTCAGCTCACACACACTTTTTTATAACTACTGTATGTATTTCCAAATGATTTACAAGAAGTCTGTGTCAAGGCTGGCTGGAGTTCAGGGTTAGCTGTCGTAGCAGTGGGACGGCCGTTAGAACAACTGCTTAGAGGTGCTCCTGAATGCATCTAGCTGTGTGGTGCGTATCAGCGCGGCCCCTCCATTCAGAGTGTGGTTCAGTGTGTGTGTTGGCAGAGCTTGCCTGTCATTTGGCAGGAGGAGAAAGGGAAAATAAGCTGCCTCCATTATTGGGGCTGAGGTAATTACAGGCTTGGTTAAGCAAAGGAAAGGATGAGAGAGGGAGAAGGAGCGTGAGAGGAGGAAAGGACTGAACAGCAACTCCAATTCTTAGAAACAGTTCCCAGGATAAGACTCACGTTTACATTACCTCTGTCTCTGTCCTGCTGATTGTTTCTCCTTCTTGCTTTCTCAGTCTTTTTTTCCTCTCTCTACTCCAGCAACCCCACCCCTCACACACACACACACTCTGAGGAGAGCTGGTCTGAGGTTCATTCCTGTGGATCTTTGTCAAGCTGTGATTTCACAGTGCAGTAGTGTCCAGGAGGTATAGCCCTAACCTCAGAGGCTTTACCTCCCACTGCACTCCTTTCTCATGTAATCAGTGCAAAAACCTCTGAAACTGTGCATTCCCATATCTAAAAATATGAATGTATGCACTCCCTCTGCCATATAGCTCCTCTGGCCATGACAGGTGGCAGAACACATACAGTCCTGGACAAAGTACTATTGTGCTGGAAACTTCATTTGGTGCCATATACCAATACACTTATTTTAGGAAGGCTTGTACATTCGAAGACAAATATTTTCTCAACTATTTCGTTTTTAGTGAGACATATTTCTTTAATATTTTGAAGTAAACTCCTCCCTTCTGGTAATGCTTGGAAGCACTAACCCAAATAATATGTTTAACTGCTTGGCCTTGAAAACACCATACTTTGTAGTTTCCATGTCTATAAATGTAGTGATAAAAACAAGAAAGTCTGGAAAGATAAGGCATTACATATCTACTCCTAAATTAAAATATAAATGTGTTTTCTACTCACATCTGGACTATTTATCATAGTCCTCATTAACTTTGTTACCATCCGCCTCCCTGACTGGTTACCAGCAACAGTGCAGCTGGTATTGTTTTCATATTCTTTGTGTCTCATCATTGCAAAATATAGTTCTTGAAACACCTTCTGCAGCGGGGCCTACCACAAAAGTGATTTTGCATACACCGCTATCTGCCTACGATTTTGTCGCAGCGATAGGAACCGTGTTAGATGCACTCCATAGTTTCTCATTGAATAAAATCACACTGTAGTGTACATTTATATATTCAGTTTAATATTTAATATTCCATCCGTCACATACGTATGTATATATAATACCTTGCTTTATATCTTGTTATTGTTCATTTGTAAATTCAACATGTATATTTTCTACCTTCTTGTCTTGTAATTTGTATTGTACAATGCCATGTCTTTTATGCTGCTGCAACACAAACATTTCCCAAATTGGGATCAATAAAGAACCATCTTATCTTAATCACTATGTGTAGTTGTGATCAAAATCAGGGTTGAATTTGAAGATGGGTGTGGTCTGAGCAACCAATTTACACCCCTGGTCCGATTTGACAATGATTGCAAGGTGGTCTCTATTTAAAATATATGTTTAGTTGCAGTAGGTTCAGTTAAATAGGTTGTTTTGCTCTCTTATCCACGGAGATGCACGGTGCTTTGGATCCACTGGTTATTTCATTTCAGTCCTTAACTTCCTGTGCAGTTATTTCTGAGGAGGTGATGCTCAACCACTTCCTGCCGGGCCTCAGGTGTCTCCGGACTGACATGGAACAACTCTCACCTGAGCACGAGGTCAGGAGACCCTCACACAGGGGAGGGGTTGATACACATTCACACACTCACAATGCACGCATGTTAGGCCAGACTGTCTCCCTCTTCATATCTTTCTCACACACTCACACACACACACCTCTGCAATTTTTTATTTGTGTCTCGGAATCTCATGCGATCTATTTCATGTGAGCATTTTCCCAAGGTGACTAATGATCAGCTGATTGTTTTCCTCTGAACACATCTGCTCTGTCTGCACAGTCTGCATACCAGATTCTGAGACAGGAATTATTTTTCCAACTGCAACTTTCATGCATGTACAAATAGATAAAGATGTTTTTATTCTTGCCATGTTTGGATATAATTACACCCCTTGTCTTTTACCACTTCAGTAGTTAACACATGTTTTGTATTGACACATTATGAAATATCAAGATTCTACGGAAGCCCTGAGACGCAATTAGGTAAAATTGGGTTTATAAATGAACAGGTAGAGTAAAAAGCTACTTTTAGTGGTTGCTTTTAATATCATTAACCTATATGTATCGTGTGTGTAGAGTTTATGGATGGTTTAAAACTCACCTAAGAGAAAACATGAATTTAGTGGGCTAGTTGTGCTCTTCATCCTCTTGAGGCAGAAATGATTTACTATAACAACCATTTAGGAAAAATTCTTCTAAAAATAAATCACCTGCCAAAACCTATAAAATCGTTTTGTTCCCATCTATTTAGGGATATGGCAAAAATGATCTGTATAAAACCATCTGTTCTTAGATCATAAACACCGGAAATAAAACAATTTGCCTCTCAGTGTTTCCATAAGATTCAGTCTGACTCCTTAATACATGTTGTCTCTTTTTGTATCCTCAACAGGGCATTCTGAGTTCCATGATCAAAGAGTGTGAAATCAAGATTGAAAACCGAGGAATGGCAGACGCACAAGGGTGAGAAAAAGCAACGTCCTATTCACACCATCACATCTTCTTAAACACGGTTTCAATACTGTTTTTCATTACATGAGACGCAGTGACAGCTACAAGTGATGACTTTAAGTGGCAGTTAGGAAAAGTGAGAAGTATTCCTACTGTGAGGAGAGAGGTCACCTAACAGTGTTGGGACTGGGCCCATTTTTTGTGGGTTAATACCCCGGGGGAGAGGAGAACATGTGAGAATGTTGGACCACACTCATTATGCGGGTATCTTCACAGAGAGAGCAGAAAATGTTGTTTGGAAAGCCTTTGGATCCCAGCCATACTGTGGGTGTCCTTTAAAACATGTTTCTCCCATCTTGTTAACATGTGTTCGGGCTCATTAAAAAGCGTTCATATATGGATGTCAGAAGTGGCTATGTGTCTGCTTCTCCCTGTGCGCGCTCTCTGTGTTTTGGGTGTGTTTCCCCCAAAAACCCTCAGTTAAACTCTGAGGTTAAATTCTCTGTGTTTGTGCCGAGAAAATTGTGTTCTCTTTCATTTTGGTGAGACAACTCTGTCATGACCGAAAGAACGAGATCGCGGATACAAGCGGCCGAGATGGGTTTTCTCCGCAGGGTGGCTGGTGTCTCCCTTAGGGATAAGGTGAGAAGTTCGGTCATCAGGGAGGGACTCGGAGTTGAGCCGCTCCTCCTTCGCGTCGAAAGGAGCCAGTTGAGGTGGTTCGGGCACCTAGTTAGGATGCCACCTGGGCGCCTCCCTAGGGAGGTGTTCCAGGCACGTCCAGCTGGGAAGAGACCAAGGGGTAGACCTAGGACCAGGTGGAGGGATTATATCTCTTCGCTGGCCTGGGAGCGCCTTGGGATCCCCCAGTCAGAGCTGGTTGATGTCGCCAGGGAAAAGAAAGTTTGGGGCTCTCTGCTGGAACTGCTACCCCCGAGACCCGACCACGGATAAGCGGGAGAAGATGGATGGATGGATGGAACTCTGTCTTTGACGTTTAATACAATAAATGATCAATTGGATCTTTTGAGGAATGTTGACCTTATTTGCCCCAGTGCGATCGTTGCTTTCACCCTGGGATGAAATATTCCAAAGCACTCAGGCTTCACATAGCAGAGGTGTAATTCTTTGTAGCTTGTTTACATGCACAATGGAAACTAAATCACAGTATAGTATGTCCATAATGTTATCAACTCCATAAATTCATGTTGAACACTTTCATGCATACAAAAAATGTATATTTGTAGAAAAAAAGTCATAGTATAGTTTGTTAAAAAGAATTAAAAACATAGTAGAAAATGTTTAAGATATCATACATTTTAATGAAATAAATTCAGTTTATATGTTAAAAATGCATTTCACTTGTTCATGGACCTTTCTTCAAAAATAAATTGCCAAGATTATTCAAACAGATAAAGTGATACACACAGGAAAGTTAAGGCCACAAAATATGATCCAGACAAACAGTTTTGTCCTTGTATAATAACTAAGTGATGGTGTTATTCTTTCAAAACCTGTAACCTCTGCGATTAACCGTCTGTTGAGCAATGCTTGTTATTTAGCCGTTCCACTGCATCACTGTGAATGCCAGCTAACTAAAAAGAGGAACTTGTGGAGCCGTTAGACTGTAAAAATCAGGAGGGGCTGTATTAGCAAACAGCTTTTCCCTCTAAAGAAGTAGAGTAAAGGCCGACTGAAGCTCGTCAACAGATAGGAGGATTGTCTTGTTGTTTCTGTTATGCTTTTATTTCTGTTTTCCAGTCCAGATAACCTTGCTTCATCATGGTCAAATTCATCCTTTACACCATGTTTTTTTATCTCACAGCTCAATGTCCATTGCCTCCAGTTTGGTGGGCGAGGATGCCAAGACCAAGTTCCTGAGCAAGATGGGTCAGCTGACCACGTCTGGAGCCATGCTGGCCAACGTCTTCCAGAGGAAGAAGTGATCTCTACACTGACGACCCCCTGCTGGCTTCGGGAGCTTTTCATTCTACTGGAAAAAGCATTGGTTCAGCTTAAAGTAGACATGTATTGTTTTTTCAATCTCAAGAAATGAAGGTTTGCTGAAAGTTGTGTTGGTTTAAAATCAGTGCAGAAATACTTAAAGCTGAAAATCAATGTTTTTTTGCAGTGAACGTTTTTCCCTCTGCTCATATTCTTCTACTTAATCATGGCGATGGCATCGTCCAGGACGAGGGATTTGCTTTTATGAATTAGTGGTGTCAACATTGTCATTTCAGAAAGATGGACTGGAAGAACAGTGTAGACGCACCCAAAGTGAAGGTTTCCTGGACTTGAAAGTATGAATTTAAGTTGATTTCAGTGCAGTACTTCCTGTATCAGAAGAGCTTCACTCATCTCTGAGAAACTCTGAGCACGGCCTGCTGGATTTAATCTAGAATTTCAAACGGCAGTTGTGCGATAGATGCACTGACTTGCATTTGTTGTAGAATAATGATTCTAATTGACAACAAAACGGCTCTGCCTTGTACAGTGTATCTGTACTACTCGGAAGTATCGCATACTTGAAGCTATAAATCTTATGTCTTGCCTTTATTTCATCAGTCTGACTGTTTTTTTCTTTTGACAGGTTCTGTTTTATAACTTATTTATGTCTTAATGAAAAAAACCTTATTCCAACTTCCAAAGAAATTTGCACTTCACTTGTTCTTTATTATATACACTATCTATATATATTTGTTTTAATTCAGAGTCTTATACATAATGAACATTATCACTACTGTTGTTGGATTTATTTGATCCGTTTTGGCATTGTGAAGTTGAAGAGAACACTGACCTTGTTATTCCCTCAGTCCGTTGCATCTTGTCTGTGTTGCAGTGTCTCTGATAATTGTATTTTTATTTTTTTTCTGAAGTGGGTATTTGGTTCTATTTTTTGTTGTTGTTCTTTTTCAATATGCTCTGAGAAACGGTAAATAACTGTATCATACACTGAACTAAAGAGTATGGTACTCATTATGTATATTTGAAATCGGTGTCATGGTTTAATAAAAGATGGACATGAGTTGTGTACTTAAATATACTTCTGGAGGCCTCATTGAATGTCTGCACACTGTTTTCAAGTTCTGATTATGGCTCAAAGTGTCGGCAGGTGTTGAAGGCTGTAAAAGAAGTCACTCCACAGACAAACACGCACTCCGTCTGTCCTGGCCCCTCTCATCCAACCCTTTGATGTGCTCTATTGTCTGCTTAGTACAACAAACCAAAGTCCGTCTTAAGGGGACATTCCCAACAACTTACTACAGATATGAGAACAGAAGTAAAAGCTCAGATCTGCCGGCAAGATTGCACTTTCTATCCATGCTATCTGTACTTTAAACAATGAGGTTAACTATGGCCTTAAAAGAGGACTATTGTTTCACCTCGAAGGAATTAAACGGAGCTATCAAAGCACAGTCAATCTTTAAGAGCTGTACTTATGTAGTGGTTGAACAAAACGAGAGTGAACAAACACTTCTTGATAAAGACATGATTTGCATATTCAGGCTAATATTCAACCCTGATCACTGATAACATGGCAGGTGGACAAATAATTGATTCACGACCAGGTGGAACGGGAGGGCATGGCAGCAGTGTGTGTCTATATATGTGTGTGTGTGTGTGTGCTCCCATTCTTGTGTGGGTGTGCCTGTGTATTCCTATCTGTGGATATGTGTGTCAGACAGATGCCTGATATGTGATTTGCATTCCTAGTGAATGGTTTTGTTCTTTATGTGTCAAAACAACTTTTCTGCCAAGACCCTTGCATGGCTTTTTTCACCATTCAAATATGTGTTTGCACATCTGGGTGTGAGCGTGTTTTTCTCAATATGCAATATGTGTGTTTTCATGACATTTCTCCTGGCATTTTTGGCGCTGCAGAAATGGCGTCAGGAGGCACCTCTTACTCACATTGGTGACTCTGGTGACTCATAGATCACATCTGTTTCCAAAGCAAGCACATCCAGCCCAAAACCCACCGGAACACGGTGGCTAAGCATAACGTTTTTATTCCGTTCAGTTCTGTGTGTGTGAGGGCAATAAGCATGTTTTTCTGCCTTTTGTGCTTTTCAGGGAGCCCATGCTGAACCTCTTGAAGCTTCCTCCAAAAATCATGGCACCAAAACAGGCTGCGGCTGCTTTCTTCTCTGGAACGAGTGTTTGTTACTTCAATGGAAACCATGGCGTGTGTTTTTGTGCATTTTTGTGTATATGAGCCGTCTGGAGCAGGCCTCCTTCGTGAACTTTGACTTGTTGTCAGTGATGCTTAGCAACACAACCCATACTGACTCAGGTCATTTGAAGTGTGATGCTTGTAAAGCAGCATGCATATGCTTTTTTATACTTAAAACAAGCTGCATTGTGACCTCTGTTTGAAGTGGAGCCTAACAGTGACTTCTCTGTGTTTTCTGTTGAGTTTTGTTGGTAGGGCCTGACTTTGGATGCCTGGCTCTTAATTGCTACTGTGCGAGCTGCAGAGGCTCCACCACGAAACAGCTTCTCTCTGCATGTTTTTACAGGAAGAGGGGGAGGATGAAGCCCATTACCTCCAGTGGTTCAGCCTAAAACCCTCTTAATATTTCCTTTTTTCAAAGTTCTTTCTTGCTTCTCTCTCTTTTCTTTTTTAGGTCCACTTCTATAACTCTTTTCAAGTAATGAAGATGTCCTTGCATCTGTTTTATACCTTGTTTACCTCTTTTCTCCTAACGTGCTGACCATCCCTTTCCCACATTCAAGGTATTTGCATAACTGTCACTTTGAAAAGAACATGTATTCGTAAACTCTGCCATAACCTTCCCTCTATTGACTTGCCAAGGTGGGCTTGGTCTAATCTCCCATGCAAATTCCTTTTTTTTCATCTTCCCTGGGAGCAAAAAAAAAAAACAGCTGTTTCCTGGAGGCAGAAAGCATTTAAATAATGGCTTTCTTTAAAAATGATCAGGGTTGTTCCATTGCAGGACAGACACTCCAGGAACTGCTGATGCTACTGCCTCCTGTGACGAATGGCAAATGATGTGAGATCAATGAAAATCACTACATGCTTTCCCTCCAGTTTGTGTCATCGGAATTAGTCGATGAAGTGAGGTCATACGGTACATTGTTGAGCAAATCATATGGAAAGTGCCGCATGTCCAGTGGTGTGGAGTACTAAGTACATTTACTCAATGACTACTTAAGTACAATTTTGAGAGACTTTACTTGAGTATTTCTATATTTTGCTACTTTATAATTAAAACTAGCTGCACTTTTACCAGCTTTGTTCACATGTTTATGCATCAATAATTATAACGCAAACATCAGATATATTATTCTGAACTGGACCAATCTGCAAAATGAGTACTTTGGTACTTTAAGTATATTTAGATGCCTATACTGTTGTACTTTTACTTGAGTAACATTTTGATAACAGGACTTTTTCTTGTAACATAGTATTCCTACACTCTGGTATTTCTACTTGTACTTGAGTACAAGATCTGAGTACTTCTCCCACCTCTGCACATGTCAAATCAGCATAGGTTGTTTGAACATTAGGTGTATAAAGGTTCCATGATGCTCTTACATCACTTAAAACAATGAACTCTAACTGTCACAAACACACTCATTCATTCAGAGGAAGAGATCCGTGCTTAGAGCCAGGAGGGAAAAGAGGGGGGGTGTAATCTTTTTCTTTTTTTTTCACATGACATCGTGGGAGGAGTTCCCTCAGTCAGTTTTTACAAGCTGTTGCTTGCAGCTCACTCCACAAAGCGTGGGTGAAAGCAGAAGGAAGATGAGAGGAGAAGTAAGGTGGGAACTGCAGCTGCCTAGAAGGGAATGAAGGCGCAAGAATGCCCTGTGAGACGGTGTGGATACCCCGCCACATTTACGCACACAATAAGTGATTTACTGTGAGGGATTCTGAACGAGAATCGGATCGTCGTGTTACGAGTCGTCATTTTGCCTGAGAAAGAACAAGTTGCCGTCAGAAGTTGTCTTCACTAACCAGCAGAGATGAGATTTAACTTATTGATACTCCGAGGCTGGATAACATGTGTCCTGGTCACCTTTTACGCACAGGTAAAAACACACTTTGCTAATACAAAGAAGTTCTTTTTCAGATAACTTTGTCTTTATTTATGACTAAATGAAGAACCTTGAACTGCATTTAATAGTCACACGTTGATAATTACTTTGCTGCAACTTTTGTTCTCCTATTCATACTTTTTGGAGCTGTCAAGTTTAAAACTGATCATCATAATGTTTATTTTCGCGAATAGATGGAAAATAGGGTATGTTAGAGTAAACCATAATGTGTCATCACATCAGATGATTGGTATGAACTGGTGAGAGGAAGAAAGAGTGGAATGGGGGTTGGCTTTTACGCACGGACACTGACTGGAAACGGTTTTGTTTTGGTGGAGTCCTACTCCCCTGTTCTGACCACAAAAACACCGCTGGCAACTGGATGCTGTTATCCCTTTAGCAAGCATTCTCTCCCGTGTCCTGAGGGGACTGGCACGGGCCAAATGGCTCACCACTCACCAGGAGCCCTAATAGCTCTTCCAAAGTGAGAAGCAGAGGCCAACAAGGGTCCTACAGAGATCCAGAAAAGAAGTCACTACAAATAAAGATACAATTATCCTATGTTTTTATTCCCCTAGATCCCCTGATTACAGCAACTATTTCACTGTCATTGGCAAATACCATTGCAAGGCTCGAGGCACTTACTTGATCCAAAGTTTTTTTTGGTCATCATTTTCTTCTTTTATGACAATATCTTAGTATTATGAGAGCTACAAAAAGTCTCAGCTGATCCACAGTTTAAATGAGAGGAAAGTGAATGTCCCAGGGCATGTTGTTGTCCATGTTGTTTAGTCCGAGGAGCTAACTCCGTCCAGGTGGAGCAGTTTATGAGATGTGGTTGCAGTGGTGGGACTGCTGGGCACCAGTGAGCACTGCTGTTTGCCTATGTTACCGTAAGCAAGCATCGTTATGACTTTGACTGGAACAGACTCTCTTTCTTCCTTTTTTCCCTTCTCTGCTTCACTAAAAAGTTGTGCAATAGATAATACCCAGGGAGGGCATTGCATATTATCCATGCTGAGATCTAAAGAGGTAATATGGCACAGAAAAAGGAGGTTTTTCACGGTCAAATGCAAGTCTCATTTTGTTAAGTATCGGCAATGCCAGGAAAAATAGTCAGTGCCGAAAAGGACTGAGACGTATTTGTCATCTACGTTTTAAGGTGACACTGCAAAACCTTGGCTTTGGTTTGTTCCTGCCATTACTGACTCACAGTATCCCCAAAGAATTCCCCTTCATATTCTTGGTTTTCAACCACTCCATCCTTTTCTTTCCAAGTGCATTTCTAACTGTCTGTGTGACATTGTGCAACATAAAATTACTTCAAGATGTTGAGATCTTAAAAAGTCAACACATCATGAATAAACAGAGTTTTGGTAGATTAATGTACTCGCCTGCGGACATGGCTCCTGTGCTTTTTATTAGCTGGCTTGTTTCCCCACTCCGACCATCTTTCTCAGATTCAGTCATCCAACAGCAACAAGTCTGCATGTTAATGATTCTCTTAATGATGTGATCTAACCTCATAGCTCCATCACATTACTCTACATCAGTGATCAGTCTACCTCGGCTTCAGCAATATCAGGCCTTCAGATCCAAACTTGATTTAACTTTACAGATATTTAATGCATGAATAAAGCATACTGTGGTGTTTGAAAAAAGATGCAGGAGGAGGAATTAGAAGTGTCCATGTCTCTGGTGATTTTCCACTTTTTCTTTTGTGATAAGCCAATCTTTCTATAAATATTAAATAATTTGTCGTGCAAAAAATTGTACTACATTGTGTTTTTTGCCCCTCAGATATGGAAACATCCTGCTGTTTTTTATCTTAAAATCTTAGAAAGTGAATATCTTTGGGTTTTTCACTTACTATTATCTCTGACATCTAACCGAACGCTTCAGTAGTCTGAACATAACAAACCGTTTTTAAGATAAGGCAATGCAGAGTGAAATAATTCACACCACCTCAAAATCCTCAACCAGTATTGTTAAAGTTTTGGGAGTTTATCTTGGAAGATTGTAAAATATCATAAATTACTGCAGGTGGCATTTCAAAGGGATTGTTGAAATGCCTTTTAAAGAATGATTCACATGTCTAAACGTTGATCAAAGATCTGTATGAAGCTTTTACAGCACCTTATCGTGGAAAAAGGTGATACTGGGTAAAGTTACGCTTTTCTTCCCTTGGCTCCGGGCCAACAACCGTTATGCAAATTCTCTGGAGCTTTGACAGCAAAGGAATGTGTGAGGGGATCACAACACTGCTGAGGGATAATCAGGACATCAGCAACACAGCTAGGAAAAGAGTTTTAAAAAAGGGCTTTACTAAGAATCAGGGAAGCAACAGGACATAGCCTTTTTTCCATGTAATGTTCTCTATATCCATCCAATTTCCCTCCTCTTGTCTTTCTCTGTTAGACTCACATTTAAACAGGAGTGCACATTTGAATCCATATGGCAGATAAAGTTAGCTTTGAGGTTGGATGTTCTATCTTGACCGTCATGATAACCTACAATCATATAGGGTGGATCAGCTCTTTTCCTCGTACATATATATATTTAGTGAGTTGAAACGCATAACTGGGACCAAATGTTTAGATGTGGCGGTCACAGAAATACAATTCCCAGCATTCCTTTGGCTTCCTGTGCACTCTGGCCCAGTTGAACGGACTGACCACCACTTGTGTCTCCACATCTCTGCCTTTCTATCTAATCCACCTATCCTCCTGCACCGACATGAGCCTCTCTCCATGGGAACCTTCCCTCCTCGTGTCACTTGTGTCTGCTGCAGCACATGTTCCTCATTAGGGCTGCGGTCCAATCTCTGAGCGCTGCATCATTATCCCTCCGCCTGATTCTAAAGACTTTTTATGTGTGAGAGGCTCAGTGGAGGTCATTAAACATTCACCAGTGTTCGTGTTGTGCTGCCTGAGGCCTAACCAACAGACACTGAGAATAAACAGGGTTCAACATGTAGGTGTGTGGTGTAAATAACAAGGGAAAGACCATTTAGAGTTAGGTCACATTCATTTTCTATTAAAAAAACCATGTGAATATTTGAGGAAGGTTGAAATTCGGAGATAAAGGAATGTTTGAAGTTTAAGGCAGGTGAAGATTTAGACATTTAAACGAGATTAGAACAAATCACGTCAGATTAGATATTCTTTATTGATAATACAAATAAATGGTACAGTATCATGCAAACAAGGCTTTGCACATAAGTAAAACATTGAAAATAAACAGTACATACATACCAATAGTAAACTTTACCTTTTGAGAGAGCAGGAGGATTCTTCACATTCACTCATCTACACTTCTGCAGTAGTATTTTCTTCACAGTATTAATTAGTATAAATAACTGAATTAATGTTTAATTTCATGGGAAAAAATCTCAGGATTGCTGATTGAGAGAAAGCTGAGGTTAGCCCGATGTCAGAGGATGCAGTCAGGCCTATAGGTCGTGTTTTTCTACATTTATATAAAGACACTGTGGCTTTGGCATAGCTTCTGTCATAACAGCCAGATTCTGTAACTCAGCAGTGTGGTATAGGAGTTCAGTGGCCGCTCATTTAATGTGTGTGTGTGTGTGTGTGTGTGTGTGTGTGTGTGTGTGTGTGTGTGTGTGTGTGTGTGTGTGTGTGTGTGTGTGTGTGTGTGTGTGTGTGTGTGTGTGTGTGTGTGTGTGTGTGTGTGTGTGTGTGTGTGTGTGTGTGTGTGTGTGTGTGTGTGTGTGTGTGTGTGTGTGTGTGTGTGTGTGTGTGTGTGTGTGTGTGTGTGTGTGTGTGTGTGTGTGTGTGTGCCATCCTCGTGGATTCGTCTTCTTATTACAGACACATGCATTTCCTAACATTCGGTCTATATGCTGTAAAATGTATTATCTCTTGGATTTACACACGGCATCTATTGCACGTCTGTCCGTCCTGGGAGAGGGATCCCTCCTCTGTTGCTCTCCCTGAGGTTTCTCCCATGTTCCCCTTAAACTGTGGGTTTTCTCTGGAAGTTTTTCCTTGTACGATGTGAGGGTCTAAGGACAGAGGGTGTCGTTTTTCTCATACTGATATTCTGAACAATCTGTGCTGTTGTATTTGCTGTAAAGTGTCTCTGCTGTAGGCTATTTGTATTATATGTACAGCACTTTGGCTCGACCAAAAATCGTTTATAAATGTGCTATATAAATAAAACTTGATTTGAGCCTGAGCCTGTTCCTGTTTAACTGTTAACTTTAATCTCCAATGCAGCAATGACTCCATGCTGTATCTTACTGTTGAATTATAGCACGATATTTAGCATTATAACAACTTAAAATAAAATGAACTCACCATTAACAGCTGGCTCAAGTTTTGTTTATATTCTCAACACTTATTTCATGTGGGTAATCTTACCAAGCGTGCCAAAAACATGTTGATTGACTAGTTGGGATGCAGCCAAGGGTTTATTAATTCGAGCCAACTTGAGTTGATGCATTAAGTTGCATTTGGTTCTTCTTATGTAGCCTTTCTGGAGTCAGGGCTGATGGTTTGGAGGATGTGCATGCTGTGGTCAGGTGCTTCTGAGAGGGTGGAAAGAATTCCTGGGCACATCTTGGAAATGTTTTAACCATCCTCTTCCTCTCATTACTCACCGCCATCTCAAAATATCAAGTGTGGATTTGAAAGATGAACTGAAGAGGAATGGTGTCTTAAAGGGAAATGAATGTTTGTTTGTTTTCTTTACATGATAACAAAACTAACTCTATGTCTTGATATTTTTTTAGAATGGGGCCTCAAAATCTATCAACCAGTGTGAAGATGAAAGATATTATTTAAAAGGCTCCTCCAAATGCTGCAAGAAGTGTCCACCAGGTAATGACACACACACACACACACGCACGCACACACGCACGCACACACGCACGCACGCACGGATCAGTGCTTTGAGCACCAGGAAAAGCGCTATATAAATGTAATGTATTATTATTATCAAAGTGAGGAAGAAAGGGTAGTACATTGCACATATTGTTTACTCAATGGAAGAAGCATGAAATAAAAATAGATTTCCATTCACAAAGGTTCTGGATCAAAAGAGGAAGGATGTTTAAAAACGGAACATATTGGCTTAAAATATCTCAGACTTGCACATGTTTTGACACACACACACACTCTCAATTTATGTTGACATTTGACCCAGTGTTTCTCAAACTTTTTTATACCAAGGACCACTTAACCAATAAAAAAAACACTTGCGGACCACCTAACTCCACAAATATCCAAAAAACACATCGTTTTTTACAAATCGTCTGGAAATTGTACAAACAAGTGGCAATATGTGTGATGAAGGTGCTTATCTGGGCTATATCATGCAATCGAAAGTGAAACTTAAGCTCGTTCCATTGCGGAGATATTGCCGCGAGAGTGCGAAAAACTTCAATAAATTTATTTATTTCAAATGTGAAATTTTACCAATATACTCACGCACCGCTAGGGGGCGCTCATGGACCACCAGTGGTCCGCGGACCACACTTTGAGAAGCACTTTTGTACCAAGTTATTTAAAAAGGAAAAGGACTAGGTTTCCTCCTTCCATAGTGGTTATGTACGGTTTGTTAACTCCATCCGTTTTCTTCCTCCCTCTGTCTCTCTCTTGCTCACTTTTTTTAGGCTTCCATGTGTTTTCCGACTGCACTGATTCCGACGACACTATATGTAGAAGATGTAACAGCGGTGAATACCAGCCCGGATGGACCGATGAGAACCACTGTCTTCAGCAGAAGATCTGCGACGAACGTCAGTACCTGCAGTCTCAAAGATTTGAGATTTGATTATTTTTGTCAAACATATTCTTTTTTATTTAATTGTTTTTTGTCCGGGGGCTTCTGTTGTGTTTTGGGAGGGAGTTTTGTGTAATTATACTGGAATAAAATAAAAAGATGGATCACTGTACCAAACTGATGATGATTGTGCAAACTGTAATATAAATACTATGTGACCAGTACAACAATGCATCATTACTAAGATTCTATTGCAACACCTTTCATTAGATCTCAACAAAAGTTAAGATGAAGAGTTAGTTTGTAATTTGTTTCATTAGTAGAGATTTATACCATGATAATACCTCTGAACGATTTAGACATATCTTTGTACTAAAATACGCTCTTCTTTTGAACACCAGATAAGGGTTTCAAGAAGCGGCTTGAGAACGTGATGGCGGAAGAGCCGTGCAGCTGCCGCTCCGGCCGCCAGTGCAGTCCCATCAACTGTGAGTTCTGTGAGAAGATACCCACCTGTGGCGCTGGGTATGGACTGGAGGTGGACCCCGGTGAGACACACGGACACAACACACACCTCAAACAATTACAGCAATGTCACTTAGCGATTTACTGAAACGTCTGCCATTATTTCCAGAGTCTTCTGATGAGATGAAGACGTGTGTTCCGTGTCAGAAAGGCTTCTTCTCTGCTGACAACAGTGCCGAACAATGCAAACAATGGACTAGGTAAGTGTATACAGTACCAGTCAAAAGTTTGACACACCTTCTCATTCAAAGGTTTTTATTTATTTGAATTATTTTCTACATTGTAGATCGATACTGAATACATCAAAACTATAAAAGAACACATGTGGAATTATCTAGTAAACAAAAAAGGTGGTAAAAAATCCAGAATATGATATATTTTAGATTCTTCAAATCAGCCCCAAATGTTGCCTTGATGACAGCTTTCCAACAGTCCTGAAGGACTTCCTTGAGGTGCTGGGCACTTTTTAGCCTCAAATACTTTAGGGTTGTGAAGGGAGAATGCACTTAGGTGGCTGTTTTCCGCCTCACCAGCAGCCAGCTGTTATGAGTAACACTCACACCACTTCCCCTGAAACCCCTGACCAACCACCAGCCTCCACTGCCAGCCGGATTCTTAATGATGATGATGACGAAGGATAGAGAGAAGATGTTGTTATTCTCTCCATCTGTTTCTCTTTCTCTCCTACGTCATTACAGATACAACCGTAAAGGCTGGCAGGTTGGCGTGTACAATGTAGAGGGAATAGAATAGAACAAGTGTATGTCAAGTTGTAACTCTCTTTTTGTGATTTCTCTTCCAGTTGTAATGCGGAGGGCAGGAGTGAGATGCAGCCCGGCAGCGCCCAGGCAGATGCAGTGTGTGGACACCCTGTCTCTGGTAAGACATGGACACATTCACTGCTGACTGTCAACATGCAGAGACAATTACAAGCAGAACAAATGTCTTGTTTATTGTATTTGTTTTTGCTTAATTTACTTACTGAAACCAGAGGGGCAAATGATGAAATATTTCTCCTTCATTTGTTGTGTGTTCATTGTGTTGTGATTCTTGTTGTAATACTTATTTTGGCCACAAGAGGCTGAACTGCACCACTACCCCATATTCTAAAATTAAAAGCAGTTATATTTTCTTTCAGGTGAGTTTTAATCTCTCCATTCACACTTAATGTAAGGTACATTATACTGTGTGTTAGCGGGTTAAGTAACACTACTGTATAACTGTAGGAAAGCTGTTTCATTCATTGATGAAATAATTCTACAACTATCTGCAAATCTTTTGAAATCAAACTTAGAAAATAGATTTTTTTTCTCAGGTCTTCTGTATGATTGGCAGTAAATGTATAGTATAAAGACAAGCTCTGCCCTCCTCTTTTTTCCGGTGCAGCCCCCTCCTGGGTTATCGTTTCTGTTCTGTCAGTCATCACGGTGCTGTGTCTCCTCGTCCTGCTCCTCTTCTGCTACAAGGACAAACTGAAGTTACTCTCAGGTACGTCACAGCCATTCATTATACAGTTCTTCTCTGAACATGTTTTATTTTATTCAGTTCTATTTCAATTTACATTAATCTGTTTCTTTTTCTTTTTAGTAAACCTGCGATCATGTGTCCAGAATCTGAAGAGGACTAGGATTCAACAGGTAAAGTTGGATTTCAGTTTAAAAGACGATGGAAATGGACAGTTTTTCAAAGTCATCCCACCTACTTATTAGATTATGAATGAAATATATGATCAAATGAGACAATTCGGATCAAAGACATATATTGTGTCTATTCCTTAATGGTGTAGGGTTTGGAGAATCACATATTTGTTCACTGTTCATGCACAGAAAAGCAGTTGTTTACCTTTGTTTGTTTCTGTTGTTCTAGGAGACCTTGGCCCCTCTTTACCACAGTGTAGCAGGAGGAGGCCACAAATCTACTCCATGTGAGATGACTAAACTCGTCTGCCAAGCGCCCCACAGCCCCGCCAATGAACTCCAGTGCACCTTCCCCACCTCTGTCCCCGAGGTCAAGGTCTCCCTGCCCTTCACGGGGGAAATGACGGAGGAAAAAGGGACCAAGGAGACGACGGTGATGGAGGATCAGAGCAAAGGGTCTGGAGAGCCCGAGGAGGTGTCAGAAGATGAGGGGATCGTGGTTGCGTCTCCTCTCCTGGCGGGCTTGTGTGTGTGTGTCATTCCCGTCAGCGAGCCACTGGAAGTCGGGGAGAACGAGGACTGCAGTCAGGCGGTGAACCCCGGGACCCCAGGAACCTGCTCCTGTGGAGGGCTGGACGGAGACTGGGAGAGCGGGAGAGAGGAGAAAAGTGGGGATGCAAATCAAGAAAAGATGGTTTTGTCCCCTGGTGTTGCATCTCTTGTCTCTCTTTCTCCTCCACCCCTCCGCACCTCCTCTGATGTCTTTCCCTCCACACCTGAGCTCTGCCTGCCGTTGTCTCAGGCTCAGGTGAGGCCAGAGTTTAAACCTCACCTCACTGACAGATTGCTGGTCAAACAGGAGGACTTATACAGACTGAAAAGTACAGACTCCAGTTTAACAGACACTTCGGTCAGCCCATTGCTGACTTCCTCCTCTGTTGGAGATCTCTACCTGGACCCTGAGACCTCCAGCCCGGAGCAATGGGGGGTCAGCAGGGGAAACAAGCTCTCCTCGGGGGGGTCGGAGCTGGAGTGCTCACCTGAGAGCCTCCACAGTCAGCTGGCTGACCCAACTCCTACCTCAGGTGGGTGTGAATGTAAAGCTCAAAGAGGTTAGTCTCCTCCTGCATCAGAAAGGCCTCTACAGAAACACAAAAACTAATAGGGACTACTAAAATAAAAATACTAAAGGTGAAACACTATGAGATAATTATCTATAATGTATAATAAAATAATGATCACTCTTTAACCTTAAATAACTAGTCTTGCTATCTATTGCTATTTTAATAAAGCATGCTTGAACTTAATATTGTATTGTAGTCAAAAAGTCACATTATTGGTGTACTTTCTTTTCTACATTCAAAAGATAGTCTGACTTTATTATTGAAGAAGCTTGACTTTGAAAGTCAGTTTCATAATAGAGATTAAGTCATCAGTAAATTATTTTCACTTTTGATCATCACCAAATGTTTTAGTTTGTTCCTTTTTTATGGAACCTCCCTCCTTTTTACCCATGGCGCCAATGGGCTGTTATACAACTGTGTGTTTATCCCCTAAAAGTCAAACAAACTATTGTTAGCCTCGTTTTTGGGGACACAAAGACCCTAAGGAGCTACATATATCCTGGGTATTTCTTCCTATGACCACCCCATTATTTAAGCAACGTTGCCATTGGTCTTGTTGATGCAGGCACTCACCACTGTCTTGCCACAGGATCATACCCATTCAGGATTTAATTGACTTCATAGCAGCGCTCTCTGTCCGCAGAGAGGGTGGGACGACTGACCAACAACAACAAAGTGAATTTCATGTTGGTTTAAATGGAAAGTTTTACAGCCCCATTGTTGAGCTTGTATTGTTCTCACAGAAACCTTTAGACACTGCCAAGGAGAAACATCTCCGGGAAACGGATTGTGGCTCAAACACTTAGGGGTTATGGTTAGTACAAAATCAGTATTATCAGAACTGATCGGGTATTATTAGGTGACCAAGCTGAACGCAACTTATAACAGAGGATTGGTTTCATAAGACGAGACGTTTGTGATTGTTTCCAAGAAATATGTTTTATTAAAGCCAGCTTTGACAGTCGGACCTCAACTTTTGGGGGACCACACATGAAGCAGAACTAAGATATGTGAGTGTTTGATGAGCTAGTGAACCACCAGAACCGCAGTGTGTGTGTGTGTGTGTGTGTGTGTGTGTGTGTGTGTGTGTGTGTGTGTGTGTGTGTGTGTGTGTGTGTGTGTGTGTGTGTGTGTGTGTGTGTGTGTGTGTGTGTGTGTGTGTGTGTGTGTGTGTGTGTGTGTGTGTGTGTGTGTGTGTGTGTGTGTGTGTGTGTGTGTGTGTGTGTGTGTGTGTGTGTGTGTGTGTGTGTGTGTGTGTGTGTGTGTGTGTGTGTGTGTGTGTGTGTGTGTGTGTGTGTGTGTGTGTGTGTGTGTACTATGCCATCTACAAAGCTCCTGTTTACCCAGAGTTCCATTGGGTTGCGCAAAGTGACCGCAGCTTTAATTGAAGCAAGATGTGCGAAGCTTGAGTAATACTTTTATAACCCTGCCCACTCAACAAAACACACACAAACATTTGAAGAGTTTTTTTACTCTCACTGGTGACTAGATCCTTTAATTACACTCCAGCTGGCCTGACATCAACACCATTTCCCATCATGCAGTAATACCTGGTAATTAAATGGACTTTTACCGGACTATTCCTATTTGTCTTGCATGTTTAGGGGTCATTGTTGAAGGACACCTCAGTAGTAGTAATGACCCAGATATATATTTTACTGGTTGAGCATTTAGCTGCAGTTGAGCACTGCAGCTGTCCATGCAAAATGGTCCAGATTTTGGGAAGAACTGTACACAATTGTGGTTAAGATTGAACAAGAGGGGGGTTAAACTCTAGTCCTTAGTAGACTGTATTGTTACATTGGTTGGGCATCCAGAAAAATCAGCTTTCTATTAAGAAAGCATAAACAGAAGAACCCAAGCAGATTCTTTAGAGCTTTGTTTTCCAAGTTGTGGTGAAACATATCTTCAAGCTAGACCTCTCAGACTGGTATTTCAGGAAAGGCTGTCAGATTGGGAACACGGAGAGAGACACACTTTCCGAGTGCGTGTTTGTTTATGTCTGTCTTTGCCACTTTAAAGGCCTATATGTGCTTTATGGTGTGTTTAGGTGTGTCTACCAAAGGCTGTTTGCTTACATTAACTGTGACTGTGATTGTTTGTAAGTGTGTGTGCACGAAGCATGAGTGTGAGTCACAGAGGGTCGGCTTGTAAACTCAGACAGGAGGCTGATCAAATAGGAACCAGAGGCTTAAGGTGATGAAAGATGGCTTACAAAACAATACAGACATGTATTTCCTAATTCACCTGGTTTGGCTGGAATCCGTTTTTGCACAGTACAAGGACATCAGAATATCAAGTTTGTACAATAATTGTGTGGCAAGTATCACATTGTAGGTTTAAAGTGGAGATAAATCATGGAAAGTTATTTCTGGAGAAATCCGCTACAGTTTTGGACAGAAATAAGAGTTGGACAGAGTTGAACAGCACATTTTTGAATTTATTCAGCCTTGTCTGTAAAACCAGAAATTTTGACAAATGACTTGTTTTCAGAGGTCTTGGGTTTCTCACGCTAAAAAGCGCTGGACTCGAATAAGGCCGAAAGAATGTGATATGGCGGTCTAAGTAGCTGTGGTCATCCTGCGTGGTCATTACACCCACTGTGCATTTGTCATCTAAGGTTAGCCAAGATGGAGTCCCTTCTTGACAGACAACGTGAATAGGGGAAGCTCTATCTGCCTACGTTTGTGTGTGTGAGCGGGGGTACTGGAAAGCAGTGTCTTACACAACTGTACCATATATATATATATATATATATATATATATACATATTTCCACACATTTCCCAATAAGATGTCACTACAGTCGTCATTTTCTATATCAGTGAGATTGGGAAATGTTTATTTTTCATGAAACCAAGACACCAGGTCATGTGGTCGATACACTAGCCTACTGCTTTTCCTTTTAAAGTGTGAATGGCAGAAAGAAAACCTCCTGATCTGAAAAGTGCGATAATGCTCTAAACCTGCATTGTTTCAAGTTGTTGATTTTATAGAAGTCTATGAAAAAATTACTAGTACACATTTTCCTGACATGTTTGTACTCTCAACCCCTTTTTCAAGTCTGGTTAAATACAAAATGACAAAGTCTAGGTTACAAAACAATAGTCCCTAAACCAATGGGTGATGGCACAGTGACTATTTCTACTTTCCATCAAAAGTGTCTCACTCTTTTACCTCTCGTTTACGTCTATTTTCTACTTCTCACAATCTCTAATATTTCTCCCTCCCTCCCACATGTTCCCTACAGGTCAGGTGTCTGGGAACAACAACACCACCTTCATCTCCAGCGGTCAGGTGATGAACTTCAGCGGGGAGGTCATCGTGGTGTATGTCAGCCAGACGTCTCTGGGCAGCGACGGGCAGGGCAATTCCTTCGGGAGCCCCGTCCAGGAAGAGGCCAATGAGACGGCTCTGTTCTTCCAGAGCAGCCTGAGGTCACAAGGAGACTCCATTTCCCAGAACACCTGGCAGGAAGAGACACTGCCAGTCCAGGAAGTGGTGGAGGAGCGGCCGCTGGGAAAGTGAAAAGAGACCAATGGCTGTTTCTTTCTTCAGTACAGTGATCATCTCAATCAGTTAGACTTTCAAAAATGACACGTTTTGTTGGTTACTGCACCTTAAATATGTTCGCTTCCAAATTACATTTCAACAACTAGTGAATAAAAAACACAATGTGCCCACCATACCAGCTTTAAACAAGGACAGGAAGGCTTTCAATTAAAATGTTGATGTGAAGCTATCGGTCTATGCCCACATAATTAGTTTAGACTGTAATATTCTATCATTTGACCAGTTTGAAACATAAGTCACTAAATCTTTTAGTACTTTTCTCTTTGGAAGGCTTTGTGCCTTTTCAAATGGAAACCCCCTCCCTTCCAGACGGGAATTTTTATTGGAAGTTGGATGTGAAACTTCAGACTGGAAGAACGTCATGTTTTCTTATTGTTGTATGGAAATTGCAGCTGGCTGTTGATTTAAAGGAGTTTTTATTTCCCACCTTCCATCCTTTTCTCGCCCAGGTTGAAGTCTGTAGAATTCTGCTATTGCTCCTAATTTGACATTTGGATGATTTCAAGAGTTTCCTTTGCATACAAAATATCCACCATGTGGAAATGATTGTCTCTGCACTCACAAAATCATCCCGTAAAAGTCAATATTAGTATGCAATGAAATTCAATCTACATGCTACATTAAGAAGGTGCTTTTCACTGAGTGAATGTTTCTCTTTTCTGCTTTGCAGGGTTTGGCAAAAGCTAATTAACAGTAAAGACACAGCCAGTTCTGGTACGACGCTTGTTTATCCCAAATGTAGAGATGTGTTTTATTCTGTTCTTATTGCACCACAAGTGCAGTGTGTGTCTAAGAAAAAAAATGCTATGCATTTGATAAGCTATTTTATTACTGGTTCTTTTTGTTTCAATATGTTTTAATGTGCAAGCCTTAATGAAGAAAAGTAAAATGTCTGTTTTATATTTTTAATTCATTTCACAAAGATGATTGTTTATGTATTATTTCAGCAAATGCATATGTGATCAATGTCTGTAAATATCTCAAAAGAAGGGTTTGTGAAACAAGAATGAAATTCTCTTTGTGCTTCCTCTTTGATTTGAGGTGTGAATGATTTGTTTCCGTGGAGCCATGAACAGCATGCAGAACACACTCTGTAGGAGTTTCAAGGGACTGTTCAATTACAACCTCGCCAAATGTATGCAGTCTTCAAATAATCATGTACAAATCAATCAAACATTTTGCAATGAATGACTGAAAGAATATTTTTGTTTGAAATTAAATATGTTTTGCATCTAATCCTTTCAGGGATGGCTGCTATCCTACATTCTGTGGTTTCTCTCCGTCAACTTTCCTATTCTGGGTTAACAAATTACACTGAGTCGTTCGTCTCCTCATGACGATCTATAATCTTCTTAAAGCAAAGCTAATTACACATGTGGCACGGCCTCTCTTTGTCCCGTGTTGAGTCGACTGACAGACAGACGGCCTTTCATTAGGCGCTGGATGGTGAGCAGCTGTGAGGGGAAACCGAGTCAGAGAGGCAGCGTCACACTGAGACCACATGAGAGGCCGGCAGCACTCGTTTAGGCCTGGTTTGGGTCAGCAGAAGTGTGTGTGTGTGTGTGTGTGTGTGTGTGTGTGTGTGTGTGTGTGTGTGTGTGTGTGTGTGTGTGTGTGTGTGTGTGTGTGTGTGTGTGTGTGTGTGTGTGTGTGTGTGTGTGTGTGTGTGTGTGTGTGTGTGTGTGTGTGTGTGTGTGTGTGTGTGTGTGTGTGTGTGTGGTGTGTGTGTGTGTGTGTGTGTGTGTGTGTGTGTGTGTGTGTGGTGTGGTGTGTGTGTGTGTGTGTGTGTGTGGTGTGTGTGTGTGTGTGTGTGTGGGCTTATTTTATGCTTGTTTGTGAAAACAGGAAGTTATGACTGGCTTTCACATGGTTTACATGAGACCTAGATGCCAGGCCAACACAGAATGATTTCAGCCCCCCTTCCCTGTGAGAGAAAACAGTCCCTCATTGCACTGAAGACAGGCAGGCAGTCCTGAACCTCTGCATGCTGCTATACAACGCCACCTACTGGCAACTGTTTGTCAGGAGTAAACAAGGCATGCTCAGCTTGTCACATGTTTGAAAGCAGGTCATGTATTGACTAATTATAGTCTGATAAGCTCAAATGTGAATGTGATCCCCCCTCCCACCAAAAAGGAATCAATTATGCCCAAAACGGTCAAACAAAATTATTTATTTTAAAGCGTTAAAGACCTTTCCACTCTTTATTGAGGCAAAAATAGGCTTGAATTCGACCACAAAAAATCCAGAGGATGCAAAAAAATGAAATGCTAGATTGTACAAAATGTCCCTAAAGAAAACCCCCAATCTTAACCCCCCCCCCCTTGTTAAAATGAAACCTACTCCCGTGGTTTGTGGTCCGATTGAAATATACTTGTACAACAATACAAAACATTTTCCACACAACTTTAAACGCTAAATAAATAAATGCTGATGAAATAAAAAAAACCTGAAGAATGGGTGGAAGGATCTAATTTTTGAGGATCAGATTAAGAGTGATGATGGTCATTCCCAATCAGAAATTAGGCTAAAAGCCTCACTTACACCCAGGTGATAGCTTAGAGCGTCCTGTGGAAAGCACCAGAAAATCCACAGTGGTGAAATGCTGAAATCACAGTCGGTTCACCTGTGGATCGAGGTTTTCAATTTCACCAGCAGGAACTCTTCTGCACACTTAAAAAATATTCGTTTTATTTCCCAAGTGGTGTTTTTTCTTCTTCAGGGAATACAGTTTCTGGTTACTTCACAGATGCTGATTTTGCATGCAGGAAATAAGAGGAGCTTAAATGGGTAAAACCCAACCACCAGAGAGAATTAAAAAGCAATTTCACTGACACACCAATGAGACATTCAATAGATGTGTTTATGTGCAGAATGGGGAATAGAAAAAAAGATCACACATTACACCAATCAGGGTCCGTCAGGGTCATTCTACAGTATTAATAGTAAGCATTATAAATGTCACGAAATATACAACCAGTTCTCTGTTACTTTGGTTTAATGAAATATAGCCTGGGCCTTGTGACCTCTCACCAGTAACGGTATATCAGTATTTGAAATCCTGCCAAATTGATTGGTTACATTAACAGACTTTTAACAGAGCAGGATTTGTATTGATTCACCAACGCACTCTGAAGTTAAAAGTCTCTTTCACATCTTGGACCGGAGTCGTGAGACAACACCCTCAAAGCAAGGACCCACTTTTTTAGGAGATTTTTCCATTTCTCCTCATCAACTTCTAAAATGCAGGCACTCAGGTATGAAAATGATCATTTAGAACATTCACAAATTAAAGGTATTTACCAGGATTTGGGTAAAAGATGGTTGGAGATGACTTTGGTCAGTTTAGACAGACGCTGAAATGTCAAAGGAAATTGCAAAGTGACCTTTAACTTAATTTGATATGATGACTGTTGTGTCTGGCATTCACTGTTTAGCCTCAAATGGTAAACCTCAGGCACCTTGTAATTAAGTTACTGTAAACTATGTCACATAAACAATCATTTATTCCCTCCACTAGCCTTTTTTTATTCGATTGACAGTACAAGTTGGATTTAAACGGATGCTTGATGTCAAGATCTCCCTTAATATTTCTCTAATCTTGTTTACTTCATTTCCTCCCTCCTCAGGTCTCATTTAATCCCTCAGTGGTCTTCCGATGTGCGTCTAGAAGGGAAGACAGCTATAGTGACGGGGGCCAACGTTGGAATAGGCAAAGAGACGGCCAAAGACCTGGCTGGCAGAGGCAAGTAAACAAAATATAATGAATACCATGATGATTTATAGGCAGTTTGTATTCATATCTTGGCTGTGCAATTTAGATTTTCTGTGTGCAAAATATCATGCAAGATTATCAAACATAATGAGGTGGCTCCAAGGTCCAAATTAAATTATATAAATAAACCTAACTTTCTAATGGAACGAATACTGGGAGTTCATCTCTGCAGGTGCGCGGGTGATTTTGGCGTGCAGAGACATGGCGAGGGGGGAGCAGGCGGCTCGGGACATCATGAGGGAGGTGAAGGGGGCAAAGGTCGTGGCCAGGCATCTGGACCTGGCCGACACCAAATCCATCTGCCTGTTCGCTGAGAATATCTACAACAGTAGGTGGCATGCACACACATGAACTCCAGAATACTGCATACATTTTTCATAAAGTAATCAGGTAACTTTTGTGATCCAGATGAGAAGACTCTTCACTTCCTGATCAACAATGCAGGCGTGGCCATGTGCCCGTTCGCCACCACAGTGGATGGGTATGAGATGCAGTTTGGAGTCAATCACCTAGGTAGGAGTTTTTTAGAGATGTCCTTTTGTTTAGTGAATGCTGGGGATGTTTGATACATTCTATGAGCTTCTCAATCATAAAAAAAATCTAACAAAAATTGTATAATAGGTCCCTGACAGTAGCCACTCTAATTTTCATTTTAGAAATAAACAATTAGCATTCTAACCATAGCTAACGAACAAGTTCCTTTTGTGTCTCTAAAGCCTTTGTGTATTTATTTAAAAGTTGCATATTCAATTGCTTCGTTTTGACTTCTCTGTGTCTCATTTCTTCTTCTTCCTCTCTACTTCTACCCACGATCCCCCTCCTCAGGTCATTTCTTCCTGACCTTCCTGTTACTGGACCTTCTGAAGCACTCGGCCCCATCCCGGGTCATCAATGTGTCCTCATTAGCTCACAACATGGGCAAGATCCAGTTTGATGACCTGAGCGGAGACAGAGCCTACCACCCGGCCAGGGCCTACGCTCAGAGCAAGCTGGCCAACGTGCTGTTCACCAGCGAGCTGGCCAAAAGGACTGAGGGTAGGCTGTGTGCTTCTGTAAGAGAGGACAGCACTATGCACATGTATGCCTGACTTAATGTCTGTTCTGTGCCTCTCTGTCTTCTTCCCTGTGCGTAAAAAATTGATCTGCATCTTTCTCCAGTGTGAGAGTCTCATGCCTCAACCACAACGGCTCCGGGCCAAAAACATAGCATGGAGAAACTTGTTTGTAAAAATAAAACTAGCTTTCATCGCTCCACAGATAACACCTTGTTTCTCAGTCTCACTTATAATCTAATCATTAGTATACTGAGATGCTTTCAAGGAAGGATGGCTTTTTTAAATATTTTGCCGAGCATTTATTTACCAAGATTCTGATATTTATCTTTAAATACTTCACATTTGTCATTTGTGTTTAACTTTTAATGGGTTGTCGTAAGGGTTTCCTTCATTTCAGGTTGACCAAAACACTTTTTTGATTGAATAGCACGGTGTGTTTTGTGGGTTTGCCATTGGCATCAACTCATTTTAAACAAATCCTGTATCTAAAAACCTTCTTTTGCCTCAGCTCTAGGTGTGATGGCTTACTCTGTGGACCCTGGCGTGGTGAGCACTGAAATAACGAGGCACCTGGGGCGCCCTCTTGTGGCCATAACCAAGACCATCAGTTTCCTGATGAAGACCCCGGCAGAGGGAGCCTACACCAGCATCTACTGCACCGTCACTCCTGAGAGCCAGCTGCTCACTGGAGGATACTACAAGTCAGTCTGCAATGAAAACACAGCTGCAGCAATACTTAAGTTACATCAATTTAAATCAGCAAAACCAACAAGCCTCCTAAGAGGTCAAATCCGATGTCGGGTAGCATCATTACACACATTTAAAGAACCTGATGTTTCATAGTGCATAATGTTGGTAATTGTAGTTGTGCTTAAAGGTCCCATGTCATGGCCATTTCTACTGACCATAATTCCATTGTTGAGGTCTACTAAAATAGATTTACATTGTGCAATTTTCCAAACTCACATTGGTTTCTCATACAGCATCTCTGTATTCACTCTCTGTCCTAAACGGCTTGTTGGAGCTCCTGCCTCCCCCCCCCCCCCCCCCTCCCTGTGAGCCCAGTGGCCGTCTGCGAGACAGTGAGACAAAGCGAAACCCAGCCCGAACAAACACACACAAACTCACAGCCTCGCCGCGTCCCGCCGTCTGAGAAATCGGAAGGGCTGCAACTGAGAAAAGATTGAGTGTGTGTGTGTGTGAGGACTTAACGTAACGGCTCCGCGGACGTAACCACTATACCCAAATACGTCACCATACCCAAGAAGAAAACAATGGAAAAAGAGAAATCTCCAACGAGGCGTTCTGGGGCAGCACAGACAGGTCTTTTCTGTGTTAGAGTTTTACTCGCTACAGGGTGTACTTTGAGGGTTTGTGACTCTGCAGACCGTTTACATGCAGAAAAACCTTCATAACACACAAGGGGACGGGTAATAACCAGTACAGATGAATGAACGGAGCCAACACTGGTATTGGCAATTTAGCCAGCCAGCCTGACCAAAACCCCTCTAAACCAGCCAACCGTGTGTGTGTGTGTGTGTGTGTGTGTGTGTGTGTGTGTGTGTGTGTGTGTGTGTGTGTGTGTGTGTGTGTGTGTGTGTGTGTGCATCTCTGTGACATAAATGTGAACCTGCTGCCTCTTTCATTTTATCTAACTTTCAAACTGTGTGTTGGCCTACACATTCCACTTTTGTAATAACGAAAAAAGCATGACATGGGACCTTTAACACATTTAGTCCCAATTGAAGAAGAGATAGAAAGGACTTGCCTATGATTTGTGTGTCAGCAGGAGAGTTGCACACACCACACACAGTCTTCATTAAAAGATGCAAAAACATGTTAATCAGCTACATAGACTAAAAGCCTTTACAGCAGCTAATAAGGCACTGAATGCACACTTTATTCATGAGACACACATGAATGGATCTAGATTCTAGAAGCTATCATGCATCATTGATTTAGTTTTATCTCACAATGGAGAAGGATTAAATTACAAAAATGTTTAAAACTCTAAAATACAAGCATTCATCTGTTTGCAACTCATATATATCAATATTCCAATTACTGTAGACTATTCTTCACGCTTTCTATTATATTATATTTGATTTACCTACGTACAATTTTATCTGTTTTATTGTGTTGCACTGTTGGAGGAGCCTGTGAACTTAGATTTGCATTGTCATAACTACAGCTATATGCTCACATGACAATAAAAGCCTTGAAACCTTGAATAATGCATGTTGAAAGGTAATACTGTGTGTGTTTCCTCTCATTAGGGACTGTGCCTGTGCAGAGAGCTCCCGGGCCGGACAGGATGATGGCACCGCTTTGAAGCTGTGGGCTGTGAGCTGCCACATGCTAGGCATCCGCTGGAGATAAACTCATATTCCTCTCCTACAGGCTTTGAAGCACTGTATACAAGCACATAAATATATCCTTAATATTAACAGATATTATGCTGATAGTGAATTCTGAACATGTGATAGGGGATGGGCCATAGTCAGGTAATGATTGCTGAGATGATCAAATGTTGGGGAAAGCAATGATCAATAGCTGTTGCTAATAAACACTATCACTGGTATTCCAAACGGCCAATGTACTCATCTTTTGTTGTGTGGTAAATCAGATGTCAGCATTAAGCATCATATTCTAAATGTTCACTGTTGTTTTAATAACGATTGTTCTGAATATCTTATTTGATAATTACCAATAATATGTTTTTGTTACAGTATAGGCCTACACTCCCAAGACTGGGATTAGGTATTGACAAACTGGTCTAATTTAATATTTGAGAACCTCGAGATAAACCTCTAGGAAGCCGGATCCTGCTACAATATCACTTTAAGTGAGTTATTCATGAGGGTTGTCTTGGCCTGTCACACACAGCAAAAAAACAAATCGATTATATTGACAGTATAGATTTTCCATCACCAGGGCCGTTTCTTCCTATAGGCGGACTATGCGGGGGCATAGGGCCACTAGGGGGCCCCCAAACTGAAAGTTATATATTTTTTTTTTTCATCCGAAAAACAAAAAAAGTTTAATTCATACACACAAAGATGAACAAAATTAGTAGAAGCGGGAGGGCTGAAGCATAGCTTGTGGAAAGTAGCCCTCCCGTGCATCTTCCTAATACAGCGGCATTATTGCGTAAAAAACGTATAGAAATGAAGGAGTACAAAGAAATAAAGAAAACAGGAGAAAAAATTCAATAAAAGTTAGGGCAGGAAAACAATAAATGCATATAGATATACGAAAACTAGATATAGGATCATTTTCTGCACATGTCAATAGCAGTTTCAACTATCTTTTTTTGGAAATTAAAATACTATATATAAATATATACATAGGTACATAGGTATTGTACTTGGCAAATGAATAATAATAATAATAATAATAATAATAATATATGCATAATTGCATATAAACATTGTGAACACTTATTTTCAAGTGACTTATTTTACATTCATATGTTCACGCTCTGGTTTGGAACTGCTTTTGAATGTTATTAGGCATTTTCTTATGGAAAATGTTGTGCATAATCAGTACTGTTTTAAGCTGTACTATCTCAACACATTTTAATAGATTGGCAGCGCTGCGCCCTGCCAACGGAGCCCCGCGCCCTGCCTGAAATTCAAGGTGTTTTTTTTATTAAAAAAAAAAATGTATATAGCACCAAATTGCAACTGAAGTTATCTATCTACGGTCACTTTTCACATGAACATTTGCTCTTTTATTAAATAAACTAAACGCCTATGTTATTTATCCAATGTATGTGCATGTTTCAGTGTCCACTGCTTTGCGTATTCACATTCTCTGTTTCTGAGGCGGTGCTCCCCCCCACACACACACGAATGCACACACTCACAATCAGAGACAAGAGCGGAGGAAAGGAGGAGAATAACAAAGTGTAAAAAAGTCAAACAAATCTGCATTATTTAATTATTTAATTTGACAGAAAACAACAATGAAATGCCAGCAGAAGAATAGTCTAATGAGTTGGGTGAAAAAAAAGACAGGAGATGTGAGTTGGTTTATTCAGTGAATTCTCTCAGGATAATTGGATGTTCTGTCTACACCTGTTGATGTGAGGCTAATGCAGGATTTGCTAGCTTGATGCTACCGGCATTTAGCGGCAGTGACTCAACAAATTGCCACTTAAAATGTATCGTCAACAATGTATGACAAGCAGACTGCTTGTTTAATGTTAGACTCACACCAATAGCTCAATATGATCATAACACGATTGCTTTCATATCAGAGATCAGATGAGGTGGAGCTGCCTCCAGCAATAGAGGATGAGGAAGAGAGAAGCAGCAGCAGCACAGGGTTGCAGCAGGTATGATATATGCTGTAGTCAGGTGATTTAAATGTATCAATGAAAGGAAGAAGTTTAGGCTACATGATAAGAAGGGAATACAGTTTAATAAACTAAAAGTAATACAGTACAGTGTAACACTGTACTTTATTACTTTCTAATGTACAAATACTTTGTTACTGTACAATATCAATAACAATAATCCACAGCTCCTCTCTCTGCTCCAGAGGATAAAAAACATTAAAAAAAAAAAAATTGGGGGGGTACCCGAGCAGCACCCTGCCAAGGCAGTAAACCTAGGGGAAACACTGAAGATGAAGTCCATCTGCCTATCCTTCTGGACAAAAATCTCTATTACTTTTTTGTAAAAGTCCTCCTTATCTTCTTGTAGTTTCAAAAGTCTATCATAAATCTAATCGATAGATTTATGATTAGAAAATTATAAAAGTAGGGTAGACATGTGGATATTATCCGGCTGAACAAAACGTGCATTTATCTAACAGGTACGTTTCCCACAGATCTTATTTTGAGCTATTTTCTAAAATCCCATGGAGAAATATCATTGCTTTTTTGTGGAGGGACGCCATGCGCAGTTTATTTCCGGGTTTTAGGACGCGTCTCTCTCCTCCTCTTCACACACCACACTTTTCGCGGCACACGTACTTACAGCCAATCAGCTCTGAATTATGTGAGATGACGTATGGTGGGGATGGCAGCTCAGTGGTCATTATTTTTTTGCCACACACATTAAATAGGAAAATACTCTGAGCATGCGCAGGGTAGTTTTTATAGTCACTGTTCACTTAGACAGTGAGAGGGAGGGGCAGGATCAGGTTTTGTCCCACATGGCTCTAAACAGCTCAATAGGCACACACTGTAGACACTAATTAGAAGAACACAGACTAAAACAGCAATGTACAGACGAATCAGATGATTAACCATGATCTTAAAATATATTTTATATATTTTGTTATTTATTTTTAGCATTTTTTGGTAATCATTATTTGTAATACTTTCTGCTGACACTGGTGGGGGCCCACCTGCCCCTAATGACCATTCGCCACTGTGTGTTCGGTGAAGCATTATCCATCCATCCATCCATCCATCTTCTCCCGCTTATCCGTGGTCGGGTCGCGGGGGTAGCAGTTCCAGCAGAGAGCCCCAAACTTTCTTTTCCCTGGCGACATCAACCAGCTCTGACTGGGGGGTCCCAAGGCGCTCCCAGGCCAGCGAAGAGATATAATCCCTCCACCTGGTCCTAGGTCTACCCCTTGGTCTCTTCCCAGCTGGACGTGCCTGGAACACCTCCCTAGGGAGGCGCCCAGGTGGCATCCTAACTAGGTGCCCGAACCACCTCAACTGGCTCCTTTCGACGCGAAGGAGGAGCGGCTCAACTCCGAGTCCCTCCCTGATGACCGAACTTCTCACCTTATCCCTAAGGGAGACACCAGCCACCCTGCGGAGAAAACCCATCTCGGCTGCTTGTATCCGCGATCTTTCGGTCATGACCCATCCTTCATGACCATAGGTGAGGGTAGGAACGAAAATGGCCCGGTAGACAGAGAGCTTTGCCTTCTGGCTCAGCTCCCTTTTCGTCACAACGGTGCGGTAAAGCGACTGCAGTACCGCTCCCGCTGCTCCGATTCTCCGGCCCATCTCACGCTCCATTGTTCCCTCACTCGAGAACAAGACCCCGAGATACTTGAACTCCTTCACTTGGGGTAAGGACTCATTCCCTACTTGAAGTGGACAGTCCATCGGTGGTGTTCGGTGAAGCATTATATGCTTACAAATCCAATGTAGGATATAAACACGACTAAACTGCAATGATAGCAAAGCTGTGGCTTGGGTTTTTGGGATAATAAAGTCCAAATCATTGTTGGGCTAACAGATGTCTGAGGAAGATGAAAAATGTAAATTAAACATTGTTGAGAAAATGCTGCATCTCTTGCATTTATTGACATAGAGGAGCCTTATTGTTTACCTTTCTAATATCATTTTTTGTAATTTTCAATTGCTTGGTTTTCGTGAAATTAGCCTGTTTTCCTATTAAAGTGTAACAGATTGATGCATCTCCACAGATCATCTTAAAGGCTTCGGAATCCCCCCATTGTAGTTAAAAAACTGTCAAAACTAGGGCCCCCAAACAGCATCTTACATAGGGTCCCCAAAAAGCTAGAAACGGCCCTGGCCATCACTGTTTTGGGGTCAGCTCGCTGTGTAACTTGAGTTTCTCCGGCTGTGGAGCAATTTGTGGATCAATTATGCGTCAGCTCGCTCCTGATTGGCCAGCCGCGGAATGTCACGAAACAAACCGCGGCGGGGTGGGGATGGCAGGCACGAAGTGTGGGAGCACTAGAGGAGGTGGTTCAGTCTGGATAAAGTGGTTTCCTGAGGTGAATCTGTTGCTCCGGAGGAACAATGAAATGCAGGTAGGAAAATACACACAGCCGGTAACACACGGTAAAACGGTGGCTCTATTATTAACGGGACTGTTAGTAATTTTAGGGAGATTACGTTGCACCGTGCCAGCAGTAAAGAGACCTGTGTTCAAATGTGTATTCTGCGTCGATCCAGACCGTTTTTCTTTGCTTGTTAATCATATGTACGACTTCATTTATTTGGTAAATGATCCGTTGAATGAACCACTCTGATTGTTTTTGATTGTTGATACAAACTAAAGAATTTCTGTTATTCTTACCGAAAATAGCCAGGTGCATGTCATTATCACATACAAAGAAGATAATAATACAGGACCTATTACAGGATACAGCAAACATGCCTAAATACAAGTGCTTACATGTAACAGAAATGTCAACATGTGTTTAAAAGTCACTGAAATCATCGATGTGTATCCCACATTGATGATTTCTGTTTTGCAAAGTTGATTCTTCTCTAAAAATAATTCCTCAAAGAATCTTGTTTCTGAATGAATGTGTGTAAATAAACAAAGCATATTACAGTCAGCAAAAACAGGGGGGGATTGCACATTTAAATACTAATCTTGAAGGGAGCAACTGTTTTGATTGATGTGTGTTGTCCTATGATTGGTCCAGACATGAGTGCTGTTACCGCTGGTCCTCTGAAGAGAGGTTAGATGGGAAAACCGCCATCATCACCGGAGCCAACACTGGCATTGGAAAGGAAACGGCGAGGGACCTGGCCAGAAGAGGTACTCCCTGCTGAAAAGTGTGTGTGTGTGTGTGTGTGTGTGTGTGTGTGTGTGTGTGTGTGTGTGTGTGTGTGTGTGTGTGTGTGTGTGTGTGTGTGTGTGTGTGTGTGTGTGTGTGTGTGTGTGTGTGTGTGTGTGTGTGTGTGTGTGTGTGTGTGTGTGTGTGTGTGTGTGTGTGTGTGTGTGTGTGTGTGTGTGTGTGTGTGTGTGTGTGTGTGTGTGTGTGTGTGTGTGTGTGTGTGTGTGTGTGTGTGTGTGTGTGTGTGTGTGTGTGTGTGTGTGTGTGTGTGTGTGTGTGTGTGTGTGTGTGTGTGTGTGTGTGTGTGTGTGTGTGTGTGTGTGTGTGTGTGTGTGGTGTGTGTGTGTACCTGCAGCCTCAACCTGCAGCCTCTTCTCTAACTTTCAAACTGTGACTCGGCCTACACATTCCACTTTTGTTCCCTGGAGATAAGCACCTCTAATGCTTTGGGTGGTCTTAGCTACACATTGTGATCTTTTGTCCTGACTACACTATAGAAGCGTAATCCCACTTGTGTTCCTGTGCAATGTGCTCATGCTGAATACGTTTTGGTCGGACTCTCAGAAGCCTCGGGTTACCTTTGACTCATTCTGAGACGAAAACACAGGGCAGAAGAAAAGGAGATGCCAAAAGAGAGCTTTTTGCTTAACACCAATCCAAGTGAAAGACCACTGGCAGTGATGGAAGGCAGATGATGCATCAAGGAGACAGAGGGAGCATTGTGAGGGTCTGCTGCCCTCTGAGCCAGACAGGAAACAGAGAGAGATTGGAGGGTGAACTTTAAATGAGTCTCAGCATGGCATCTACCTTGAAGTGCATGCATGTGGGTGTTTTGTAGATCAAAAGGGCAACTAGAAATCATGATTCTGTCCATTAATCTATCTTATAGATTAATAGAAATGAGTATATTTGCAGAGCAACATGATAAATGAATGGTGACAAAGGAAAGACAGGACAAAAAGAATCATTACCACCAGAGGAAAACAATAACACTCTGGTCTCGCTTCTGGAGAATTCTCCTGTCGAATAACAGTCTCCCATTTCAGTAAATGTGATTATGTAATGACACGATGCCAAAATGATTCGATTTGCAGTGATTCATAACAGAAGGCGGTTCCTGTGGGCGACGTATCAGGGCAACCAAACTGAAACTTAACCTTTTTTTAATAATGTATTGGTTCGGTATAACATTAATTTACAATGTTGACAAAGTTAAGTAGTGTGGAATCTGAATATGCAGAGCATGATCAGATTTAAATATGATTTTCCTCTTGTCCTTATTTACATACTGACATTATTTATGCATGCATCTGTTGGAGGGTCTTTAACTTGACTCAGCATAACCTTCCATTATCTCTGTTTATTCCCTATTTTATTTAATTGAGTGAACTTGGCTACCGGGAAATGTGGGAACGATTGTTATTTTCCCACATGGGAACAGCGGCGGGGAAACAAAGAGACTCTGATGGGATGCAGACGCTACGCTCCAACTGATTAATGGCTCTCCTATTCCGTAATTGGTGGGCATAGCATCTATTTTGTGTGTGTGTGTTGTGGGGGTAGTTGTCTATCTATTTGCTAGTTTGTGTGTGCACGTTTGTGTGTTAGAGAGAGTGTGTGTCTGTGTCCCTATTTTGGGCTCATTAAGAGGATGCATAATAATCTGCGTCAGAGGCGAATGAGAATGTCACAGTTGAGAGGCTCTTGTGTTTATGCGGCTAAATGAGATGCTAAATGAGAGGTTAGAGAACAGTAGGGGATGATCGGAAGTACACCGAGAGATTTACCCACTTCCTCCTTGATTGACGTAGGTAGCTGTGTGTGCCTGCCAATGAGAATGGAAACTTTGGAGCCTTAATATAGCACTGTAAAGTTTATATTCAGCAATTAGTATTTGTACTCTGTCTTGGGGTTTTTCCTGAGGTATAAGATATGCAGCACAAAGAGAAAGCCTCGAGTAAGGCCAGAGTTCATATTGAAATGCTCTACCCATCATTGCACTTTCTAAATGTGGGTTTTCTACAAGAACATGTGAGCGCTGATGCACAAATAAACAAGTTGTAGCTCTGGGAATTTTAAAGTTCCTCGTTAACCTGAGCTGTGTTTATTCAGACTGTGGGATGTTGATGGCATGGGCTGGAGAGAACTTGATATTATTATCATACTGTAGGTTATGACCTTTGGCCCCTGTTTTTTTAGGTGCACGTATCGTCATGGCTTGCAGGGACCTAGAGAGGGCAGAGGAGGCCAGGACGGACATCATGGAAGACACGGGGAATGAGAATGTGGTCATCAGAAAACTGGATCTCTCTGACACCAAGTCCATCCGAGCGTTTGCTGAAATCATCAACAAAGGTATGACACTTAACATTAATGTCTTCATATATCGAACAGTTTGTGGTTCAATCCCTACTTTCTCCTGTCCATATGTAAAAGTGCTATAAATGCAGTCCATTTATTGGATTTCTGCCTCTTTTTTGCCGAATAACTCCTTATATTATTGTGTTTGTGTGGGATGATCTTTTCAGAGGAGAAACAAGTGAATATCCTGATAAATAATGCAGGCGTCATGATGTGTCCCTACTCCAAGACTGCTGACGGGTTCGAAATGCAGTTAGGCGTCAATCATTTGGGTAAGTCATTCTAGAAATGGTGGCATCTACCTGGAATATAAATGTCATGCTAATGCACATGACAACAACATGTGGCATGTGTTTGAGGGATTTCATAATAAGATCACAGGCTGGATTTTCCTTTTTGAAGATGGTACAAATATTGTATTACATAATAGTTGGTGTACACATGTAAAACCAAGCTGTCCAACATGTCAGCCAGGAAACTGAACCAGTCACTGTTATCTTCAAGCTGTCAGTGTTTCTTTCCCGTTTTGAACCATGGCTTCCCTCCAAAGTATCCTATCCACCGTGGTATTTTTGTCACAGCCTGAGATGGTGAAGAACAGTCTGTGCTCGAATATGATCACCCACACACATATGCAAAACACACACACACACACACACACACACACACACACACACACACACACACGCACACAGAGAGAAAAACACATACCTATACATTCACATTTTTGAAATAACGATAAACTCTGCCTTAGGTCAACGTAAAACAGGAAACAGACATCAGGACAATAGTCAGGAAAGCAAAAACCACATCCCACAGGACCTTTACGTTTCCTATACAGAGTTCAAATGAGCACACTCAGGGCATCAGTATTGTGTATGTGCATCCTGAACAGAAGGACAGCTTTTGCAAATATTCCTTTGTATTTCCGTTTGCATACAGTTCATTGTTGGCCACATTAAATGTACCTGGGATGACGTCAACTTGACGTTAGGGTATCCAAGTGTGGTCCATAAACTAGAATCATGACCTTATTATGAACAACGTACTTTATGTTTACTATGACAAGCAACCACTGCAGCAATGCCACCATTGTGTTAGCACTTCATAGGGGGTTGTGATTGTAAGAGGTTGAAATAAAGAGAGATGCACAAGGAGAGACAAAGATCCCCAGAGAGGAAGAAAGAGACATGGTCCTCAATATCATGATAGCAAAAGTTCTGTAAACCTGAACATCAGTGCAGTGTAATGCATAAAGAATATTGAAGATGTATAAAAAAAACATATGCATAAAGAACATTGTAAACCTCAAAACTATTTTTTTGCACAAGGGACGCACCAGCGATATAATAATAAAGCTATGTGTGTACAGTAAAGCAGCTCACAGTGCTTTAACAAGGCACACATCACCATTTTAAAACAGAACAAGAATGCCTTGTTTCCACATAGCTTTGTATACATATGCAGGTCAACTGGAAGTTCATTCATTCCTCTGGGAACATCTGTGATCTGGAATACCATTGTGAAACTTCATACGTTTTTTGCCCCGAGTACATTGAATAATTTGAACTGTTGCAGCAGAATTTGGACAGACCATATGTACTGTACTTCATTCAATGCAGTTGTTTGACTGTGTTGTAAGTGAAATGGTGTTATTGTGTGATTTAAAAAGAACCTAGTTAAGCCAACAGCAACATTTGAGTTCAATGCATTTTGCTATGAAAGAAATCACAGGAGCCTCTGTAAACAATAGACGAGGAGATGCTGGTCCGGAAAAGCATGCTCGAGTTGGAATGATAAAAACATGTTAAAGAGGACTACAGCACTCACATTTAAAACCACTAAAAACCAAATATAATTGCATTATTTTTGAACATGAGAACAAAAAACCTCGTTTGTTGAGGGGATGAAAGGCACCGGGGAATTAATGAGGTGGATTTTCCGAGCTGAATGCGGCATGGTAAATCTGCAACACCTTAGGTTGTGTTTACGATCTTAAACCCTTCAATCTCTCATTGATATCCCTGCGTTTCCCAGTAAAATAAAGTGTACCGGATCAGAGCGTTTCATCGTGATAGTGAAATCCATCACAGTTTGTTGTAAGGATTTATACAACGTGAGACAATAGCCTGAATGCATGTGTCTCATGGCTTTACCCAGGTCACTTCCTGTTGACTTACCTGCTGCTGGACCTCATCAAGCGCTCAGCCGCCGCCCGCATCGTGGTCGTGGCGTCGGTCGCCCACACCTGGACCGGGCTGCGACTCGATGACATTAACAGCGAGAGGAGTTACGACACCATGAAGGCCTACGGGCAGAGCAAGCTGGCTAACGTCATGTTTGCACGCTCGCTTGCCAAACAGTTACAAGGTGAGGTGAGATGATGCACATCAGTAAGAACATATGATTCACACATTTATGCTGTAGCCATGATATAAGGATACACAGGATTATGTGATCGCATTAAGGAGGTTCAAGTATTAATGTCTGGTCTTGAAGGATGAATGTATTTTATAGTGCACTTAGATAATCATAGCCTTTGTAGTTGCTAAGAAAGGCATATCAAAAAAGCTTTTTATTCACTCATACTGAACAATAGACTTATGTAAGCATGTCCAAACTTGCCCTTACTTCTGGATTAGAACGCTTGCCAAAGTGTTCGTTCTACTTTATCTTTTCTCTTGGAAAGTCCAGCAATTAAATTATATGAAAATCTGTCTTTCATTTTAAATGAGCCATCACGTTGCCTCCGTCTGTTCATTTTTCCTTTTTGATAAATGGTCAAGAACTAAAAGAAAATACCGTCTTGTGACAACACTGCAGGCTAATTGTAACTGTCTACATCTGGAAGAAAGCTGTCACACAAGACCATTTGGATTTAAAACAAAAAGCCATTTAAAAGAAAGAACATTACAAATAAAATACATATTACATTGCTCAGTCATTGATACAACTGTTAAAAAGATGCATATTCTGCACAGACATGTGTTAGTTGTATGAAAATCATAGCAGAATATCAAGATGTTAGAGTTTTGTATGTATAAATAGTACAGTGCTGTATGTGTGTAGGTGACTGTGTGGGTGCTGGTTCTCGTGTTGCAGGTACAGGGGTGAGCGTGTTCTCTCTGCACCCGGGGGTGGTGCAGTCTGACCTGTGGAGGCACCAGCACCAGTGCATCCAGGTGGCAGTGAAGATCTTCAGTATTTTCACAAAAACAACCCTGGAGGGGGCGCAGACCACCATCTTCTGCGCTGTGGAGTCGGGCCTGGAGAGCCAGAGTGGAGGCTACTTCAGGTACTATTGGTTATACAAGAGCTTTCAGAGTGCCTCATGCGGCTTAGTATTACTACCTGCTGACTAACTGGAAAGTAATCATGTAGGCAGCTGAGGGTCTACTTTATTTTGTGTGTAATGTTCATTTTCTGCTCCTGACAGTGACTGCGCTCCGGCAAGGTGCTCTAGAGCGGCTTCTGATGATGAGACGGCCCAGAAACTGTGGGAGATAAGCTGCAACCTGCTCGGCATCACCTGGCAGTGAACAGGAGCATATTAACTGTGCCAGTGTGTGCTATACATCATATTTTAAAGAACACTTTTACACACTTTTTTATAGAGATATTAATCTTACTGTTGTGAAACAGGGTTATTTTATGACTCAAAGTACAGAACCGTCCAAAAGTCGTTTAGTCACTTCCAAGAGTTCCTTTATTTGTAAGATATCTAAAAATTAAACGGACATTTTAGTCATGTTGTAATTATTCAACATTCCTCATGGGCGTTCTTTGCAAAGTCACTTTTGAGTGCAGATGGCGTTATTTCCTGTAAAGCTTCTTTAAAAGAAGTGCATGATCTTTCTTTGGATGGAAATGTCTTTATATTTGCAAGTGAGAAACAAAGTTCTGGTTATTCTTAGGATCATTTGTGTGTGTTTGTTGTTGTTATACTAATTTCACCAAGAAGAGGTGGAGGTGGAAAACTACCCCATGTTCTAAATATGAATCAAAACACATGTTGGCTTCCTTCTTTTAAAAAATACATTTTATTGAAAAGATGTTGTGGTTAATCTTTAAAGCAATTCGTGACCTTTAATAATAACTGGGTTCTGTTGTTTCTGAAGTATATTTATTAATCAGTCAAATACAATCCATTGATCTAAAATTGTTCATTTAACTGTTTCATTAAACAGCTGTGTATCACATTATCTGCTGTTTCAGATGCCTTCCTTTTAGCTGAGCGTGTGACAATATGTTCAATTTAGAACATTTTTAAACCATTGACACTTAACAGGATTCAAAGTGTGTGCATTTTATGTAAAAGGCATGTTTTCTCATGTATTGTACATGCAGAGCATAAATCCATATGTTTAAGTAAGTGTGCTTGAGTTCAGAGTGAATGTATTAATGTTAACATTTTCCAAGCTGTTAGGTAAAACGTAACGTGACACTGGAGGAGAGAGTTCAGAGAGATTTGGTAAATTCACTGTATTAATAATGAGGAGGGAACGAAGGGTCTTAAAGTCTGAGCGATGTCACTCAAACAGATGACTACATTTCAATATGACTCATTTCAAGGACACATGTAAATTTGTTGGAATCCTGCAGTCGAAGGGTCACAAAGATACTGTGTCTGCAAATGTAGGACTTGTTACATAGAATAAAAAATCCAAAGATCAATTGTATTTAGAAACAGTATCTTAATCCAAATCACATGACAGAGTAGTTAAGACTTAAGGAATGTGACATGAGCTAGTGGAGTTAATAGCAGGAGTCTAGGACCAATGCTCCCTCAGAGCAATGTGAATATTCTGATTTAGATACAATCACGCTAACTAAACAACAAGCTGTCCTCTCTTCCATGTCATATCTTTAAAATTGTAACGTTTTCTGCTTTTATTCTAGTTTATGTACCTCCTATTATTGGCTTCTGTTACATTGGCCATGTGTATTTCTTTTTGGAGTTGTCATGCAACAACTGAACTTCCCTGATAAGGATCAATAAAGGTGCATCTTATATCCAGAGATACATATTATTCTGAAATGGGTTATTTATTTTATGTCATGAACTTTTCCACTTCAGTACACTTGATGCTGATCATATTGTAAGTAACTAAAGGTAATACATACATGTAGTGGAGTACAATTACAAAGTTGCATACAATCAAAATATAAAAAATATTACAAGTCCCTAAAAATTGTACTTAGAAGAGTACTCTAGTAAATGTACCTAGTTACTTTCCACCACTGTACGACGGTAAGACAAATATTTTAACCCATGCTGCTTTATTGTGTATGTAAACCTCCCGGCCTATAGGTGGCTGTATGGTCAGAAACTCAAGCCCAAAAGAACCGGCAGTGATGACGAGGGAAGATACCGCGCATGCGCGCATGTAAAGGCTACGTCAGCCCTTCACTAATCTCAAGCTTCCCAGAAGCTACGTGTCCTCATTCCTCCGACTGTCTTCTCCTCTAACACGACCTCACAGACCGGTAAACTGAGCGATATTCTATCAACTATTACTATATATTTTACTTAAAATACTGGTTTGGTATTTATTTCGACTTGTATTCGTTTTTGTATTGTATTTCCAGCTAAACTAGCGTAACGTCGACAGGTTAGCTTTTCTTACGTTAACGTTAGCTAGCATGTTACCTAACACAGCTGACGGTTAGCTTACTGACTTCAAAATATGTTTTTAACGACAAGAACACACCATTGTCAACATAGTGGTTGATATTTGACGCTTAAAAAGACATTTGCAGTATTGTGTTTTACAGTAAGTCCGTTGTGGGAGTCATGATAGACGCAGGCTTCTGAAGTCAACGTCATCACTCAGAGCAGCAGTCCGAGATTTGACACTAAATCAGGTTTCATTCTGTCTGCAGCTTGAACATCATGGATCAGGTTATGCAGTTTGTGGAGCCCAGCCGGCAGTTCGTCAAAGACTCCATAAGGCTCGTAAAGAGATGCACGAAACCCGATAGAAAAGGTAAGATCATATTTGGTTTAAATCCATTTGGCCCAGTCTCTGTTGTGTTGGCATCTCTGTCGAAACGTTATCAATTGAGCTTCAGTTGATCCACATCATCCTTAGCTGAAGACATTTTAACATACTTGACTCTCACTTTTCTACATACTATACTATGATTTCTGACGTATAATATGCCTTTTTCACATACTATACCATTACTTTCCCGACATGCTATCGCTTTGTTTTGTAACATGCAATACTTTGAAATATCTTGCAATACTACACTATAACTTAGTTTCCTACGATTGTTCTGATTTAACACACCATAGCTTTTTCTCACATACTTGTACTATGTGATCAGTACATACTTTTTCCCCACTAACAATACTATTACTACTTCTACATAGTATACGACTTTTTTAAAACGTTTATACTATACGTTGAAACATTATGTACACACTATAACCTCAGATCTAATCTACATACTATGCTTTTTGCCATACTTTTAATATGATTACTGTATGTTTTTCCTTTTAATTGTATTATTTTAACCCATAACAACCCGGTCTCACATCATCTAGACTTAATAGACCATATAGAACACATTTCTGACAAGTAACCCCCCCCCCCCTAGTGTCAGAGATCTGAAAAGTGACATATGTGTCACATTGACGGTCATGTGTTACACTCTTACCTTTAGGGACAAAAAACAAGCTCTGTCACATGGACATGTTGTTATGGGAACACAAAGTCACATGACCCACCAGACTGTTCAATGTGTGTCACTTATGGACTTCATGAGATCAAATAAAGGCTGAAGCTGTATAAGGAACTTTCCAGAACATTGAACTGTCATGTAACATTTGTGTCACCGTGGATTCTTATGAGTTACGTTTGATTTCCATTGTTATTAAAAGCTCTTTGTCTTACGTCTGTGAATTGTGCTTCCTTCAGAATTCCAGAAGATTGCCATGGCCACAGCGATTGGGTTCGCCATCATGGGCTTCATTGGTTTCTTCGTCAAACTCATCCACATCCCCATCAACAACATCATTGTGTAAGTAACAGTAACACTTTACTTATATGGACGGTCATCTTTTTATATTAGTGGGTATTTTGACTGATGTTCCAACAGAAATGCATTTGCCTTGATGAAAGATTGTGGTTCAGGGAAGCTTTTTCCAAACACTTGATCCCTGTGATATCAGAGATGGCCCTTTAGAGAGAGAGGGACTTTGTGATGACACTACCTCCTTAGCGTTTGATGACATGCTTATTCTCTATCTACTCACTGAAAATGTTTAAATCAGTCAAATTAGCATTGGAAGAATTAACGAAAAGGCTTTTAAATGTCTGTCCAGCCCTCATATAGTAAAGCATGTTTATTTTATGTCCTATCTTTTACAATTATGAACTGGTTTTAGACTAGAATCAAACAGCAAGGGAGTCTTGATGAATAAGGGTTTATGTGGTTATGTTTTTTCATAGAGGTCAAGGACAAAGGTTAGGAAAAGACACGGGGCGCTATATTTAGATTGTACCCCATGTCTCATTTGCTAAAACCTAACTATCTTAACAATCTCACACTTGTGTTTGCTACTGACTCGGTTCAATTAGACTCCAAGTATACTCCAAGTGGTATGAAGCAAGATCTGCTGTAGTCAAGTTACTACTTTACTTCATCAAGACTTCTGAGTTTTTTATTTTCTATATTCACCATGGTGGCATGAAAGAAGAATACTGTTTTTTTCATAGTAACACTGTATTCATTGTGTATAAATAAATACACTTTAAATATCACTTTTATTCCAGAGCTGGAAATGCTGACATTATTTCGAACCACTGTTCAAGTGGCGAACTCATTAGTACGATCAACATTGTGTATTTTTTAAATTCAGATTGGAATTTTCTTTTTGAACAAACACTTTGTTTTATTGCATAATAGACCAACCAACACAAAGGGAAAAACTCACGTGATTTTATTTTGTGCAGTATGTTAAAACATTAATTAAGGCTTGTAAAAGTCTCTACAATATCATACGAGAAGTAGGATTGTCTGTTTTTGAAAGGAAATAGTTAGTGCAGCGATGAATCAAGGTGGGTCTGCTCATGTACACAAGACTTGCATTGATTGTCTTTCTCAGAGCAGTTGTTATTTATTCATTGCTCTTTCAAACTGAATATTACAGTGACATGTTTGTTTGTGTACCTGTAGCTTTCTCTCATCACTAACACCCTTTCTCTTGTTTCCCCTCTAGTGGAGGTTAAATCCTGGACAAGAACAAACTCAAACTTCAACTCCTGGGGACAGAAGATGGCGATGCAATGCAAGGTGTTAGTGTGTGATCGGGGACTGAAGGGATGACATTTTTACATTCGGTGCACGACATTTATATTTCAATGTGTAAATAAAAAATATGGAAACCACAACTGAATGCTTTCCAACAGTCTTTTTTCAATAGCCTTGATATCACTACAGCATGTTTACACCAGTTTGGTTTGAACCTTGCCTGACATTCAGAAATACAATTGAATCGTCATCACAAGGCACACAGTATTTTTCATAGCAGACAAGTGGGAACAGTGGCACTTATTTAAAAAGGCACATTCTTTAGGCTTTTGAATTTCAGCCTGCACAGTGAAAATCATAGCCATGTGTTGCATAAAACCAGTTAAAATATTAAATATCCTTGGCAGAGATGGCAGACACGGTATTAAAAAATCTTTCTTTGGTTAGTTTGGAATGTTCTTATAAACCAACAAAGCTAACCAGATATCAATCAACAGGTTTTTGGCCACATAGTAGCGTTTCAACTTTTTCCTTCATTCTTTGAGAGTTAGGATATTTCCTGTCTGTTGTCATTCCTCCTCCTTACATATACCCATACTCCAGAGCAGAGGCTGGTCTGTTGTCACGGTTACAGGCTTCCTGGGGTTTCCAGGGGCAACAGGTTCGTAGGTGTTGGAGGTGCTCACCAGCTTCCCAAACTGCAGGACCTGGTCATCTAGAGAGGAGACACATGATTGGATTCTGCATTAATGAGGGTGTTAGTGGCTGCTTCGGTAAATTATTGAGTGGGTAGAATTAGATATTTGGTTCTGGTGTCACTAGTTAACTTTGTAATGCACACCGCCGGGTATTTGAACATTAATTAAGACACTTTATATCAAGATCATGAGCATTTATTCATGTCTGGTATTCAGAGGCCAAGCCGTTCCCAGCCAAATAACTCAAATTCAAAAAAGGACGACATAAGACATGTCGAAATAAGACATAGTATAGTATGTCAAACTAGGGCATGATATCATATGAAGATAAGGGTCATCCCTCCCTTAAATGACCGAAAGGTAAGTATACCATGTTGAAAAAATGCAGAAAGAAAAAACATGGTATTTTATGAAGAAATAAGGCGCAGTATAGTGTAGAAACCAGGCGTAGTAGTATGTCCTTAAAAATGACAAAAACAACATAATATACTATGTCGAAAAAAGTAAAAAAAACGACATAGCACATTGTCGAAATAAGGCATGATATCTTGTCATAAAAAGCATAATATCGTATGTCGAAAAAGGTGACGAAAAAATCAGATGAAATTGCGTAGTAATATATATAGTATATGTTGAAAAAGTCAAAACAAATTCAACACACTTTCCGACTATTTCGATGTACTATACTATGCTGTTTATAATCATATTTTCGACATACACAGTGGTGACCATTGCATGTATGATATGTGTAATGTGTATTTGTAAAGCGCTTTGAGCATCTGGAAAAGCGCTATAATAAATGTAAGGAATTATTATTATTATACTAGAGTGTTTCTTCCAGATATTGTCGACATAATCCCATGTTTTCTGATATTTTAGATACTATACTATGCCTTCTAGATTTTCTCTGGTATTTTCAACATACGTTGTTCTTCTAGCGCCCATTGACCCGGCAGAATCGATCTATGTAGCCCAGGATATTTGCCCTTTTAAGATATTATTATTTAAAGGTTAAATCATAGTTGGTGAGACATATGCTTCAATTATATAATGCTATTTCTTTGTGCTCTCTTGGAACTGAAAGGGATTCACTTGCTGAAATCATACTTAGCCAACACTGACATCAAGTGGTCTGACCAGGAAGTTCAGTAGAATATCTAACGAGGGGCATTCACTTTACCCATGAGACAATCAGTGTTCAATATTTATCACCAGACCCCTAAATAAGTAATCATTTTTCACTTATTGCATTGTAATGTTAGACTGGTAAAGATAAACATAATGTCACAAATAAATACCTTAAATGCTTATGTCTAATATATTATATGGAAGTTTGGTTTGAGGAATTTAGGAAAGGAAAGTAACAAAACCATTGGGTGAGCTTCAACAGGTCTAAATGGCAGGGCTGTGCGTGTCAGTTTTCCCATTAACAGTTACATTTATTTATGCATCGTTGACTGGGAATAAGCTTGTTGTACCCTGAGAGTGGAGCTGTTGGATCGTGTCTAATATAAAAGGGCGAACTCGCCTCAGGAGATTTACACCTGGGGCTCTCTATTATTCATTCGCTATTATCTGTCACTGTGTTCTCGCAATCTACAGCAAATTAAACAGTAAAACATTTCTCCCCTACGGGTCAGGACATGTGGCTTTTATTGAGTTCACAGTTTGTCATACTTCACAGAGAAGACACTGCTTTACTTTTATCTCTTTTGGGAAAGTGTTCACCTGTTTATGTCTCAGCGGCGCCGTCATAAACAGAGACACGCGGCAGCCTTGTTTATTTGTAGTCTCTTGAGCACAGCACTCTCAACTCTAGCTGCTATGAACAGTGAATATAGTTGTTAGCCATCTTTATCTTATTATCTGGTTTGCTTGTAGTCAGTGTAGAGTAGGGATGGGAACGATTCATCGAATATTCAAAATTATTCAGGTATTCGAATATGAGAATTTTATAAGTAAATGGAATAATTCAATGCATACGACAGTGCCATAGCTAAATGTGTCTAAAGGTGTGTTTTGCTCCGCTCACCGGTCCCTCACAGCGGGCAGAGCTGCAGGTGCTGATCTCTCTCTCTCTCTGTCCGGTTCTACTTCACTCGCGTTTATGTCCAAGTCCATCAGATCTAGCTCTAGCTAATGATATGGCTGCTGCCCCTCCCTACACGCAGATCACGCAGACTCAAACCTCATCTTATGCCCACATTCCAGCTGAGAGGGTCTTCTCTACAGCTGGCCTGGTTGTGAATCGCCTCCGCACCCGCCTCTCCCCTGAGTAGACATGCTCATATTCTGAAACAAGAATGAGTATTGAATATCTGCATTCTGTGATAGGCCCTGTTACAGGTTGTTGATCTCTGTTGTCATGGGTTACGTTACCCTAACCCGTTATGTGTTTGATCCCTCTTTCAATTAAAAACCAAGTTATGTTTTAAGCATGAAAGCTGTAGGCCTGTAGCTGTCAACCTTTCAAACTGTGATCACCAGTTCAATACATTTGACAAACTCGACTTGGTTTCTATACTTTTTTGAACATGTATTTATTTTGTTGTCAACATTTTTTTTATAGGATATGTACATTTCGGTTAACCGTTTTTTTGGGGGTCGAATATTCATTTGCTTTCAAATTCCCATCCCTAGTGAAGTGTCTGAAAGTGAGGGGGATTAGCTCTAACTAGGCGGACCACATGGACTCCTCTTCATGTCAATCATCCCATTCATTACTCTCTTTTACTTTCATTCCAATCTGCTCTTCTGAATATATAGTTCCCAGATGGAGGACCTTAAAAGGCACTCATTTGTAACTATTCGCACTTTCATAGATAACAGAGAATACATTATCTTCCATGACTGCACTCTTTTTGTGTAGTTAAGGGTTCATGTAACATATTATTAAGAAAAGTAATGTAATACAGAGGGACAAAATAACGAGATAATTAAAACCTAACTGATTTCACCAGAGGTCACTATACTAAATAGTTGTAAAAGAATGCAGTTCAGTCCTACATACTTAGATCTTTTATAATATGAGTATGAAGTGTACATAAAGTAGAGTTAGTTTTAATAAAATGTTCCTCATCCATTAAAGGCATTGCTTTAACAAAAGTGTGAATCATTAAACTGCAAGTCGGGAGTATTTAAGGAACCATGTTCCTCCGGTCTCAGAACATTGGGAATCAAGACAACTGTGGAACATCATTAGTATAACAATATCTTAAATTAGTCCAAGTTCCTTTTCAATCTGCATATTTAGATAAAATGCCATTTATTTCTGGGTAGATTTTCTACATTAGATTCATTTCCAAGAAGTACAAATTATATTCACTTACATGACATTACATGTTACTTGTTAGACGCTTTTATCCAAAGCGACTTACATTCTCAATACTGTGGACGATCCCCACAGGAGCAGTTTGGGGTGAAGTGTCTCAGGGACACAACGACATGCTGACTGCAGTGGGGTTTGGCAAGTAACATGTAATGTCATGTAAGTGAATATAATTGGAACGACCTGCCCCCTCATGTTAAATTGTCGCCCACTCTTGAAGCTTTTAAGTCCCGCATAAAACCCACCTCTTTTCCCTCGCTTACCAGTCAGTCTATGTCATACCTATTTGTATGCTTTTACTGTCTGTCCATAGCCTTTATGTGCCTTGTATTTATTCTTACGTGTGCTTTTTTATCTTTTCTTATGTGTGCTTTTTATCTATTCGTGTAATATTATATTTTATTATAATGTTATGTTCATTGTGAAGCACTTTGGCAAACCCTCTGTTTTTAAACTGTGCTATATAAATAAAGTGGAGTGGATTGGGTTTGAGCCTGTGCTCCCCTGATCCGAACACCACTAGCGCACTAACCACTGCGCCACAGCCCCCCAACAATACAACAATACAGAGACTAATTAACGATACACACGCAACGCCTCAAACATCGTAATGTCCAGTCCTCTTTAACCCAAATCAACACCTGACAACTGCATTGTTGCAACATCCTCAGAAGAGACAAAAGTAAGCGAGTTTATGATTGTACAAAAATAGTTGTGCAATCACTTCACAAAGAGAGGAGAGAATGAAGCTAATGATTTGTCCGCAGGCGCTGCACGCACATCAAACAGCGACAAAGAAAAAAGCTTTTTTGCTTCAAAGGCCGCCCCATAAGCATTAGACCAGCTTGACTTAAAACAAAGAGGAGAGTAAGCTGAATGTGAGGTTACTTAATAATTGAGTGAACCCAGAGTCACAGCGTGTATGAGAATAAGGTCTCTGACTGTGTTGAAGTGCCTGCCTGAGGTTCTCACTCAGCAGGGGGATGTGCTGTAAAGTTTGGAAAGATGAACAGTATGTGATCAAAAGGTTGCTTAAAGGTGGGGTAGGTAAGTTTCAGAAACCGGCTCGAGTGCACTACAATTTGAAAGTACACAGCCGAAAAGAATCCGCCCCTTCCTTCAGACTTCCTTACAGAGCACCTCCTCCAACACACATGAACACACATGACGTCAGGCGGCCACTTTCACTGGTGAAAGTGGCCGCCTGTTGCTGGCGAGTCATTGAAGTACTGCTGCAATGCACGCCCAATGACGGCACGCCCAATGACGGCACGAGATACATTTGTGCGTGCACGAAATGGAAGGCTGACAGACAGGGCGGCAATCCGGCTAAACGGATTGGTTGTACTTTTTACAGTATTACGGCTTCCACAGATGAAGTTCTTTTATGGATTTGTTGTCAAAGCACTTCAGATATTCATTGCTATCGGGATGTTAAGAGCATTCCATGGAATATAACAAAAAATGTATCTCGAGCCGGTTTCTCAAACGTACCTACCCCCACCTTTAATGTGAGCCAATTAATAAAAAATGTAATAAAAAAAGTCAATCAAAGAACTAGATTCCTATACCGGATCTCCTCTCTGGTAAACAAAAACACCCTGAAAACTCTGGCAGGAGCACTCATTCAAGGGTACTATGACTATGCTTGCACGTCATGGTACCATAGCACCTCCAAGGCGCTAAAAATAAAACTTCAAACATCGCAAAATAAACTGGTCAGACTACTGCTTGACCTTTCATCTAGAACCCACCTCACCTCTGCCCACTTTGACAACCTAGGATGGCTTAGAGTAGACGACAGAGTACAGCTACTTGCAATGGGCCTGGTCTACAAGATCCACTACACCTCTATGGTACCCATGTACATGTCAAAATTCTTCCCAAAGGTCAAGGAATACCATGATCATAACACCAGAGGGAGCTCCACAAATCATGTGAAACCCAGATTTGCACAAAAAAGGGGGAATACACGTTTCGCAATTATGCCACATCAAGGTGGAACGCTCTTCCCACAACTGTAAGGAAAGTAAAACTATACTTACCTTCAACACCTCTCTTAAAGAGCACACTTCGGGGGAGAGCATTGCAAAACTGGCCCGGACCCGGTAATGGTACAAATCTCAACCTGTCGTACAATGGACAGCTTCCCCCCCATCTATGTATATACTCGCATTTTAGACTCTGTTACTAACTGTATATCTGTAGACTTGGTATGTCTTAAATGTCCGGTTAGGGATGTATTAGAAACGAAATCTAAAATGAAAATTGTAAATAAGCCATCTGTATGTCAAATATGTCTTATATGTCTTAAATGACATGATGAATTGGAAATGGGGGACCCTGATGTAAACAAGACGAAAGTCTTTCTCTGGTCTGCATCCCCTTAACAATTGTATGTTTTGAGCTGTACTGTACTGTACCCAATATACAAGCTGTTAATAAACTTTTTCAATCAATCAATCAATCAAAGCCAAATGCTACAAGCAGCATTTCAATTGTATGTTACTTAAACAATCTACATTTCCGTTTTGGTTTCTGTACTCTTCTCATTGGTGTAGAACAAGGGGGTGCCCACACTTTTTGGGCTGGTGAGCTACTTTTGAAATGACCAGCTCACCGAGGTCTACCAACCAAAAATAAAATCCCAAATTGCAAGGGTTGCTGAATAACAGGTTTTTATTATACATGGGATAATAGGGCTGCAACAACGACTAATTTGATAATCGATTAATCTATCGATTAATGAAACGACTAATCGACTATTCAGACTATTACTGTATGCCCTTGCACAAATTTCTCAAACGTTCTTGTTTAAGCCATCAACTTTTAGATTGTAGCTTGAGGTTGTTTTAGGCATGTGGAAACTAACAATGAAGACAATAAAGATTAATACTTGATTCAAAAATACATATATTATTACATTAACAAATTGTGAACAAAACTAACATTGCTTTTTATTTAAATTAAATAAATAATATTTCACATCAAAAGAAACAACAATGTTTTAACAAATCGTATTAAATAATCTGATGACAGAACTGTGAACAGAATAGCTGAAACTTTAACATAAATAAAGAGTAACTCAGTTTCCTCTAATCATTAACCCATGTTTGTATAATTGTGTTAACTCCGTGTGTTGCTGCTAGCATACATAACACCTGACGTGGAAACGTTACTCGTGGATGGGGCTACAGAGCTACTAGAAAGACAGTCGAACCCGGTGCATTCCTCCGTCTGGATGTGGAGCACTTTTGCTAAATGTTAGACACATTGCTCGTGTTACCCGCCCTCACATGCTGAACTCTCTTGGCAACGAGCATTGGTCCACCTCAAGACGGGTAACATTTAACCACACCCTTGGAGCGCTTCTCTCCGCCATCTCCTCCGTGTGTTGGCTGCTTGTAGCAGCCGCGTGTGTGTAAACTGCCCCGCCCCCTCGCGCACAGACGGGGGAGAGAGATCTCGTCTCGATTGGAAAGATCGAAAATACACCGACATTTGTTTGTCTTTTTGCATGTTAGAAACGAGTTGGCGACACTAAGATTCTCAACTCGCTCCTCGGAGGGAAGTCGCTGTCATATGCAGTGGCGTTTTTATATGTACAAAAGTGGTGGGGCACAAAAAACGTAGATGTCTATATATAAGCTTCTGCAATGAGGTTCATGGCTGGTGAGGCACTGGCACTGACTCTTCAGGTTTACAAAATATTATATTTTGACCTAAATCAAAATATAATATTATTTTCAAAGCTTTTTTAATCTGATGCTTCAATTAATTTATTAAACAGACAGTTCAACAAAAGGATACCCAAAAGATGTAATTTTATCATTTAAATATTGAATTGTTCTCTCTTAGTAAGATCCCATTTTCAATAAAATTGCGGTCTTACCTTGACTTGAAGATGAAGTCCATTTGCCTATCCTTCTGAACAAAAAATCTCTATTACTTTTTTGTAAAAGTCCTCCTTATCTTATATATATCTTATATATATATATCTTATATGTAGTTTCAAAAGTCTATCATAAATCTAATCGATATATTTATGATTCAAAAATTATAAAAGTATGGTAGACATGTGGATATTATCCGGCTGAACAAAACGTGCATTTATCTAACAGGTTTGTTTCCCACAGATCTTATTTTGAGCTATTTTCTAAAATCCTATGGAGAAATATCATTGCTTTTTTGTCGAGGGAAGCCATGCGCAGTTTACTTCCGGGTTTAGGACGCGTCACTGCAGCTCTCTCGTCTCCTCTTCACACACCACCACACTTTTCGCGGCACACGTACTTACAGCCAATCAGCTCTGAATGATGTGAGATGACGTATGGTGGGGATGGCAGCTCTATGCCCCTATGGGTCATTATTTTTTTGCCACAACACATTAAATAGGAAAATATTCTGAGCATGCGCAGTGTAGTTTTTACAAGTCACCATTGACTTAAACAGGGAGAGAGAGGGGCAGGATCGGGTTTTGTCCCACACGGCTCTAAACAGCTCAATAGGCACACACTGTAGACACTAATTAGAAGAACACTGACTAAAACAGCAATGTACAGACGAATCAGATGATTAAACATGATCTTAAAATATATGTTATATATATTTAAAAAAATGTTTAATACTTTCTGCTGACACTAGGTGGGGCTGTGCCCCACCTGCCCCTAATGACCAGTCGCCACTGGTCATATGCCTTGTGAACACTCCGATAATGCCTCTCCACGTTACCTTTCTTTGGCAGAGCGACGCTTGCTTTACAAATAAGGCAAATAACCTTTGAATGTGACATCACAACAAATATTCTTCCTCCCATTTGGGTGGAAGTGGTATGTTTTAGCTTCTTGCTCGGTCCCGCACTCATTTTGTTTGTTTGTCTCTTGTCTCTTTAACTTAATTTGAGTTTTCCCGGCACTTGACTGATTTTGTATCGCTTGCATTCTGGGTTAACAGACTGGAAAGCGATAGGGTCGCTTTTTCTGTCAATCAAGTAAACTCCTCAATTAAGTGGCAGGGAGGCCAAGGGAGGAGGGATCAAAACCTGTTTTGTCTATTTTAACGGAACAGGATTTTTTTTTTTATGAATGACTCGCGATCTACCAGCATTGCCCCCGCGGTCGACCGGTCGCCCGCGGGTCGACGTACTGGGCACCTCTGGTGTAGAGTGTCTGGCATGGCTCCCAATAATTTAGTCATGATGATAATAATATTAAACTATGATTGAAAAAAGTATAGCTTCTTCAAAGACACCAATTGTCACAGATATTATGTTACTCAGCAGGCGACCATTGCTGCATTGCTTCCCAATCAGTGCGCTCACTGTGATCGTATCACAATCTGAGAGAAGATGTGTGGTGTCACCAAACTACCACCAGAGGCAGCAGAGCACCACAGCAGGAAACATTAGGAGTCAACAGGATGGCATAGTGGCGCCTACATTCACAAAAACACATTATCTCTTCTGTCTCACACACACACACACACACACACACACACACCACACACACACACACACACACACCACCACACACACACACACACACAACACACACACACACACACACACACACACACACACACCACACACACACACACACACACACCACACACACACACACACACACACACACACACACCACACACACACACACACACACACACACACACACACACACACACCCGCAAACTCTTTAACGTACAAAAGGCTTTAGATGGCTTCATTAGTAATCCCCTCCTCAAAGCTGATGCCGATCAATAGCGGCCCGTTACAGAGGGGAGCGAAATGAGCGTCGCACCCTCCAGTGATAACAATGGAGATGTTTGCTGCCTGTAATTGCATTTCCAGCGTCACAGCCAAAAGGGCCCGTCAGCAGTAAGTAGACCGTATTTACACAACAAATTACCCAGGAGAGAGGGTCGGCGAGCAGAGCGCCTCACACACACTCACACACTCTCACACTGCAGTGGACAGGTAGAGAGGGGCATTATGAGAGGTAGGAGCCCCTCTATTTCTGCCTCTCAGTGGTTATTTTTGTAAACAGGTTCTAGAAGAGATGATAAAGGTTGCACCATGAAGCATTTCAAGCATAGAAAAATGTGTCAAATTATCAGTGATATATTAGTGAAGAACATATACTACCACAATTCAGTTTTTAAGCAAAATGTAATAAATATAATGTAATTGGTCTTTATATGAAGCTACCAGACACAGTGAGGTATGTGGAAATAAATTAAAGAATAGCATGAAGACATTTACAAATATATAAGAAAAAGTCATAGTATAATATGCTGACAAATATAAACAAATAATACTATAGCATATTAAAAAAATATGAAAAAGGCAAACAAAATATGATTTTTTTTTTTTTTAAATAGTCGAAGAAATTATGTTAAAATATTTGCTAGTAGTTGGTAGTCGACGAGTAAAATCTGCTTTAAAGTATGTATATTTAAACGATGATATTGCCGGGAATATTTGACACATCACACCTTTAAAATAACATTGATCTATTGACTGTGATCCCATATACTCCAACACAAACAGGCGCATCATTCTCCCTTCACATTACATCGGATTGTGTTTAGCGCGAAACCCTTTTCAACATGACTTGTCACCGAGAGGCAAATTGAACTCATTCAGTCAGATCCTCCACTCCTTCAGACTAGCGCGATATCAAATTGCATCGCGCTTCACAGTCCGAGAGAGACAATCATTTTCTATAAATCATGTTTGTTCAATACTGAGCTGTCCAATTACTAAAATGAGGTGAATGTGTTTTGCACAAATTCTACCGCACCTTCAGAAAGACTCCGTACATCATTGCAATAAATAGACTGAACAGAATCTGAGTCTGCTCAGTCTATTTTTTAAAGTTAAACCCACCAAATATTTCTCAGGAATATACTGTTTTCATTGAAAAACCATACTATTCATCATTTTAAAAGCTGAAATGAATGACTTGAGCTCACAGTTCTGCAGTTTGAATACAGATGAGGCAAAGACTTTAGTTAATGCATACTTTTCAGTATTCAGCCGAGCTATATCTTACTCTAACAGAAGATTTGTGCTGGGTTTACCATTCAGATGCAAAACAACATAAGCGCCTCTTAATAATAATAATAAATTGTATTTCTATAGCGCTTTTCTTGAACCCAAAGACGCTTTACATTTGGGAGGGAGGGTAGACAAACAAAACAAAAACCGAAAAGAAACAAAGAAACAAAACAGAAAAGCAGTCAGGAGGAAGTTGGTTGAGGGGGGGGGGGGGTTATGGATACAGAGTTGAAGAGGTGGGTTTTGAGGCGGGACTGGAACAGGGTGAGGGACTCAGAGAAGGCTCTGTCCCCGAAGCTCCGGAGTTTGGCCTTGGGGATGGAAAGCAAACCGGCTGAGGTGGATCTGAGGGACCGGGGTGGTTGGTAGAGGACCAGGAGGTAGGGGGGGGGGGGGGGGGGGCAGATGGTGGAGGGCTTTGAAAGTGAGGACCAGGAGTTTGTAATGGATGCGGTGTGAAACGGGGAGCCAGTGGAGTTCTTTGAGGACCGGGGTGATGTGATGATGTGATCTTAGGGTTTTGTTTGCATAGTTGATTCAAATCCTTTTGGAGAGCGAGCATTGATGGTACTCCATGACAGAAAAAAAACCTCACACGTATTATATAAAATGTACAAGTGCTTCCAATTTGTGGTAAAGAACTAAAACCAAGAATAGTTTGGAATCACTGAGCGGAGAACGCTGCCTGTTCTATTATATGATATCCACCTTGTGATTTATATACATGTCCTTCACTTTCTGACTGTCTGCTTATATTGGAGGCTATTTATTGGCGCTGACAAGAGCCAAGGCGAGCGCTAGCAGTGTTAGCACCATCTGCTGTGTGATGATAGCCGCTTCTATTAAATGTTTATGATAGCGCTGCTGGGTTTGACTAAGAGTGTGAGGTGACAAACGCTGGCTAAAGTTGACCTTCAGATAAGAAAACTCATCTCTGCTTGGTATGAGTCAGGCAAGAGACATAAACAAACAGACAGGAGAGGAAATAACATACTTTGCCGTGATTGTGGCGATGTCATGTGTTTTTTGATGGATGAGGTGATTAGCTAGTAGTGTCATACATTAATATCCTGTAATGAATCCTGGAGTTCACTTTTCTAAACATTATGCTAATCAGAGATGGGGTCGTTACTAAAAAAAAGTAATATATTACATATTACTTTTTAAAAAAGTAATATATTACACTACTTCGTTACTCTCTACATAAAGTAACTCGTTACTTTACTCGTTACTTTACTCGCAGGGCCGGCCCGCCCCTCCCTGCAGGCAGATCACCCAGACTGCTAAAGTTTCAAATGTTCTCTTTAGTTCAGTTGTCGCATAAGACTGATCCAGATCCTGAATGTTTTCCTATCTGACCGTGGCTGTCCTCTGTCTCCTGATATCTGTATATTGCAGTCTATCTCTGCTCACGTTGTTGCGTCGGTGTGTTCGCCTGCGTGTTGGCCATGTGTTGCACTGGAACCAGACTGGAGCACACCGCAAAGACTTCAGCCGAGCACGTACGAACTGCGCATGCGTGAGTGGCAATAACTATCCTTACCAGCAGGCGGCGGTAGTGTGTATTCGTCATTCAAAACAGGCAACAACCGGAAAACAGAGAAGAAGAACAGGCTACGTGATATCAACAAATAGCTGTGCGTTAGCTTCACCTTAGCATGTGTTCTTTGCAGGTGTTTGTTAAGTTTTGATTATGACTGATTTTTAGTAAGTAACGAAGTAACGCGTGTCGGGGCAATGTTAGTAACTTAGTAACAGTTAGTAACTGTGATTACTGAATTATAAAAGTAGCGCGTTACACTACTCCGTTACCGACAAAAGTAATATTGTTATACCCAACTCTGAGGCTAATGCAGGTTTGGTCCAAAGTATGTAAATGTTTGCACACCTCCTCTTGCAAGTCTGCAGCTCCACTGGGGGTACTAGCAGTAGTTCACACCACCCCCCCTGTGTGATGTGCACAGTGCTGGAAATCTACAGATCCATAAATAAAAGCATAAAACAGCAGTTTTCCCTCCCACAGCACCGCTACAGAATACATACACTTTTAATTTCCCCTTCTCCAGGACCTTGAAGAGCGGAAGCGAATGAGAGAGGGTGGAAATAAAAGGGAAGGGGGCAGAGAAGTGAGGTGTTATTATGTAGAGAGGTGTAGCAGGGAGAGAGAACATGTATAGAAAGGGATATGAAAGAAAAAGCGAGACTGGGAGATAAAGGAAGAATAGATGAATTTCTTTAGACTGAACCCCGGAAAAAAGGATACACTAGGCGAGAGTACGGACAGAATAACATCGCCAGGGAAAAAGAGATATGGAAAGAGGAGAAGGTCAGGGTTGGAACAGGAGGAGAGATCTTACAGTAAAGATGTCTTGCTCTGGCAGGGAAAGACCTCACTGAACCTACCTAACCATCTATCTGTTTGACTACAAGATCAGTTACAGTGCTTTACCTGTGAAAACAATTGTTTCCAGTGTACAGGATGCCTTGAGTTCTCAGACTGCCTGTACTGCTGAGGGCTGAGGATGCATCTTTAAATGTCTTAACATATTCTTAGAGATTTACGGTTTCTAAATTCACATCAAAATAGGTAATGTTTGCAGTATCACAACTAAGAATGGGAACAAAATCCCTCTTCTCTTTTTCCTATTACGCTGTGTTTTTGCAGAGAACCAGACATCATCCCATCACAACAACCTCTCTAAAATGTACTTTTACATGAGCTTATCAACTTCAACAATGAGTAAACATGCTTATATGCCAACGTGCACTCTACCAGTTTCCTCTCACACTTCACGTTCAGAGTGTTGCTAGAAATATGGAACATGCAGTGAAGTCCTTAATAAAAACACTGTCTCATTTGCATGCCGATGTGTTTGTGAGGCTTGCATTTCAGAAACAGAACGTTCTCATTAACAGTGAGGACATGTTCCTAATCTTGCCCAAAGTTTACTTTTAATTAAGATTTCTCAATGGCTTCGGCTCTCTGTGAGACTTTGCCGCCGAAATCCATCTGTCCAAATCAGCAGCTGTTTGTGTTGGATGAGTGTGTCTGTGCAGCCTTATTGCACTACTTCATGTGTTATAAGAATCTTGGGGAAATAAGTTAAGTAACCCCATCTGGTCGTTGAATGTTTTTTTACCATTTTATCTGACGTCTTTGAAACATGGTGTTTTTAATAGCATGTATGTGAGAGTAGCTTGTCCGTAGCATTTTTCCTATCTGTAGCTAAAGGTAGAAAGAGGTAAAAGGAAATAATACACATGATAGATGTTATCGAAATAATTATCATAGACGCCAATTTGTAACATACAGGACAAACCTTGATGTCTGTTTACCTTCTTTAAGGACACAGGCGGCTTAGCCAATAATGTTATTGTTCCCATTCTGTGACCGGTCAATACTGGGTCACAGATGGTCTGTGTTGTGGGTACACTGGGATACTTCCTTCTCTGTATTTGTGGACTCCAAGGTGAAATCTTCGAGGTCATAAGTGTCCGACGCAAGTAACTCAGTGTTCCCACACTGTTTAGGCTATCTTCTCAAATATGTTGTTTACTCTCTGCGAAACCAGTTAGATGGGCTGGCAAGAGAGAGGCTCTCCAGAATTGACGTGGCAACTCTACCGTGAAGTCAGAACCTCTGACTCTTGGACTTGTGATGTGAATCCTCCGGCCGTAAACTCCAAATAAACCATCATGTGTTTGACATCAAAGCTACTGCTCCTACCGTGTCTCCTTCCTGAGTCGGTGACTCCCACTGCATAGCTACACAGAAGTTTCCTCTACAATAGATAGTGTGTGTTTTGCCCCTATGTGTGTACGCTTGTATGTTTTTATATTGTGCAATAGTGATACAATCTTCTATCATGGTATACTGCATTACAGACCACAGTGGAGATATAGTATAGTAACTTTTCTAAAGATCGCTATGGCTTACAGAAATAATCAGCTGTGATTAGGAAAAACTCAAATATTGCAATATTTCAAACAAATACCTTGATATGGACATTAAACTAATTGAGGTAGGATGACTAATGGTGCAAATGATCATCATGGGATATGATCAAAATCTAGTTTGTTGCTTCTTACAATGTCAGGAATAAACTTTTAAAGCAATGTGGACAAGAGGTCGTTCAAATGCTTAGTAAAACAATATATGACAACTGTCCATGAGATTGAGTGTCTTCTTTATTAAAACAACAGGACTGGATGCATCCTTTAAGCCCACTGATGCGGATGTGCCCTGATCTGTATCTATCTTATTATTAAACATGCAATGCAAGTCATGCTCTGGCACCTTTTCTGTATCCTGTTTTCAATAAACGTGCATTTTAATACAAATCAACAAGGACTTCAAGTCTTTAAATATCGCCCAACTAAGGCGTATGTGCATGTTTCAGTTTGTGCTTTTGTGTGTGTGTAAGTGTCAGGTGCTTGTTAGTGCATGGTCCTGATGATACTGACAGCCATTGTTCATGCTGCACACACATTTCTCTCATTTTCTTTCACATGGGCCACACACACACACACACACACACACACACACACACACACACACACACACACACACACACACACACACACACACACACACACACACACACACACACACACACACACACACACACACACACACACACACACACACACACACACACACACACACACACACACACACACACACACACGTAAGAAAAGCACATTGAAACAAGTGCACACACAGAGTTGCACAGTTACAAAACAAAGCAAGTGAATAAAAGAAGACATTTATACCATTACCCACACACACTTACACACACGCTATGCAGGGAGGAGTTGGTTTGTAGATGACAGCAATTCAAATGTGTTGTTCATTATGATCCATGTTAAGCCGAAAACATCATGACGAAGCAGGTTTTAACACCCGCAATCTCACACACACCGTGCAAGAGGCCATATTTCAGCCTGTGTTGCTGCAGGATGAAGGCTTTTTAATATGAAGCTGTCGTACAGGGGAGGGCTGAGTCACAAAGAAATTACTAAGGAGGTTTTTCTGCACCCCAGCACATAACACACACACTCGGACACACACGCAGGATAGAACTCCTGTCAGTCACAGATGGAGACATATTGTCTCGCTGACCTTCACAGCAATAATCGTCAATTGCTTCTTACTTGTTGGAATAAAGTTCTGTGGTGATTTAAAGTCCTTTTAAAAGCAGCCTTGGAGGAATTTTATTCATCCACAATAGCTCTTTACTTCTTAAGAGAACATAATGGATGGCAGTACGAGACATAACAGGAAATGAGTGTTCAAAGAGAAAGCATAAAGCCTCCTGGTCATTTAAACTGTGGCTGCCATGGTCGGTGACTGAGCTCCACATTTGATTTCTGCACCACTGGAGCGCTGTGTGTAAGAGTCTAGATTATTATTTGTTTATTTCAAAGTCCAGCAAGTTGCCGTCAGGAAAGCATCAGCAGAGACTTCTGAACTTTACTCAGGAGAAAAGCTGAGCTCATCAATCAAAATATAATATAAGATAATATATAAGATATCATTCAAAACCCTAGAATATTAGAAAGTCTTGACGAGAATGAAGTTGGAAAAATAGCTTAAAAAGTGCATAACAAGAGCAAGGGTTTCTTTAGACTAGATATTTAAACCTATTTAAGTAGCACTGTAATGAAACTAAAACCATGACTTAAGGTCTCGTCTTCTTGTTTGAAGTCCTAAGAGAGGGCAGTTATATTGATTGAACTGTTAAAGATAATCACACTGAATAAATAAATGAATGATTTTAAGTTAAACTCACACAGGTCCTAAACGCTTTGGAAGTAAGCCAACTCTAAATACTTCACTTGAAGCCAGAGCTAACAGACTTAATGCATCAGCTATTCAAACTGAGTGTTTACAATGTGTAAGACTTAAACCAGCCAGGGATCTTATCAAAGCCAGCCAGTCTTTTTCCGATCTTCAGCTCTCAGTGCATGTCTGCTTAGTTTGAGCTATTTTGTTAATGAATATATACACTTTTTACAAGTCCTTTTAATGACTGCCTCGGAACATTTAATGTCTCAAAAGTAGTTTTCATAAAGTAGTAATGTACCAGCACTGATCAACTCTACAAAAGCAATATCCATAAAAGCAAATGATAGAGGGGAACATTAAAATACTAAGCTATAACCGAGCCCAGGCTTTTAAAATATTTGGGACATTTGAAAGTAAAAGGTCTGAATAAAAGGATACAAAAAGTGTCAAAATGACTGAGCAGGCTTATAGTGTTTCCAACCATTCAACCTTTTCATCTGCTTCTCAGAAAAATAAATAGTTTTTCTAACATACACTCATAACGGTTGATGAAACCTTAGCATACACATTACAGGACATTTAACCTCTCAGAGATACATTAAGTTGTTATTTGGTTAAATACAACTGGCTTAATTAGAATACTGAATATATTGAACTCTAAATAACAATGAGCTTTGTCGAGTTAAAGATATAGCTTTGGGGCTTTGCTGCATGCTTATTGCACCCTGTGTTTGGCCCCCATAGATACACACACTTGAAGGGAAGAAAGCATTTAGCTGTAGGTGTGTGTATGGAAAAGGATAATGACCTTGACTTCATTGGTTTGTCACAGTCGTTGATAACCAGAGATGAAAAATAAAATAATACAGGTCATTAACATCCCAGATATAGTACTGCGTGACTTCAATAAGTGATATCTGTGTGGGAATTGCTGAGCTGAATTTTTTTCTCCAGCTCTGCAGAAAGTACTGCCAAACACTGCTGAACATTATAATCAGTGTGAATAAATCCATAATGCTAGAGAGGGAGAGAGCAGCCCCCCATCTCTCACACACACACACACACACACACACACACACACACACACACACACACACACACACACACACACACACACACACACACACACACACACACACACACACACACACACACACACACACACACACACACACACACACACACACACACACACACACACACACACACACACACACACACACACCATGCATACATCACTTCAGGGGACACTACATTGACTTACATGCATTTCCTGGAGACTTATCATAACCTTAACCATAACCAACACATGCCTAACCCTAACCCTTAACCTAAACCTAACCAAGTATTCACCCTAAAATGGGGACCTCCATTTTGTCCCCATAAGGGAGGCGAGTCCCCACACGTGACTGTGTAAACAGATGTAGGTCCCCACAAGGAGAGTAACGCGAGGACACACACACACACACACACACACACACACACACACACACACACACACACACACACACACACAACACACACACACCACACACACACACACACACACACACACACACACACACACACACACACACACACACACACACACACACACACACACAGTGTGACTTGAAGGTTACTGTGCAGAGAGCGGAGCATGTCAGTGGTTTCATCAGGTAACTCCTATTTTATGGCAGTTTGAGACTCAAAGACATCCCTTTACGTCAGATTAATGTCACACTGGTTATTGGCTGTAGGCGGTCCACTGCCACTTATTTTCCACAGGGCAGAGCAAGGGCAATGGGATGCACAACAGCAGAGGAAATGAGCGGGGTAAAACAGAGGTTAAGGCTACTTAATGCAAATAAATTGGCGTCTTAAAGTGTTTCTGCAGACATCACCAATCAATCACCAAGCAGCGCCTGGCCAACAAGAGCCTGTTTATGTTCCCCAGAAACACCAATCAAGGGAACTCACCCTTATTCTGCATAATCATCGGTATCAGCAACTACAGTAGAAGGTATGAGAAGAAAACGGTATGCCTGAGTCTGCCCTTGCTTTTGCTATGCTTAAATGCTGCCGGTCTTTTTTGGTACAAAATATTGAATATGAGGTATACAGTACGTTGACCATTACTGACCCTCACTTTATCCTTATCCCAAGAGCAGTAATGAGTTGCACTTTCACATCTGCATCTATAACTCAAACACTGCAAACAGCCTGTAGTAAAAGCCTGACGGTTAATGCAAAATAGCTGGGAAGCTTTTCCTTTTAAGTGTTTTAAATGTTTGTGTGCATATATTTAACGATAAAGCCAAACAAAGTCAGTGAGTGGTTCATCCTGAGATCTGAATTTCAATGTGTCGTGTGACTTTAAGCGCCTCACTACACACGTCATGTATTTGCAATTATGTTAATACATCTTATGGCTGAATGTGCAGGACAAACACGTGAAGCTAAAAACAACATCAGGAAATGTCCCACAGATGGTCGCTGCATTATTTGGTCCAAGACTGGAACAGATGTACGGTCTGACATTTAGAATAAGGGCGATTTGAGCACGCACAACTTCTAGGGAGAATAAACAATATTGCAGCAAAGCAGCAGTTCAGAGGGCATACAATTAACAAAGGAGGATGAGTTTAAAGAAAAGCTGGAAATCCCTTTTCTATCGGAGACGCAGATGGAGAAGAAGAATCAACCACATTTACATAAAGTGATGATTAAAGAAGAGGTAATTCATAACACATCCCTACAACACACATTCCCAGGGCTATCAGTTGCCAATCCATCAAGCTGTCTACTGCCATGTCCAGTCTGAACTATGATTTGCATATTTCCTATCTGAAAACACAAGACAAAAGAATAATCCCTTCTTCAGTAGAGAAGCAGCCATCAGTGTAAGAGGGCAGAGCGCTTCACTCCCCCCTCCAGGTTGACATTATTGGATCAGGGCTCCAAAGCAAAGTCATTGGAGCCAGAAACAGAAACTCTGAAGCATGTCCCTCTCAGGCAGATGCCACCAGCCGCAGGAAAACTGCTGCCACAGTGAGGCCAGGGCAGGAGGAGCAGCAGGAGGAGCAGCATCGAGGAGAAATCATGCCTGACCACAAGAAATCATCTCATTCGTCTTAATTCATCTCAGTTTAAAGGAAAGGGAAGCCTGGTATCGTTCCAACATGACTGTGCAGGAAGAGCGAGTAACGCTATACAATTATGTTTTGTTATCAACACACTACAACATAAAGCTAGCCTGTGGAGGTTTCCTGTAAACAAAGTCTCTGTTCACATCCAGTCTTAATCTCAAAAACAACACTAAACTGTTCATCACTGAGGAACAAATTAATGCATTTACTTTCTCGTAAAAACAACCAGATTTTCTTTCAACCTGCAATGTTTACATCCATGTTTACTAGCCTGCAGTCTTCTTTTCCCCTGACTTTACTGATGCATTTGTTTGTTTCTTGATGTGTTGCCTTTAACAGTCCCCCTGCTTCCACTCCTCCAGCTATTTATTTAATGTTTTACTTAATTATTTGCTCATTTTGTTTGTTTTGTTTGCTCACCATGTAAAGCGGCCTTGGGTCCCTTGAAAGGCGCTATACACATTTCATCTATTATTATTATTATGAACTGTTGATCACTGCCATTGGCCGGATTGGCTTTGTGTGGTTTGACAATTTGGACAAAACACTTATTTTATTAAAATAATTCAAAGCTGCGCCCCGCCAACGGAGCCCTCCCAACGGAGCCCTCCCAACGGAGCCCTCCCAACGGAGCCCTCCCAACGGAGCCTCCCAACGGAAGCCCCGCCAACGGAGCCCCCCCAACGGAGCCCCCCCAACGGAGCCCTCCCAACGGAAGCCCTCCCAACGGAGCCCTCCCAACGGAGCCCCCGCCAACGGAGCCCTCCCAACGGAGCCCCGCCAACGGAGCCCCGCCAACGGAGCCCCTCCCAACGGAGCCCTCCCAACGGAGCCCTCCCAACGGAGCCCCGCCAACGAGCCCGCCAACGAGCCCTCTCAACGGAGCCCTCCCAACGGAGCCCTCCCAACGGAGCCCTCCCAACGGAGCCCTCCAACGGAGCCCCGCCAACGGAGCCCCTCCAACGGAGCCCTCCCAACGGAGCCCCGCCAACGGAGCCCTCCCAACGGAGCCCTCCCAACGGAGCCCTCCCAACGGAGCCCTCCCAACGGAGCCCTCCCAACGGAGCCCTCCAACGGAGCCCCCGCCAACGGAGCCCTCTCAACGGAGCCCTCCCAACGGAGCCCTCCCAACGGAAGCCCTCCCAACGGAGCCCCGCCAACGGAGCCCCGCAACGGAGCCCCCTCAACGGAGCCCTCCCAACGGAGCCCTCCCAACGGAGCCCTCCCAACGGAGCCCCGCCAACGGAGCCCCTCCAACGGAGCCCTCCCAACGGAGCCCTCCCAACGGAGCCCCGCCAACGGAGCCCCGCCAACGGAGCCCTCCCAACGGAGCCCTCCCAACGGAGCCCTCCCAACGGAGCCCTCCCAACGGAGCCCCGCCAACGGAGCCCTCCCAACGGAGCCCCGCCAACGGAGCCCTCCCAACGGAGCCCCGCCAACGGAGCCCTCCCAACGGAGCCCTCCCAACGGAGCCCCCCCTGAAATTCAAGGTGTTTAAACAAAAAAAATTATATATATATATTTTTTTTCACCAAATTGCAACACATTTTTATCCACTATCACTTTTCACATTGAACATGTGCTCTTTTATTAAATAAACTAAACGCTTTCATTTTAAGTTGTGAGTTTAGTGTTTTTGACGCTAAGAAACACTGATGCATTAATCAATAACAATAGCCACATAGCTCCTCTCCTTGCTCCAGAAAAAATATCCCAATGCCCCCCCCCCCGCTCAGACAGCACCCCCCAAAGCAGTAAACCTAGGGGAAACACTGTAATATAGTTATTAGCGTGCTCGTTTCCATTTATTTTAAAGTCTTTATGCTAAGCTAATCTAACAGGTCATAGGATGTACTAACTTTCACAAGAGAGCGATAAGGTTGAACCATTACTTTAATAAAACAACTAACACTCTTCTACAGTCGTGTTGAAACACAGCTCCACAGCTCCTACTCTATACAGCAACCCCGTATCAGTACTTTAATAACCATAGACATTATTTTATGTTACTCGAGAATCCTTTCATTGTGCTGGTCAGACAATGTAATATAGGTGCAGGATGTTGAGGAATGTCAAGAGAGAAAGTAAGTAGTAAATACTGGGATGTTGGGGGCATCTGACAGAAGATCAAATAAATAAGCGGGAGGAAGCTGATTTATTGGCCGATGTGCTGGCAAGCATCAGCGGTTGTGAATCGTCCTGGAGAGAGAAAGAGAATCCCTTCCAGCTGTGAAACTCACTCGACTGCAAAAACACGTCAACTGTGATATCTCCTGTAACCTGATATCGAATAATTGGAACAATAAAAGTACTGAGCGCAGAAGACACGGATTAGACGAGGGAATAAGTAGTTGTTTTACAAAAAGTGAAGGCAAAATACTCGTTATAAATTGACTACATTACAGCCAAGTTTCTATATAGTTGTGTGTGTGTGTGTGTGTGTGTGTGTGTACGTATGTGTGCGAGCATACAAACTCCTGCTAGAAGCACCAACACACCTTCCATAATCCTCCATTTCCTGCTGTGTGTCAGCATCCAACATCAAATGAATGAGACACCTGCTAAGTCTCTCTCACATGTCATCATAACCTCTTTCTTTTCACTCTACTCTCACATATTTTCCAAAATCCTTATTTTCTCTTCTTGCATTTCTTATTTCATGTCTCCCTGTCAACCTCTCCCTCTGTCTCTGTTACTCCCCCTCTTCACCTCACCTAACACTTTTGCACATGTATAAGAACAAATTAAAGGGCATGAGTGTGTTATTTGGAAATATACGCTATTCAAGTGTTTTAAAAGTAAAAGTAAGACATGTTCAACTCGGGGCTTTTACTGATTAAAGATGTTAATATCCAAAACCTATTTTTGAATGAATCGGTATAATTAGCTAAATCTATCATGTTCTCACTTCATGTTCATTATGCAACGAGTGCAAATATTCCAAATACCCACCAAGAAGACATGCTGTGAAAAGTATTAACAATTATCACATGAATATATATTTTTGGTTGCCTTAAATGTTTTGCATTATAAACGTTGTGTTTTATATTTAAAGTGTGTTTGTTTTATGATATATTTAGTCATTTTAACACATTTCAGTATCTTTAAAGTGTACCTTACAAAGCGCAATGTAAATCAAATGTATTACTATAATATGAATACTGTGTGTTTCTGTCTTCTATGATGACACAATTATAAAGATATTCTGGAAACGACCATGTCTCGTTATCACATAACTGGAAGGGTTGGTCTGTAATAATGTGTGTGCATGTGCCCACTATTATTAATATGACACTATTAACATGAATGGAATAGATAATTGGAAAATCGCCCTGAGCTACTGTCCAAATCCCACAGCCCATCTTAAAAATACACACATATGCTCATATGTGGACACTTAGCCACAAGCGACAAATGCATTGTTCGCACATTCAATGCCAGTATTTACTGACAGTGTGCTCGGGGGAATTAAAAAACTGAGGATTGAAAATGAATGTAACATAAAGAAGGTGATAAGTAGCTCAGCTGTCTCAGTAATAATGAGAGCGAAGATAGCAGGAGGGAGACAGATAAGAAGGAGAGCAAATTGGAAGCTAAAGGGAAGAATAAAAAGGAAATAACAGAAGGAAACTAGAGAAAGTGAATTAACAGCTTAATGCGTGGGTAATATTTATGTCAATCCGTCACCACATTACATTCAAGTCATTCACTCCCCTCCTGCTATTAGCACGTAGCAGTTGCTTCATTATACACTTGTACACACCCCTCCTACATTGATACCTTTACTACACTGCAGTCACTTCATTATTTAGTAGTACACTCCCTTCCTTTAGTATCATTACCGCAGTGCAGTGCTTTGATTCGACGGCAGTCTCAACAAAGCCTCTCTGAAGCACCTGCCATCCAACACTTTCTCCATCAACTCGTAATGTTGCAGATCCACTCCCTGCATTTCTCAGTCCCTGCCCAACAAACCAGAGGCTCCGTGCAATCAGCCTCTAGTACGATGCTAGGTGAAAGACTAAATAATGTATCTCACAACAGTTTTATATAAAAACTTGACAATGGTGAAGTCAAAAGGGTAATATTTCAAGTGTGATTGTAGCTCTAAGACAGCAACTGTTCAATTCTCATTAATACATCTAATTAAACAATCATGTTTTAAAATATATTAATAAACGCTTGCAAATACATACGCCTACCTGCAACCCCAGATCAGCTGTGTCTACTATCGGACTTAATGCAAATACTTTGTTGGCATATGTAGTGATGTTATTTAGCTTGCACTAACTCTAGCATTGTGGAATATGATTGCTGTACAGATTTCAGATGTTTTAGTTTGAAAAAGGCCTTTTATAATTGTAAATGAGTACCTATGTTCAATACGTTGCCATCTTATTGATAAACCAAGCATTTCACACTTTCATAGAGTTATTATAAATGATAGATAGATACTCAAGACAAACTTTGACAGAAAATCAACAAGATAAAAACTGTGTCCTCTGACTGAGAGGAAGCTCAGCTCTGTAAGCGTACATGTGTGTACTGTTTCTGATCTTAAATCACAACAATATAAATGATTGATTTACCAACAGGAACACAGGATATAATTAACTTGAGCCACAGTATTTCAGATCATCCTTCAAAATCACCTGGAGAACAACAAGCAGAGGAGAGTTTGCTCAATGACTCACTTCTTTCCACACTGGATCAAAACAACATGAATCAGTTCAACATTTTATTCTTTAAAGCAAAAGTTAAAACAAGCCTTTGGGGCAAGGCTGTAATGGCTGACAGCTCGAACTCTTTCTTTAGAGAAATATCAAATATATTTCATCACAGGAAGGCTTTGAACCCAAGCATGAGGGACCATTTCAATGGCCTTCTGGAGAGTCTAACGCAGCGCTTCCACTGCTTGGTAAGGCTCCGCTCAACTTGAGTCATACTTTTTTGGTTTTCAATTGATAAAAGTTGTAGAACGTCCCTTTTACCTGGTACCTTTTTTGGTATACCCTGATTCGAACAAAAAGGTGGAGCTAAAGAATTGCAGACCACTGATAAATAGCCATAGAATCTTACACAACATTTTTTAAATAGCCAAGCAACGCCTGAAAGGCATAATATCTTGCCTCTTAAAGTCAACTATTTACCCAACAAAACTCCTGCCTTACCATCATTAGAAAAGGTTTGAGTAAATATCGATACATTAAGGAAAAACCCTTAGTTATAACACATTTACAAATCAATCAAGTTTCCCTCAACAAAAAGACGCCTGTTTGCTATCCTGGAAGAGCTTCCCTTTAATATAAGGACGAACTCGACACATCTTACATAGCAGACTGAAAGCCCAGCTGTTTCGACTGCACCATACTGTAGCAAATAAGAAAATACAAAAACACTTACTTCTATAAGTAGCACTTGGCTTGTCTTATTTTTATTTTAAGCAAATGCAGAAGCACTTACATTAGTTTGGCTTTTAAAAAAGATAATATAGCTGCAGGATTCTTGCTTTTTTCAGTTTGTTTCTTAATGGTTGAAGGTACTCATTGTATGGACTTTGGATAAAAGAGTCTGTATCTCAACATGGACTGTTGCTATATGAACTATTATACAGAAGTCCAGCACATAAGGGGAACAAAGAAAAAAGTCCTTCTCCTAAATGTTGTTTCATATTCTGGTGCTTCCTCACAATCCCAACGGGAAATCATTAATTTCAGCCTTCCAAATATGCATATGATTAATTATGCATCTTGTTATCACTGGCTAATCTGCATAGGACTCTCATGTATAAAGTCCCTCTCAAGCAAGGCCATCTCACAGGTGGGCTGAGTAAATATACAACACACAGTGGCTGATAAAAAAAAAACAAGTTAATAAACAGAGCTGGAGTCTCGCACACACACATGCTTGCATACTCAAACACGCATACAGATATGTTCAAACAAGCACGGACACCCAGCCGTGCTCTCTCAAGTGTACAGACACCCAGACAGACACACACACACACACACACACACACACACACACACACACACACACACACACCACACACACACACACACACACACACACACACACACACACACACACACACACACACACACACACCACACACACCACACACACACACACACACACACACACACACACACACACACACACACAGCCGTGCTCTCTCAAGTATACAGACACCCACCACCACCCCCACCCCCACCCCCACACACACACACACACACCACACACACACACACAACACACACACACACACACACACACACACACACACACACACACACACACACACACACACACACACACACACACACACACACACACACACACACACACACACACACACACACACACACCACACACACACACACACACCACACACACACACACACACACACACAGAGAGTGGACACCCAGCGAGATGCAGACACATTATGCGCCCCGCTGACAGCAGGTTCCCCCGTACTGATGGCGTGCCAACTCATTAAGAACACAGCTGGCCATAAGGGGGGGGGGGGGTTGAGACCACAGCGGTCTTCAGTTGGGTGTCTAATTGAATTTCCAAGTTCATTGTTACATGTGTCTTTAATATATGAAACTCTTCTAAACTGCAGCTTCCCTTGACAGAAGCATCTGTACTTTCCTGGATGTTGTATTTACTTAGCTATTTTCTATCTTTAAGTATATGCATATATTTAAATATATTCACACCTTAAACTTTATACATATCTTTTCAAAATATAGTCACATAAATGTGCAGAGCTGTCTGAACAGAGTTAACAAGGTTGAGGATATAGACATGTAGTGACGATACACATCGTTATGACTAGGACTTGTCGAGTAATAGGAATTAAGTGTATACCTTGCTCTGGTTAGGATACATTTGAGACAGAGAAAGGCTATGCTGAAGATGGCCTTCAACATGACTATGTGTTATCGCTTGTGTTGTTAATGTTCTTTTTTGCTTGGGCAAGCCTTTAAAATAAAACCTTCAGTTTGTAAGACATCAGAGTTCTCTTGCATCTTCATTATTTAGAGTCAATTGCTCTGAATTTCCTTTGCAGATGTCAATACTGTACAGTGTTTCCCCTAGGTTTACTGCTTTGGGGGGGGTTGCTTTGGGATATATATTTTTTACATCCTCTGGAGCAGAGAGAGGAGCTGTGAATTACTGTTATTGATTAATGCATCAGTGTTTCTTAGGGTCAATAACACTAAACTCACAACTTCAAATTAATTTCTCTCTTGACATTCCTCAACATCCTGCACCTATATGACATTGTCTGACCAGCACAATGAAAGGATTCTCGAGTAACATAAAATAATGTCTATGGTTATTAAAGTACTGATACGGGGTTGCTGTATAGAGTAGGAGCTGTGGAGCTGTGTTTCAACACGACTGTAGAAGAGTGTTAGTTGTTTTATTAAAGTAATGGTTCAACCTTATCGCTCTCTTGTGAAAGTTAGTACATCCTATGACCTGTTAGATTAGCTTAGCATAAAGACTTTAAAATAAAAGGAAACGAGCACGCTAATAACTATATTACAGTGTTTCCCCTAGGTTTACTGCTTTGGGGGGTGCTGTCTGAGCGGGGGGGGGGGGCATTGGGATATTTTTTCTGGAGCAAGGAGAGGAGCTATGTGGCTATTGTTATTGATTAATGCATCAGTGTTTCTTAGGGTCAAAAACACTAAACTCACAACTTAAAATGAAAGCGTTTAGTTTATTTAATAAAAGAGCACATGTTCAATGTGGAAAGTGACAGTAGATATAGATTAGTTGCAATTTGGTGCTATATATATATAAAGGAAAAATTATTTAAAAAAATTAAAAACACCTTAAATTTCAGGGGGGTGCGGGGCTCCATTGGCGGGGAGCAGCACCCCTCCAAGACAATGGTAGGGGAAACCCTGCTGTACAGACTGCTGTTATATGTGTATATAACTGACCGTTTGCACTCTGGTTAGACCCTCTTAATTTCGTTACACTCTGCTTGCATTATGACAATAAAGTAATCTAATCTAATCAATACACATGTTGAAAAAAAAGGCTGAAGTTGTTTTCACTCTGAACACAAATGTATGGTTGCTAGATTATGAATCTGTATGTGGAATGAGAAAACTTTGAGACAAATTACTGGCAATGGACCATCATTTGAATGCTTAAAAAAATACTCACTCAGGTTCCATTTCAGCCCAGTAGTGGTGGTTTGGCAGGGTCCTCCGACTGGAATGAGGCTGCACCAGTCCCCCTCCAGGCCGGTGTTCACCTCCAGTCTGTGGCTGCCCTGCCAACACAGCATGAACATCAATGTGTGTGTGTGTGTGTGTGTGTGTGTGTGTGTGTGTGTGTGTGTGTGTGTGTGTGTGTGTGTGTGTGTGTGTGAGAGAGAGTGTGAGAGAGAGTCTCTGACAGGTGGAAGCAATACGATAGAAGAAAATTAAAAGACAAAAACAAATGTGGAGGAAGACTTCTTAAACTTTCCAGGACCCAAATGAGAAAGCAAGCTTATCCGCCCAGGGACAGAGACTCATTAAAATAAATGATTGCTCATGTCAGCGCTGCAACCCATTTTCACTTCCTGCAGTGCACACACTTAAAAAGAATACCTTGCCATTTTGAATTAGAGTCTATTTTACTGTGTGTTGTATGGAGGGAAAATACTTTTGCATGAACACATAACTGTTATACTCGAAAATCAGTTGTACAGTTATGAATCATAAAAGGGACATTTATACTTTTCTATACGTTTATACTGAAGGGTATTTTATTATATTACATAAGCAATGACGATGGGAAGGATGCTTGACAATATCAAGATGTCGCTTTCGATCGTGTGTGAGTCACAGGTGATGAAATGTGTTTGAGGTACAGTGAAGGCTTTTTAAGAAGTGTTCTACAAAGGAAAATAAATAGGAACAACATTTCAAAAGTCACACAGTACTCCTTTGAGAAACTAGAGCGGCGTACAGAAAAAACACACAGAGTGTAGGTGCCAGGTATAGTGTCAGTACTGCGGCTGAATAATGATTTTGCTCTGAATTACTGATGCTGAATGTAAGAACAGTTCATTCAAAGTATACAGAAAAATATATAAAGAAACGCCGAATGTTATTACAGCACATTCATATTATTCAGTGCTTTGAATTTCTGCAGGCTACAAATGTCATGTATGCTCAAAGAACCACACACACAATTACAAAGACAACAAACTTTGACAGCCAGAGCTTAGATCAGTCAACTAAAAGCATCAGACAGACACACAAAGACCGCGCAGACAGGCACACTCAATTAAGAGTTTGAAATGTTGAAAGTGAGACATGTTTAAAGAGTTCCCTTAGCTCGGCTTCATAGAGCTGCAGAGCCAGAGGGAAGGAATAATGGGAAAACATGTAAGCGTCGGAGCGTTTGTTGTTCTGGAAACATCCCTGAGGTTGTTTTCTATACATAAACACAGCCTCTTTGTGTAAATGTGTCAGAGTGAGAGTGTGTGATGTACAGGGAGAAGGGAAAACAAACACACACACACACACACACACACACCCACACACCCACACACACACACAATATTTCCTTTGTGTGTTAAGGCATAAGACATTATTGTGGAAGATTTAAGTTCCAATTTAAATAATTGCTGTAAAATATTTATAAAAATGCAATAAAACTTGTGTAGGTGGTGTGATATGCACCAACAGGCTTATGTTCATGGTAATGAAAGACATGTAGGAATAAGAAACATAAAACATCTGTGCTGATGCTGCTCTTCAGCACAGATGCTTTTGGCCAAATGCTAATGTTGTCGTGCTAAAACGCTCACGACGACAATGCTAAATGTGAAAAGGGGTTTAATCTTGTTTGTGTAATGTTCTTATCTAGTTTAATGAGATACATGATGTATTAAATAACCCAGTTAAACATATCCAAACAAGTGTTACTTTTTCTTGACATCTTACAATAAATAAATACAAATCTTTACCTAAAAGTCAGGATTATCACTTGGTGTCATTTTAGAGGCACTATTGAACCTGTCCTTGGGTTTCTAAATATATTCTTCATCCTCACTCTCCGAGAGCAACATTAGAAAACATGTCATTACTTGGTTTGGAAAATTTAAATTAAGAATATTTCAATAATATTCTTCAAGTTTCTTGCAAAGTTGTTTATAGGCAAAGTTGAGACTTCTACTTTGTTGTCATGCATTTATTACACTTAAATATTCATATCGGTCCAGAACAGTCCAGGGTCAGTTCTTCAGCTCATATATTTTTTTTTTTTATTCAAATACCACATCGGTGCTAACTTGGGATGAGTCACCACAGCTCAGGTATCACACTTTATCATTTAAATCAGCTCCTGCCCTGACAAGTTTCACTCCTCAAAAGGGCATCGGGTAAACAAGCTGGTGCGTTTGTGCTTAGAGAGTGATTTACGGCACAGATTGGCCTGACACAGCGCTGTGAGTGTCCCACCGCACAGGGAGCTATCTCAGGTATCTTCAGGGGCTCCGATACCAACTTCAGCCAATAGGCGCATTCACACCGCGGTACTTTTCCCACAAAGGTTCATGAGAACTCTTTTATCGCGTTCACACCAAAAAGAGCCGGTACTAAAATTAGTTCATGAGAACCTTTTTACCCCCTCGAAAGTCCCTGCTAGAGAGCAGGGACTTTCGTGCGGCTCTTTTGTGAGAAAAGAGCTATATTTCTGATTGGCTGGGCGGATTGCAAACCACGCCCCGTAAAACTCCCAAAAAGTTTTGTGAAGCCGCCATTTTATTATCCTCGCATTAGCATTATTAGCATTAGCCCAGCGCAGAAACGCAGAGAGACTAATTTATGGCAACACAAAATAAAACATGGGAGATGAGGAGGTGTCGGCGTTCTGGCGATTTACTCGGAAGGCTTCAGTAGAAGCTGCTGGGAGTCCCAGCAGCTTCTACTGAAGCCAGTCCCCAACTCCGGGGACTTCCGGCCGGGGACTTTGGGCGGCAGTATACGCCGTGAAGTGGTTTGCGGCCTGCCAGTAAACCCAAAGCAGAAGAAGAACAAGTGACGTCAGCGGCTTCATTTGCCTAATCCACCCCCAGGGACTTATGGCGCGTTTCCACTGCAGCGGGTAGCCCCGTTTAAGCGTCCTTAACCGTCCTCAAGCGGCCAGGCCGGTTTTTGGTGGCGTTTCCATATAGCCTAGTACCGGCCAGCGGGTACTTTTTCCCTCTTTTTCCGGCCCCATAAAATCGTGGTTCCCTCAGACCAGGGCCAGGGCTGAACTAGTGACGTCAACACTCTCGACTGCTGATTGGTCAGAGAGAATCGTCACAAGATTGCGCGCGAGTTCATCCCTAGCGTCGCATATATATCTAGAAGCAAGCTTGCAGCATTTTTATACACAGCATTTTGTAAACGTGGAGCTACAAAAATGGCTACTTCTAAGAAAAGCACACCGTGGTCGACCGAGGAGGTGACGACGTTCCTTCATCTCATTGGGGATGATAAAATCCAGCGGGAGCTCGACGGAACAACTCGAAATGTGAACAAAAACAAAGCCGATCGCCCCGCCTACACTGCGTTGCTACCCCAGGTCCTAAACTGTAATGAAAATGCGCCACGGCCTGGGCCGGCCAGCGAGGCAGCCCGAGGCCAGAGCGAGGACGCTTAGGGACGCTTAAACGGGGCTACCCCGCTGCAGTGGAAACGCGCCATTATTCCGGTGTGAACGCGATCTGTACTTAGTTCATGAGAACTAAAGAGTTCTCATGAACTACGTTCTCATGAACCTTTGTGGGAAAAGTACTGCGGTGTGAATGCGCAGTCTGCTTGGCCCCCGCGACAGAGACTCAATAAAGCAGTCAGAGCCACCAAGAGAAAAACAAACACTACAGATTAACCCGGAGCAACTTATTTATTTTCTTTTATATTTAAATCAAGGTAAATTTAGCATCACCTTGAGACCTCGACTGATTAAAACATCTCCTTGTCGTGTAGGGACGCAGAATAAACAAGCCCTCGCAGTATCACCGCATATCATTTAATATAAGACACGAGAATTATGCAATGCCCTGAGCCAGCTATAGGAAACACAAGATTTATGCATATTTCCCCAAGAGAGCATAATAACACTGTGACACCTCTGAGAAACAGGAGCCAAAAAACAAAGACACAACACTGATTAAATCAAAATCATGTCTTTAACTTAAATATGCAAAACAACAACATATTGGTTTTATAAGTAGCTTTTAGGCCATAAGCAAAACTTTCAGGTAAAATAATTTGTCAGATTTGCAAAAATGCATATACCTGGTCTTAATGTATTGTGTGTGTTTATGTGTACTGAACTTGTACGCTGTGTATGTTTCCATTGGTACTCCACATCCCGAAGCTAAGCACGTAACAAAGTCGTGATTGCATGAAATACGGGTGGTGAAGATATTTGGCAAAAGTTGTAAACACTTCCATTACAGATGTAACGTGAACAAATAGCACCAGGTCTTTCCAAGGTTGCGTTCACCTTCATGTACAGGCATCTGCGTTCATCAGTCGCTGGCAAATCGGAGCTGCGTTGACAAACGAGCTTAATTCACCCTCACTGAAGTAAGATTAATTGGAGGTGTCGAGGTATGAAGCAGCAAATGACAACGCGCCTTTGGAATAATGACAAGCAGTAGGGGGGGGGGGGGGGTGAGTGCATGAGAGACAGGTTTACTTAACATGCTACAAGGTGTCATCAGGAAGTGTGACCAGGGCCGCCTTAATGCACGGGCTGACCTGGGCTGAATCCCAGGGGCCTACGGAGACCAGGGGCCTATCATGAGCCAATAACAAAGTTTAAAAAAAAATGTAAATAAAAGAAAAAAAAGTTTTTTATTTCGGATGTTTTTAAAAAACATTTAAATAAACAAAGTCTTGGCTTTCAGAATATGAAACTTTTATTTCCAAAATCAGACGATAAATACATTTTTGAAGCTTGTAAAGGGAAGATGACAGCCCTCACTCCCCCTCCCTCCGGCTGAAATTATGAATGTAAGGGGTATAGTAATCATAGATAACACGGCAGGGTCCGTTACAGTTTGTTTTCATCTGGTTTCAAATAAACAAAGTCTTGGCTTTCAGAATATTAAACTTGTTTCGGCAAATTCAGATGATAAATACAACGTTGAAGCTTCGGCATAATTACAAGCGGAGAACGGAGTAACTTGACGTCACAGCAGGCATAACAACAGCCGGTGTTTCTCGTGAGTGTTTTCCCCGGGAAACAAACACAATACACACAAACGCAAAAATACACAAACACACACGTATACACACACACGTGAGCTTCCCCCAGACCAGTAATCCAAACGAAAATATCTTCCCTCCGTAGTATTTTGATCATTTGCTCCGCTAATCAATCAGATCTATGGATTCCAGAGATTTTTCTCAAAAATGATGACTCCGTAACTGTCAGTGGGCACCACTTCACAGCCAATCAGAATGAGAATATGTTTCACATGTGACTTATTCAAATTGCGAGTGATTGAGTGACAGATGAAGGTTGTTTAGGAGAAAAAGTTTGAGAAGAAAAAGTTTGAGAGTGGCGCTCGGGAAAGGAAATTGTTGAGGGAAAAGGAGTTTCGAGACAAGCAGCTATTACAAAAAATGCCGAAGCTTACAGGTTGTTTTAAACCTGTAGGCCAGGATGAGGAGGAAGGAGGACAGATGAGTTCTGTACCGAGCAGTAGCGGTGCCGGCCGTGGGGCCTCAGAGCCAAGTAGGCCGTCTGGTTCTGATAGCGATGGAGTAGCTGGAGTAGCGGGAGAGGAAAAACAGACAGGAGGGATGTTGGAGGAGATGGAGAGGACGACGAGGACTTGCTACGTGGAGGGGAGCCAACGGCAACCAGACAAATACACGAGGGAGGTCCGATACGTCACTCATCTGGAGGAGAGGACCAGGCGTGCGTAGAGCAGAGTGGAGAAGTGCGATCACAGAGCCTGCCGAGGCTATAAATGACTTTGATTTGTTGTTTAAATAGGGGGGCCTACAAAATCAGCCCCAGGGCCTGATGGCAGGTTAAGGCGGGCCTGAGTGTGACTGTTAGTTATTTGTCCGGAAGATCCTGCAAATAAACAACAAAGGCAAGAAAGAAAAAAAACAGTGTGAGTTTCAAATGGCGTCGGCTCAGCCCACTTGTAAACTCAATCAACTGAGGAGCATGAGAGAGTGGCTGGCATCGAGGAAAAACAATTTGGGAGCATCAAAAGAAACTCTCTCTATCATGCACAACAGCAAATTGGGGCGCCATAAGAGCAGAGAAGTGTGTGTGGGTGTTGAGGGGGTGCTGTTCTTGAAGTGATTACTTAACAATGAAACAAAGTGTTCTGCACTCCAATCAAGGTGGAAACAGAAGAAGGAAAATAAGTGTTTTGAGAAAGTACAGAAAATGAAGACAAGGACAGGGAGAGTGGGTGATTACAAAGGCAAGGAGATGCAGAAACATTAGTGGTGGAAATACAATCTCTGTGTGTGTAGTTTTTACATTTGATTCAGACAGCTATAATAAGTCATGTATGTAATGTGAAATATTGGGGATACTTCAAATTCAAGGATAGATGCAGCAACCAGCAAGTGTTATAATTTTACTTTAATCTCCCTTGGCTGAGAATTGTATTTATATTAATTAATTAAAATATATATATTGACGTATCTGTAAGCAAAGGTTAGATACATATACAATTAAAGGTCTTTTCAGACAAGTACTTGTGTTTCTCATAAATTATTTTATTGGTAGTAAGTGTGATATTCATATTTGAGGAATTGTTTGAAGGATTTTTAATCCCTGATTGTAAATTATATGAGACGAATTGTTGTTGATGAGGCTATAGTGCAGGGGTGGGGAACCTCCGGCCCCTGGGTCGTATACGAGGTAATTTATAAACACACGCAAAAAATAAAAAAATTAAAGAAATCTAGACCGCAAAAGAATTAAACAAGTGAGTGCCTGTTTTTCCTGGCCAAGGGCAGGGTCCTTGAACGAGCCTAACGTGTCATCACGTGGTGTCTGACAGGGTTGCAGTTCTGACGGAGAGCACCAGAACGCCGGTCCGGCACTTCAGAAATTGCGGTACCCATAAGGAGCCGTACACATGCCGCAGTTTTTGCGTGGCTGTGTCTTTAGTTGAAAGCCCAGAGGCGATCTGCTCATCTGTCATACTGATCATTCAGTCAATAACTGTGTTGTTATTAGCATCTGGTTAGCTTGCTATGCTAACAAATATAAGAAGCTTTTTCTCCAACCAGTGAGGTAAAGGCAGTGGGCACATCTTTATATGATCATTATAGTTAAAAAAAAAACAAGAGAATAAAGTAAACCGGTATAAAATACTATATGACAGTAAAAAAAAGTTGTTATTAATAAACAAGAATACAGTTTGAAAGGGGAGTGATTTGTAAAATATCCATAAAGAAAAATAAATCTGCTTACAGTTCTGTTTCATCTGGGTGTTGAGAGATGTGTCCATAGATCTCCTAATGTTGCTCTCAAAGTGCAGCAGATTGATGCTTTTAACTTCAACATTAAAAAAAAAAAAATCCCGGGGGAGCAAGCACCCGGACCCCCCCATAGAAGGTTAGCCCCTGCTATAGTGTATACATGTGTGTACTTATATTGTGTGGACCCAAGGAAGAATAGCCAATACTCATGCTAATGCTAATCCTAGGGCTCCTATACAAATATATAAAGACTTTTCAGTTCTATTTCTCTACAGCTGTTGAAAGAATTGCCACTTAGTAGCTCAAAGAAGAGGGTAATGTTACTGACGGACAGGACATAATGTCTGCACACTGTTTTCTCTGTGCATGCTCAGGTTGAGTAATGTGTGTGTATGAGTACTCACGGGTCTGAGGAGGGATGCCAGGCTGGTCCCCTGGATGATCAGCAGGGGGAGTGGAGTCATGGACAGAGCGTGGTGCAGGGTCTCCACACAGGCCATTATCTGGTCGAATCTGCCAGCCAGACCTCCCAGTGTCACTATGGCATCCACCTAGAGAGAGAAACTGAATTTAACGAGACACAACAGGCCAGGGTTTGATAATCTGGACTGACAGAATGCTCTTGTGTGTTTCCATATAGAAAAATGACAGCAGAAAAACTAAGAATATGCCCGAAAATGTTAAATAAATACAACTTCAGGGTACTCTGTATACAGAACGTCTCAATCTGGTTAATATTTATGCACCAAATAAGGACGACACACATTTTTTCAATGACTTGTTCTTTATCTTGGCATCTCTCGAAGGTCAATACATTATAGCTGGAGACTTTAACTGTACTCTAGACCCCGGTAAGGATAGAGCTTCACATATAGACAAGACTCATAACAAAAGTAGGAAAATTATTCACCAGTTAAAGAGCTAAATTTGAGGGACATATGGAGGGACAGATACCCTGGATTATCAATGTATTCCTCTTTTTCTAATACTCATAAAACATATTCCCGAATTGATTACTTTTTAGTTTCTGCAAGTTTGGTATGCAAAGTTAAGGATTGTATGTATGACAGCATTCTGATTTCGGATCATGCCCCGAATAGTATTGTGTATGTAGACCCAGGGCTGTTGAGGGATCCCCCCAAATGGAAATTCCAGCACAAATGGTTACAGGACTCAGACCTAATAGCCTTTCTGGGAAAACAAATTGATCTATATTTTACGCTTAACACCTCTGAAACTTCTGCAAGTACTAAGTGGGAAGCGTTTAAGGCTTATATTAGGGGTCAGATTATTAACTTTACGAGCTCCAAATCTAAAAAGCCAAACAAAAAATACTATTATTAGAGTCCAAAATTAAAGCCATGGAAAACACCTATTTTAGAAATCCCTGTCCTAAATTACACCAAGAATTGTTACTATTAAGAGCACAATATAATGAAATGTCAGCCTCTAAAGCAGCAGCTAACTTACTGAAGCTTAAACAATCCATCTTTGATCAAGGGGAAAAGTCAGGTAAAATCCTGGCATGGCGTATAAAACAACTTCAAATTGAAAGAACTATCACTGTGCTGAAAAACAACAAGGGGGAGCCCGTTGCAGACCTTGTGGCAATAAATGGGGCTTTCAGGGATTATTATGAAAGATTATACAGCTCTGAAATAGACGAGGGGACAATGCTACAGAGTCCATTCTTAGATAGCCTCACGATTCCCAAATTATCGGATGAGGAAAGTTTGAAATTAGAGAATGTATTGTCTTTGGAGGAGATCTCCGAGGCAGTGAAGAGCATGAAATCGGGGAAAGCAGCAGGACCGGATGGCCTGCCCATTGATATCTATAAAAAATTTGAAGCGAAATTAAAGGCAGCCCTTTTGGAAATGTTTATTGAATCTATTCAAAATGGAATACTTCCTCCCACCCTGAGAGGGGCGCTGATCACACTTCTGCCAAAACCTGGGAAATCCTCCTAAACTCAGACTTGAAGATACTTTGTAAGATCTTGGCAAGAAGACTGGAAGGCCTGCTGCCGGAAATTATAAAAGAGGATCAAAATGGGTTCATGGTTGGCCGTCAGGGATTTCACAATGTGAGACGGGTTTTGAACATTCTACATGACCAAAGGGGGTCGCCGGATACAGCTCTCTTGGCATTAGATGCTGAAAAAGCTTTTGACAGGGTGGAATGGTCCTATTTGTTTGAACTTCTTGTCCGCTTTGGCTTTGGGGAGAATTTTTGTAATTGGGTACAACTTTTATACAACGACCCGTATGCAGAAATAATTACCAATAATATCATATCAAAGCCGATAAGGATCGGTGGGGGCTGTAGACAAGGTTGTCCTCTATCCCCCCTTCTTTTCTTAATCGCAATTGAACCATTTGCTATTGCTGTGAGAGAGCACACAATGATTTCAGGCATACATGTGAGAGGGTTTGACCATCGAATAGCTCTTTATGCTGATGACGTGATTCTCTTCCTTAGCAATCTGGAGAATTCTATACCGGCTCTTATGGATCTGATTAAAGGGTTCAGCCAAATATCGGGTTACAAAGTAAATAATTCAAAATCCTCCATCATGCTCCTTAACTCGGAGGAAAGGTCTAACCCACCCAAACATGCTGGTCATTTTAGAACAGTAAATACTTTCACTTACTTGGGTATTCAGATTGTTCCCAAATTGGAGGATATTGTGAACTCTAACTATAATTCGACTATAGCGTCTATTTCCAAATCAGTTGACAGATGGTCAAACCTTCCGATCTCTCTAATGGGTAGAATTAATATACTCAAGATGAATGTTCTCCCCAAGCTGTTATATTTATTTCAAAACATCCCCCTGCCACCCCCACCAGATTTTTTTCCTAGAATGAAGAAAATGTTTAGTAATTTTATATGGAATAACAGACGCCCCAGGCTCCGTTTGTCTCTCTTGTACTTGCCTTATGATAGAGGAGGATTACAGTTCCCTAACATGTTGTGGTACTACTGGGCAGCTCAGCTGAGAACATTGATGTGTTACTACACAGAGGAGAGGCCTCCGGTGTGGAGGGATGTTGAGTCTTGCTCCTTAAAGCTCCCACTTCCCACTTATCTATATTCTGACGACCCTAAAAACCTTAAAAAAACTACAACTAACCCTATAGTTAAAAATATGATTGGTGTTTGGCAGGAGGTTAAAAAATATATGAACGAACCTTCTTCTCTCTCCTGGTTCAGCCCGATCTGGGGAAATACTCTTTTTGCGCCAGGGAATGCCGATGGAGGTTTTAGACTAGGGCTGAAAAGGGGGTGGGACAGTTAAAAGACTTGTTTGGAAGTGATAATGGGAAGTTTTTATCATTTGAGGAACTTGTCAGTAAATACGAAATCCCTCGTAAACATTTTTTTAAATATTTGCAACTCAGGAGCTTTGTAGGAGCGAACCAGGACCGACTCATGCTGGCCCCTCCTCTGTCCATATTGGAGAAAGTTTTAATTAAAAACCCCTTTGGGAAGGGCATCATATCTGAACTCTATGATCTCCTGCTGGCGTTCTCCTCAGAATCCTCGAACTCTAGACTCAATGCCTGGAAAAATGACTAACAGGAAAATCTAACATTGGAGCACAGCTTGTAAGGCGGCCCAAACACAGACGGGTCTAAAGCTTCTGCAATACAAGTGGCTAATGAGAGTGTATATTACACCAGAAAAACTGAATAAATGTAACGCTAATATCCCAGACACGTGCACCAGATGTGGGGAAGGAAAAGGCACACTGTTCCATTGTCTATGGTTATGTCCAAGAATAAAGGAATTCTGGGAAGAGGTTAGGGTAACAGTACAGAATATTTTAGCGATCAGCTTAAAGCTGGAACCAAAAATGTTCCTACTTGGCCTATATCCGGATGGACATAACATACAACGTTATAAACAAGTTTTTATAGATATGTGTTTATTACAAGCAAAGAGAGTGATTGCCTTAACATGGAAAAAGTTGGGCAAACCTATATTGCACAGTGGTTTAGGGAACTTTCTCTATGTCTGCCTTTAGAAAAAATCACTTACATTCTCAAAGACAAACAAGAACTGTTCCAGAAGGTCTGGGGACGCTTTATAGAGTACACCAAGAACAACGACCTATCTCAATTTCTGAACGAAACTGGGGCAGGATAATGCGATAATTCTATAATATGCTATAATATGGTAAAATGTAAATGACTGTGATATCCTCTGTAGAAATACGGTCCTATTGCTGGAAAACTGGATGGTTGCCGATGTATTAGAGTGCCCTTGCGGTATGTACCAATTTAATTTAGTGTTGCTACTTTTCTTTAAAGTAAAGTAGTTGTCCTGTGTATATATGTATTGCTTTTGGCTCTATGTCTTCGTCCTATGTATGTGATTTTTTGTAAGCTGAAAATCAATAAACATATTGATAAAAAAATAAATGAATACAACTTTATGAGAAAAGCTATACTCATGCTATAAAATGTGAAATAGACTTTCACTAGAATATCTTCCATATTATTTGTAGTAATGGAGAATGGTGCAGCTCGTTTTCATGCACATACAAATGTTATTGTGACATTTGGTGAGGATGGATGTCACATTGGTGAGGGTATGTTTTGCAGATATGAGTGAATAAAGCAGCTTAAGAGCTTTATAAATATAAGCGCTATGCACCAGAAGCTAATCCTATCTTGCTAACTAACAAACAAACCAAAAAATGAGACAGAAAACACAAGATCATTGGTGAGTAAATCAGGTGAGACGCAAGATTATTTGTTGTGACATGTAGAAGTACAACACAGCAGTCACATTCATTTACTTATTCATTTATACCTTGTAAAGTACTGTCGTTTATATTTAAGATACATATAACTAATAATTTAGATAAGCCTAACCCTGTTAAATCTTGAGTATGAACTAAGGAGTTTGAGTGCCACATAGAGGCTGGGGAAATCAGAAGACAATGAGATACAGATTACTATAAGGATCTTTTTATGGGATTTGTTGACAATAGCAAAAATATAGAACATTCCCAGCCTTTTATTCACAAAGAAACAAAAGCACCACTAATGCCATTGGGATAGGAATCCATGAATAGAAAGAAACAACAAGGACAAAGAGCTTTAGAACAAATCTGAGGGAGGACAGATAAACAATTAGTGCTGAGTCATACACTGCATTTAGGCCATTAAAATGAGGGTAACAAGCAGTGTCTTGAATTATAGAGGTGAATAAGTTACTGATGCCAACTAATGCCATTTCCTGCAACCAGAGTTAAAATAAGGTTTTCATTTTTGGGCCAGCTGTCTTCTTAAGATACAACATGTACAGCTCTCCGCAGTTATTCCCTAATACAAAGTCCCGGAGCAGTCAGTGGCCCTGCTGACAGGCTGAAAGCTGACAGAGTCGCAGGGCAGAGGCGCTGTCACAGGAAAACAAACAAATACCATCACTCACTACACTTCAAGGTTTTCACGTCGACCAAAAACTGCAAATACAAAAACAATAACACACAATTTAAGAGGTAAATTCACTATGTATTACTTTTTTGTTGTTTTCTTAAATTTGAAAATGTTCAGCTTTTACCACAAAAGCTACTAATAAGCCATATTATATTGGCTATATTTATTTGTTACTGTAACAGAAATGTTTCTGTGTGTGAGCATGCATTACATGTTTATTTTTAATTAAAGCACAGGAAACAGAATCAATTAGCAATTCTTAAATGCATTTTAATTTCCTCTTTACAACAACAACAACAACCTACCGTTATCTCAATGTATTGTACATCATCCAGCAGGTGCTCGGATTAAACTTGTACTTAGGCTCTTTATATAAATAAGTATATAATGATCTATCTAACTATCTTTACTGTACGTAGTGGGTATTCCCTAACTGAATGCATCGTAGCTAACTTCCTGCCTCAAGCGATGGGGTTAAAAGAAAACTAAGTGCTGAAAGATTGAGGTTATTTCAACATCTGGCTGACGCCCCCACATGCAGAGGCTTCACCTAAAGTGTAAACAACAACACTTGGTAAACACACTGCGCGAGAGTTTGACAGACAGTGAGGTTAAGAAGTTAAATATAACTATCTTCCAGTCAAAGAATCGACATGTCATTAATACAAATTACCAAATATGTGTCCGCCACGCATATACAACTCCATATATAACTGTTTGAATTTGTATGTGTTCCTATTTCATGTTTGTTCGCTAAAAAACTAAAACAAGCAGGGCAAGGGGAATCTCACGGCTGAATGAAGAGAATCCAACTCGCTGGCTCAACAGATCCAGGCCGTACTGCCTCCTGACAATAAACTCATATCCATATTTTTAAGGGTGATACACAGATAACCATAAAAGAAAAAGATAAACGTAGTACAGCTAATGCCTGAAACAGTGAAGCAAAAGGAGAGACGCTAACTGGTACACAGAAGACACACACACAAACAAACACACACACACCTTAGGATAGACTCTAGTTGCCAGCAGTGTGAACAACTCCAAAATTGTCCAAATCAGCCAAGCCACTGTTTGACTATTGTCCCCATAGGCTATGTTGGTAATAAATGCTAATTAACGCAACATATTCAAGTTAGCATCCGGCAGTCTCTATGTCTCTATTATACATTTCTATCATAAAACTTTTGTGTACTCAACATTTCTGGGTTCAAAACAGGACTCTATGAGCTGGAAACTTGACTAATACACACTCATTCATACACACTTCAACACGTACATTCACAAGCAGATGTAAACAGGTTCCGAATCCTCACACACACAGATATATATATATATATGTACACACAAACAAACACATACTCATCATCCACCCAACATAATCCTCTGATACCATTGTTTTGGGTTTCACCCAGCACGAAACGAGATAAATTCTCTAAATTGAGCGCTAAGCTGTGTGGAGGAAAACCTCCAGCTAATATGTTGAATCTTAAACAGCTCAAACAGAAGCACAATGCTCAGTAATCTGCAAATCACCCTGTTATTATTTCATCCATGTGTTTAATTCACTTAAAGAGGCTAAGTGGGTGGCAATTAGTGAAGGTGAGCGAAAGAGAAAAGGAGGAATACAATTATTCCAAAAGTTCTGCTTGTATGTATATTCACAAAGTGTTGAACGGATGAAAAGTGCAAATGGTTTGTAACAAACAAATCCTGGTAAACAAACAAAAAAGCCATCATCAGCAACTCTTATAGAACCTGAAAAAGACTGCCAAGCTGCTATCTCTCGCAAGCAGAAGGACGGACAAACACTCAGCGTCTGTTCAAAGGCAGAGTAAATATTAGCCGGGCCGCGGACAAAATAAAGAAGGTCCATAAACGAGAAGGTCAAAAAGTATATCCTCTCTTAAAGCCTGACGCGGAAAAACTAAATGCACAATGTGGCAACACGGGCGCATTGTGTGTGAGATGAAGTGTTTTTTTGTGTGTCTGCAAGACACTTCCCGCGGTCTTTCATCAACTTTAAGAGGTGAAGTGATTGGGCCTCTCGCAAGTGCTTGGAGCAACACTCAGCAGGCCGCTTACACATTTAAAAAATGAGGAAAATAGAGACATTTAGAAAGAGAAAGAGCGAGAGAGGGGGGAAATACAGGCACGGATTAAAACTATTTCCTGTGCGACACTAACAATTACGTTTGTTGCATTTATGGAAAGTAGAGATGTATTGTTTGTTATATTGCATGTTGTCCCTCATGTGATACATTCTGTTCTTTTCTGCTGACATTTTGGGAGCGTGAATGGAGTGGATCTCTGTTCAGATCAGTGTGTGTGGCTCTCGAGCAGATGGCTGGGCACGGGGCTTCACTCCGGTGGATCATTTCAGAGTTTCGGATATCCTTTTGATAGGAAATGCTTTACACTTGGAGAAGATCACAACCAGATTAAAGTATGTCATTTTAGATCCGGGCGAACCCAAATCTACATTTTCTGTGTAGGTGCAGTGTGCGAAAAAGCAATTTGCGTAAACAACAACACATTATGTCCCGTAATGTTCCACCACAACCTCAATCAGCCTTTTGCAGCATACCTTTGTATGCCCCAACTGTGTTGCTCTGTATTTGTGCAGTAAATACTTGTTTTTATTTGTTTTTTACAGTTCTGTAAGCTCACATTATTTACAATTTGTTTAGTTAATTTGCCTTTTTTTTCTCTCAAAAGAACCGATAAGAGTACCGTTAAAGGACCGGATCGATAAGCGGTATCGATAAAAGTAGTAGTACCGTTAAAACGACACCCATCCCTATGTGTGATGCAGTAAAATCTTACCACTCGCGGTGTCGTAAAACCGTGGGAAAATGTAAAATATGATGCCGAAGAAGAAGATTCCAGTGGCCCCAAGAGGAAGATTCTTATATAGCATGTTTCTTGCCAAATATGAACAAATTACATTACATTACATTTAGCTGGCGCTTTTATCCAAAGCGACTTACAATAAGTGCGTTCGACCAAGAAGATACAAACTTGAAGAAAACAGAATCATATAAGTCAGGTTTCATAGAGCCAAACATTTCAAGTGCTACTCAACAGGCTTTAGATAAGCCAGACCTGTGTTAGTGTATAAGTGCTTTTTATTTTGTTTTGTTTTAAAATAAACAATAAAATGTTATCTTAGTTACAGTCACCCAGATTCTTGTATGCTTTATGTTGATATTTAATCATATTTAAAATAGGTGCAGCATGCACAAAGTATAGCTATGGACAAGTGAAATATGTATACGGACAAGTACATTGCCAAACTCACTTGTGGACAAGTACTCTCTAAAAACTTTTTCTTACACTGAGGTGTAAATGTGGCTGCGATGGTTGTTCTCAACACTTATTTCTTCAGGGAATGTAGAGTGAGCATGCATGTTCTTTCGCAGAAGCACGCTGCTTCATGTCAATACGCCCACACACACACACACACACCACACACACACACACACACACACACACACACACACACACACACACACACACACACACACACACACACACACACACCACACACACACACACACACACACACACACACACACACCACACACACACACACACACACACACACACACACACACACACACACACACACACACACACACACACACACACACACACACACACACACCCTGAGGACTGAGTGCAGAGGAGTTATTTATATATATTCATTTTGCTACAGCAAGTCCTTTTAATAATATATACATTTCAACCATAGTAACACAGCTTTTCTAAAAGACAGGATTTTGATATCGATATCCTAGGAATTCACTGCTTTTGGTTGAAACATAATACAGGAATTACATTAAATAAACAATATATAATGTGTAAATGTATGAGCTTTAGAGTTGCTTGTCTTACCTTCAGACAGAGCCAGGCCTCCCCCTGCTTTAAGTCTTTATGCTAAGATAAGTTAGCATGAACAGTTTCCTGATTTTGACTTGATACATACAACGGAAATCCGAGTCATATTCACTTTGTCATTTACCGTCAAAGGGGAAACAAATAGGTGCATTTACTCAAATCTAATGTCAGACAGGAATGAATCGCCTATGTATGAATATATGAGTTTGTAAAGTTTACCTGCAACTGTCGTCTCTGAATTTCCTCCACCATGATTGCGAGACACTTGGTGAAGTCTGTTAGATCCTGGTCAGCTGTTTCTATCAGCTTGCACCCCTGCACACAAAGAAAAATGGAAACACAGGCATCAACAAAACACAAATCAGATGGATGTACATATACGTAGATAACAAAACCCAGGCAGAGATAAGGGATAGGGGATGGACGGAGGTATAAATCAGTGTTTTAGTCTTGCTGCCTGACGCTGTGTCGCTGAATAATGTAGAGGTTCCAGTCACTGGCCCTAAACTACAGCATGCAGGTAAACAACCATGCTCTGCCTCTGTCTCCTTCCCTCTCCATATACTGTCACTTCTCTCCTGAAACACATCAACTTTACAATTACACACCCACTCTCTTCCTCCATCCCTGCCTCCCCTCCTCTCTCGCCTTCCCTTGCCGATGTTTTCCGTTTCTCTCTCTCCCATTTATGCAGAATTATTCACCGTTTCCGACAAATCTCTGAAGGACCGCCTCAAACGTTCACATTGTTCTGCGCCTTAAGCATTACCATAAAAGTCTGTTCCCTCACGGAAAAAAGGTATTGCTCTTTTTTTTTAAGACAACCTGTTTTCATTTGTGAAAAGATACTTTTATTACAGATGGCTACAGAGAAAGCGGGGAACGGTGAGAGTGGAACAAAAGGTGCCTCGATGAAGGCCACCCATATCTCTGTTTGTATGTACGTCGTGTGTGTGCTAGTGTGTGCATGGTGAAGTATAGGATCCGCATTTTAAACTGTATGCATTGGGTTTTAAAGCAAGGCTGATCACAGTAAAGCAACAAGGAGAACATACAGAAGCTAGATTTTATTTCCTCTTCCTTAGGTGAATTGAATAGAGCCTCATCTCGTCCACTTCATAGAACAATTAACATTTTATGGTCATGACCTTGGACAATGGTGAGATGTCATAGGAAAACTAGATGTCATAGGAAAACTCTAGATTGTTGAGGTATACTTCAGATAAAATACATTAACATCTTATGTTCAAAAGTATTTCAGTCTCAGAAAATTGCTGTAAAAGGTACGAAAAAAGAGGCAAAAACCAGATAAAAAGGTTGCTAAATAACCATAGTCTTGCACTGTAAATCTGATTATTTTTGTATTATCTTATAAAATGATCTGAGGGAAAGGTTAATACTGCAGAGATGCCAACATTGAATATGTAAAAAGAGTAGCATTTGCGAGCGAAGCGAGCAAAGAACCAGTTGGGGGTTCGGGGGGCGCTGTAAGCCCCCGAGATTTTTTTTTATATTAAAGGCTCTCAGGGGCTCTGTGAGCTGCTATTATTTCTCATCAGGTGTTGTTTTCAAGCAGAACCTTTTGGTGAAATAGTGGACAGATGCAAAAAAAATTCATCCGGGATCCCTGACCTATTTTAATGTTTATCTATCCAATGTTTCCTTAAATGCTATTGAAAACAATGCAGCTAATTATATAAACATTAAATGAACACAATAAATAGAGAGTGAGCACTGCAACCTTTGTCATTTTATTAAACCAACCATAGAGCTTCAGTTTCTATTTTCTTCATGTTGATCAGTCATATCATAATCCATAGTAATAAATTGCTCACAAACATGCAATATAATATATATGTACAACTGATATTACTTTAAGTTTAAGTGTACTCATAGTAAAGTTATTCAAGGAGACCATTTCCCATATATTATTTTATGTAGGTCAGATATAGTGTACCCAACATTGCCCCCACCCCAACACATGTTCATCCATAATCTTAATGCAATGACTCAGCTATATATATGTACTATCATTCCCTTAAATTAACCTTAAAAAAAAGGAAAATAAGATTAAACTACCTGGATCTTATTTCTTGATGGCATTTTTCGACTCCTTGCACATCAATAACTATGTTACTACCACATCACACTCAACTATATATACATGAATATCCTAGTACTAATCTATGGCACTGGTTAAAGTGCATGTTTTTATACAATCTCAATGTTTATATACAATCTCAACGTTTTTGTATGTCGCTCGACATCACTCTTCCCGCCATGTCGAATGCTGACATCGCAGCTACACAGCGTGCAGTACGCATGAAACTCGTCGAGTTTTGACCTATGAATCACAGGCCACACAACAGAGTATTCTGGCAGAAATCGTTGGTCGTTAGTCCTCTGCTTTTTAGCGGGTGGTGCTGCCATCGCATTGGGGACAATTTTTCGCGGATTTAAACCGATTTTATAAGATTCTCGTGACACTCATCGACTCGATCGTGTTCTATTCACCCGCGCCTGCCTGTCCGGGGTTTAGTCTCATTAAACACGGATATCCGGATCCGGTATCATTAAGCTTACTATAGCTATATGAATGCTACGGGTTAATCGCATGGGGCGCCGGAAGTGAAACCCGGACTTTCGGGATCAAAGATGTTCGTTCAAATGCATTCGATAGGTGGCGCCACTTTATTTTCTCAGACATAATATCTTGTGTAAAAAAATCGTAGCAAAACATTGAAAAATCGTAGAAGCGTAGTCTAGGTTAAAAATCGTAGTTGCCACGGCCAAATCGTAGACATTGGCATCTCTGATACTGTACCTCCAACATCTAACAACTGCATTGATCTGTAGTTGTAGTTAAAGGTGAAGCGGCGCCTCCTGCCTGTGTTACCACTCCTAACAAGCTCCACTATTACATTTGTGCTCAAATGTAAGAGGATTGATGAAGTTGAAAGCTCAAAAGGGAATTGGTCTTTGCACATGATGGGATTAATATATATTATTTGTTCAGGTTAAAGTTAGCCTGTTCCTGTTTCAGCAGGGGGTGAATTATACCTGTAAGCTGCGACTCGGACCACCTCCAGAGCTACCTTTTGAGGACTGGGTCTAAATGCAACTTGAGTGCACTAACAGTTGAAGCCATGTCATACTGAGCACCGGTTCCTACTTTCATCCTTCAGTCTGCATGTTCTTGCCGCTGCAGGTGGAACTCCTGGAGAGCTTCAAGCACACGAGCCATTAAACCCCAGTTAACTCTGTATAGTCACTTATCCACTCAGGCAGCCTGATGTCAGCACCGAAACCCTGCGACATTCCAAATGGAAATAATCCTAATCAATCTGGACAAAAAAGTTCAAACAATTTCAACTGAACTTCCTACGTTGCAACCTGGCCTTTTAAATAACTGACCCATATATACTCAGACAATACTTGTATTTAATCAGCCCATTAAATAATCAAGCATATGCCACGATTATTCAGAAATGGAGGAGAGAATGCGTTTCCTTACTGACAAGTAACTTTTACAACTAAATCACCTTCACTTGTATATCATTGTTAACTTTAAGGCAGCAGCATACTGAAAACAAAGCCAGGCTCCAGTCAATTATACTGCTTTCCAGTACTGCACTGCAAGAAAACGTCTTTGTACTCATTGTCACTCGAAGTTTGCATCAGATGGGGATTTTTGTCGTTGAATGGCAGACAGTTTCTAGCGAGATCACACAAAAGTCCATCTTGTCAGGTTTCAAGAAATGTTTTTTTCCTGGAAATAAGCATCCTATAATGAGCTACAGGTAGATACAGGCGTGGTTCAGGTGTGTTTGATGTTTAGTGGATAAACCATGAAACAGAAAAGTCTTCACCTTTGTGGAGTATAGCGCAAATCCTCAATGCATTTTTAAAAAGTCAACTTCTTACAAGTTACTTACACGTCAAGGTGGGTTAGGAGTGAAGTCAGGCTGAAGATAGAAGAGTTATTCAGTCCTATTACTTTTTGTTTGTCTCTGTGTGTGTGTACACCTGTAGGCATGAGAGGTTGTGTGCCACTCACCTTGTCTGCATAGAAGGCTTTGACCTCGGCAGTAATGGAATCAAAATCCCCACTGATATAGTCGGGGAGGAAGCTGGATGTGAGGATAGAAAGAGAGGGTGAGTGACAGAGGGAGAGGGTTACGATCGCAAGAAAGACAGAGAGAGTGAAGCAGAGATAGAAAAGAGAAGGGGGGAGAGGACATCAGGGCATGTGTCAGCTCTCTGATCTGTGCAGCGAGGGAGAGGGGGAGCCGGGGGAGCGACGGAGAGACATGGAGACTGACAGGGTGGCACTCTGTGACACACACACACACACACACACACACACACACACACACACACACACACACACACACACACACACACACACACACACACACACACACACACACACACACACACACACACACACACACACACACACACACACACACACACCACACACACACACACACACACACACACACACAGCTGACTGCAGAGATACATAGAGTGATGTGAAGGCACACACACATATGCACAACCAATCTCACACACACACACAAATAAACAGAGCAGGATGTTCCCGGTGTTCGTCAGATATCGTACTTTTCCATTACACCGAGTGACTACATTCTCCATTAGAGCCGAGTATCTGTGTGATTACTACAGGTCAAACTAAAATGTGATGTTTTTAAAACACACCCGATAAATGCAGAATCCTGTAAGAGTAAATGCTGAAATATGGTCGTATAGATAACATGTTTTAGTAATGGATTTAATTAATTAACTCACACGTGTGTCACAAAAACAATATGATGGCAATACTTTCTGGAACATTTGAAAAAATAATTAATGCTATTATTCAAATTAATCTTTAACCTTGTTGTTGTGCATTTTGGAATATAATTGCATGTAAAAATACTGAGATGGAGAGAGCACTCACTGGATCGGTTCGCAACCGAGTGTGAAGCGGCTGGGATGAGGATCAGCACCTCCAAATCTGAGGCCATGGTTCTCAGCAGGAAACCGATGGACTGTCAACTCCAAGTAGGGAATGAGTCCTTACCCCAAGTGAAGGAGTTCAAGTATCTCGGGGTCTTGTTCTCGAGTGAGGGAACAATGGAGCGTGAGATGGGCCGGAGAATCGGAGCAGCGGGAGCGGTACTGCAGTCGCTTTACCGCACCGTTGTGACGAAAAGGGAGCTGAGCCAGAAGGCAAAGCTCTCTGTCTACCGGGCCATTTTCGTTCCTACCCTCACCTATGGTCATGGAGGATGGGTCATGACCGAAAGAACGAGATCGCGGATACAAGCGGCCGAGATGGGTTTTCTCCGCAGGGTGGCTGGTGTCTCCCTTAGGGATAAGGTGAGAAGTTCGGTCATCCGGGAGGGACTCGGAGTTGAGCCGCTCCTCCTTCGCGTCGAAAGGAGCCAGTTGAGGTGGTTCGGGCACCTAGTTAGGATGCCAACCTGGGCGCCTCCCTAGGGAGGTGTTCCAGGCACGTCCAGCTGGGAAGAGACCAAGGGGTAGACCTAGGACCAGGTGGAGGGATTATATCTCTTCGCTGGCCTGGGAGCGCCTTGGGATCCCCCAGTCAGAGCTGGTTGATGTCGCCAGGGAAAAGAAAGTTTGGGGCTCTCTGCTGGAACTGCTACCCCCGCGACCCGACCACGGATAAGCGGGAGAAGATGGATGGATGGATGGATGGAGAGAGAATCTATTAATAATAATTGCTAGTGGAAAGTGCAAAAGGCAAACCGATGAACTAGTAATCAAAAAATCCACATTATTTTTATTTAAATGTTTTAAATGCGAGTTATTGTCAGAAGCAGAATATGGTGATACTAAACAGTACGACAACTCACCTCAAATACTGTAAGCCAATTTCATAAAGTGTCCATAAGTCAAACTATTTCTGAGTTAAAATATGCATTTAGTTGTTCTGGAGGAGGAAATCAACCTGAACTGTACGTTTTAAAAGCTTGCTGTTTGCTTATATACGGCCAATGTACAGGCATAACTTTTGTATACCAAATTAAAACATCAGAAATGTATCAACAACAGTGACCAGTTTATGACTCACAGAACCCAGAATTGCCTCTCAGAAAACAGGCTCAATAATCCTAGAATACATTAAAAACATTAGTTAACTACACAAACCAGGCAGACATACTGTGTTAATACATGCAATTAAGAGGATTACAACCACAAAATGTAGCTGGGCACGAGGTTTGGGAATAAACGTGCATGTAGGCGTTGCATTGTGAATTCAAATTTCCATATGAACTTCATCCAAATACAACTAAGGCAGGCTGCATCCCCAGGGTGTGGGAATTAACATGGTCTGTAGCAGATATCAGAGAAAACAACCAAAATCTACCAGCGAGCCACAACTGAGGAGAATAATATCGTCCCTGTTTATTCCATGTGTGTGTGTGTGTGTGTGTGTGTGTGTGTGTGTGTGTGTGTGTGTGTGTGTGTGTGTGTGTGTGTGTGTGTGTGTGTGTGTGTGTGTGTGTGTGAGAGAGAGGACCACGCAGGGATGCAGTTTCCCCTATCTAGAGGCATTAACAGGTCTGACATTACGATTTCATGGTTGGTTGGGTGGTGTGCTTGTTTGCGTGTGTGTGTGCATGAGTGTGTGTATTGTATGTGTGTGTGTGTTTGTGTGTGCTCGCCAGCAAGAGGCGAGAGCGATGTTCCAGTCGGTTGAAGAAAGAGATACAGAGAGATTATTCTCCTCTCTCCTCTGTGTTCCCATTTACACCAACAAGATACAGCAAGACAAACACAACAGTGAATGTATGCAATCTACTGACACACACACACACACACACACACACACACACACACACACACACACACACACACACACACACACACACACACACACACACACACACACACACACACACACACACACACACACACACACAACCCGTCCCCTCCCTGGACAAACAATGTGATCCAGGTAAAAACGTTCCTGTTCCTCACAAATACATTCACTGGAAAGTACACACACACACACACACACACACACACACACACACACACACACACACACACACACACACACACACACACACACACACACCACACACACACACACACACACACACACACACACACACACACACACACACACACACACACACACACACCACACACACACACACACACACACACACACACACACACACACACACACACACACACACACACACACACACACACACACACACACACACACACACACACAATCCCCCTCCTTATAATACAGGACGATTGCATCTCCATTCAGAAATAACCTTCATGTGACAGATGGGAAGAGGCGTGACACTGGGCCCGATCAGAGCTATAAACACACACACAAACACACACCCCATTGTGACCCGTGTGCATGACTCCGTCGGCTCACAGTAATTGACCAGGCGAGATTTTAAATTCTGTATGTGTGTCTTTGTGCGTGAGCGCCTTTTGTGTGTGTGTTTGTGTGACAGTTTTCACTTCCACATTAATATTAACTGACACTTTAATTTGGATGGGAAATAGAGCATTTTACCGCCAGTTTGTCTGAGCACCGGGTGGCGGGGTGGCTGTGTGACCTTTGCCTGTGTTTGTGTGTGTGTGTTTTCCATCCGCCTGCTTGTGTGTGCCTCTCTCTGCATCCCTTTCCCCCCTCTCCATGCTGCCTATACACCTTCTTCCAATCTCGTCTCATTTCCGCAATACTTACTTTTCTTTGTAACTGAGGCAATTTCCGTCAATCAAACCACTTCATTAAGTTTTAAATAGCAAAATCTCGTCCACTATCTTATACTTTCTTTCGTCTCTGTTTCCGGCAGGCACCACCCTTCCATATGGCCACTTAATTACAACTAAATGTTTAGTTGATATTCTCTAGCTGCCTAATTTCTTTCATCATCTCCTGAAACAAAGCACGACAAACACTCTTCTCGCTTTCTCTCGTCTTTTCATCACTTGAGGATATGCAGCTCTGATTATTCCTCCCGTTCCTTCGCCTCTCCAAATCAGAGGAGAGCCAGTAAAAGGGGGGAGAAATTATTGTGCGTGACATTGACGATACGAACTGTAAGGCACAGATTCCCACACAAAATCTGGATTTTTCTGGCATGCTGATGTACACGTCTTCTACATGCTAATGGTAATCTGTATTGAAACACAGCATTAATCATACATTGAAAGCAGGTCTTTAAAAAAGATTAATAGTTTCGGCGAAAACTAAAAGGTCCCATGGGTTCAGATTATAGCATTCCAAAGAGGGGTTCGTTTAACATGAAACACTTAAAATAACTAAAGGAAAAGAAAGTAGAAAGAAAGTGAGGTCAAAGAAAACTATTCCTGCTGAAAAGTGAGCAATGATTGAGAGTCAGAGCTAAACATTTCATATGTGTGTATCTCACACTCACTGTAACTTTAATTCATGTACCTTTGTTATTCATGTTTTATTTTCTTTGCTTTTAAATTAGTCTTTTTAAATGCCATTTCATAATATGTTTCTTAATGTCTTTCATTTTTGTAAAGCCCTTTGAATTGCCTTGTGTTGAAAGGTGTTGTATAAATAAACGGGCCTTGCCTTGCCTTCAAAGGTGTATCTGTGATCTGAACATGGACAGATTGGTGCAGTGTCGGATGTGTTTGGTGAGGGGACAGATTTGTATCTCTGTGATTGGTGGAGACCGGAAGCGGCATAAGATCAGTGTAGGGATGTGATGTAGGAGGGTCCTGGTTATGGAGGGCTTTGGGAATGTGACTTTAAATTGGATCCGTTGTGGGGCAGAAAGGCACGGGGGTGATCCTGGGATTAGGTGTGGATGAGTAAACTAGCTGCAGAGTTCTGGATGTACTTGTTTTTATTCAGGACTTTGGATGATGTGCCATAACAAATGCAGTGGCAGGAGTCAATTCTAGATGCAGCAGAGAAGGAGAGTGATGGGAGGAGACCGGTAGAAAAGGAAGCCCTAGTGTTGTGATTGACATGGTGTTCTAGGAGAGGTTGCTGTTGAAAATAACTCAGAGTTTGCCGAGGGAGACAGAGTGAAGTTATCGAAGTTGAGGGGTTTTGGACCAATGAAGATCAGGTCGGAAGTTGGCTTGCATCCTTGATTTAAAGGTGGGGTAGGAAAGTTTGAGAAACCGGATCGAGATACACTTGTTGTTTATATTCCATGGAATGCTCTTAACATCCCGATAGCAATGAATATCTGAAGTGCTTTGACAAAAAATCCATTAAAAAATGTCATCAGTGGAAGCCGTAGTACTGTAAAAAGCACGACCAATCATCTGAGCCGGCCCGGCTAAAGTAACTGGATGGCCTACCTGCCTGTCAGCCTTCCATCTGGGCACACACTTATCTCGTGCCCTCATTGGTCATGTGCACGTGTGTGTGTGTTGGAGGAGGGGCTCTGTAAGGAAGTGGCAGATTATTTCCGGTTGTGTATTTTTAAATTCTAGCGCACTCGAGCTGGTTTCTCAAACGTACCTACCCCACCTTTAATTTCAGTGAGCAGTTGGTCAGAGTGGAGTGAGTTGCAGTGTTGATGGATGTAGTGGAAATGTATAGTTGGATGTGATCGGCATAGCATTGGAAAGGAAGGCCTTGATTGCATTGATGGTAGCAAGTGAAGGATTACTCGAAGAAGACCAGGCACCAAACAATAGAGAAAGCTCTGAGACAGAGGAGGTGCAGTTGTTGAAGTTCAAAAACTGTTGTATGTATGAGTGAACATGTGTCTGTAGTACCTGGTTGTGTTCATCTCCAACAGTGTCTAATCCCAAATCAATCAGCGAGATGCCCGTGGGCTGGTAGACTAATAACCAGCTAGTCATAATTCCACTCACTCCTTATCCCCAAAACACACTCAGGTTATTAACACTCAGAATTACTCTCAGGCCCTTTAGGTATACTAGAGAGAAGAGTGAAAGATCATTTTCATTTTAATTAACCCTGATTGTTACAATTCTAATATGATAAAGTTAACAAACACTAATGAGAGCAACACACATTACGTTCAAACTAAATGTCAAAGCTCTCACACTGAGAGGTAAGGGCCAGATCTCAAAGCTCATCAAGTCTGCAAATCAATATCCAACATTGAGAAATGAACACTGACGGGACCTTTTAGTCAACAATAGACTTCGAGTAAAGCATAGCAACTAGATGGACATCTGAAAATAAAGAAACCAGTAAAATAGGTCACTGCTGCAGAATTGAAGTTATGCTAGTAAAGTTACGGCCCGTCTACACTACAGGCGTCGAAAAAGCTTGAAGCTGGGCGTGTCTGAAGCTTGGCGATTTTTTGCGAGCAACGCGACCAACAACCAATCACATGAATCTCCCGCCCCCGACATACAAAGCAATAGCAATGTTAAAACGAAGTAAACTGGATATAAAATCCCCAAACAGGCGAAAACCTACCAGTTTCACCCACTGTCTCTGCCACCGCCCTCCATGCCTGGTTCCTCCGGTTTGTATCCCGGTAAATAGTTCTGGTCGGAAAGAACCGGGTGATTTGCTACCGTAATTTCTCGTTTGGAATATGAGGAAATGAACTGCGGTCTGGCTCTCCCTGCTTGCACGCGGTTTGATTGGCTAGCGCTTGTACTGGCGGGAATTGCATAAACGGGATTTGATTGGCTGATGCCAGCTTCGAGCAAGCATCGAGCCTCAAAAGTTGAACATTGTTCAACTTTTGACGCCGATAGACGCTCGCGATGCTTGCAACGCCTTGCCATGCTACCCACAATGCAGTTCGGCGAAGTTTGAAAATATCCTACGTCATCCCATTCAAATGAATGGACGACGCGTTGAAAGCATTTTTTGACGCCTGTAGTGTAGACGGGCCGTTAGATATCAAGCAAATTAAACCCAATAAAATGCAACAAAGAAATCCCAACTAAACAAACTACTGTTGTTGAATGACTCAGTATATTGCCATGTTTGGTGTGAAATTAATACAACTCTAATTTCCAAAAGCACGGAAAGTAATTATGAGGAAGAGTCATCAGCTGGTCAATGAGTCTCAAAAAGCCCCGTCTCATTGGCCGTGTAATCCTCTTAATTGTTGGCCTGTGACCTTATTTCAGGTCACGCAATGTTGATACTCCAACAGTCCCAAAGCTGTGCGAATTCGACTACAGCTTAAAAAGGATTATATAATGAGAATGACACATAGATAGAAGATATACAGTTGCAAGAAAAAGTATGTGAACCCTTTGGAATGACCTGGATTTGTGCACAAGTTGGTCATAAAATGTGTTCTGATCTTCATCTAAGTCACAACAATAGACAAACACAGTCTGCTTAAACTAATACCACACAAACAATGATATGTTTTCATGTTTTTATTGAACACACCATGTAAGCATTCACAGTGCAGGGTGGACCCTATAGGCTAAAGACTTCTTCAAGAGCTACTTGGAGTCAGGAGTCAGCCAACCTGGATTGGAGGTGTTGGTTAAAGCTGCCCTGCCCTATAAAAAACACACACCAGTTTTGAATTAGCTATTCTTAAGAAGCATTGCCAGATGTGAACCATGCCTCGCATAAAAGAGCTCTCAGAAGACCTACGATTAAGAATTGTTGACTTGCATAAAGCTGGAAAGGGTTACAAAAGTATCTCTGAAAGCCTTGATGTTCATCAGTCCACGGTAAGACACATTGTCTATACATGGAGAAAGTTCAGCACTGTTGCTACTCTCCCTAGGAGTGGCCGTCCTGTAAAGATTACTCAAGAGCACAGCGCAGAATGCTCAATGAGGTGAAGAAGAATCCTAGAGTGTCAGCTAGAGACTTAAAGAAACCTCTGGCACATGCTAACATCTCTGTTGACGAATCTACGATACGTAAAACACTGAACAAGAATGGAGTTCATGGGAGGACACCACGGAGGAAGCCACTGCTGTCCAGAAAAAACATTGCTGCACGTTTGAAGTTTGCAAAAGAGCACCTGGATGTTCCACAGCACTACTGGCAGTTGTTTGGAAGGAACACACAACGCTATGTGTGGAGAATCCAAAGGGTTCACATACTTTTTCTTGCAACTGTATATCTGCTGACGCCTGTCTGCATACTGTAAGTAAACTCACATGGGGTCCTGACCACAAGGCTAATAGGGAAATGATTTAAAACGTTTAAATAACAACACAGAGCTGTGGCCTATATGGTGAGGATAAGGTATGAAAAATGAAATAAAAAATAAGAAGAGTGACTGTCGCTGATGTCTCTTTGCCACTAAGTCATATCAAATAAGAACTCATGCGCTTGACAATTTCATTTTCTGAGGCTGACAGCATTATCTCCTCCAAAACCAAAATGCATGCACAATCGTACGCTGACACAACTATGCTCGGGAAAATCTCCTCCACATATAGAAATGCTAAGTCAAATCCGGATAGACTCCCATCCCCATCTTTCATCCCTACACACACACACACACACAGCTGCAAATATATTTAACAAACTCTGCCTTTGTACAATTACCTCCTCCCACGTCCTCCCTCCCTCTCTTGACTTCTTCTTAGCCCCTCACAGGATTTGATTAGATGCACAAATTAGACCAAATGCTATTGTGATTTAGAAATTGGGAGGAAACAGGGGATAGAGTTAGGAGAGCCACGGGGTCTCAGCATGAAGAAAGAGCTGCAGCCCTTATCAAAGCAATTTGGTGTATAATTATAATTGACTAAATAACTGTGTAAGGTGAAAGCCTTGAAATTGCTGACGGTTGCTCCGTGGTTCTGTTGGTGGGCCTGAAGTATTAGGACTATGTGAATAAGGATATTTGCTCTTGCATTTTCCAGGTAGTTATATTATTAGATGTGCATTATGTGTATACTGTATATGATTGCGCAATAAGTAGCAGATAAGAAACACATATGTAAAGCAGAGGAGCAACAGATTCAATCTAAAAAAGAGCAACCCTTATTAACCAATTTATGAATTTCATGCATGGTCTTCAGATTCATGATTGATTTTGTGTGGCGATATAAATATATACTATTTGTCTTTTAACAGTCCATACAGTGAAGTCAGATTCTTGTAACTTGACTCATCATAAGAAGTAGAAAGCTTTTACCTGACGTGCCCCCTGTTGGAGCACCACCCAATGGCGGTGGTGGAAGGTTCACCTTTGCTCCGCGCATCCCTTGATGACTGATGAGCTAGTCAAATTATAAAATAAGGAACTCAAAGCACCAGAATAAAGGTTAAACAATAATCTGTTTTAATGGCAAAAAACAACAATACACAATACAGAGCACTCTGCAATAGTACAAAATACAGAGTACTCCGGGCTCAATTCCTACCACCGTGTGATATACGTACCACGACAGTCAGTCAGGAAAAGAGCGCCGAATGTAAGAATGTTACAGCTTACATACAAATTCTGTGGGAGGAGTTGTGTCGGTTGCTCCTCCCTAGCTATTTGTTATTGGCGATTTCACTTCTGGGTGAGCTAGCCAGTGAGTTGGCAGTTCTCCATTGGCCAGTTTCACTTCTGGGCGAGACCCTAGGCAATGAGTCAGCAGTTGTTGACTCCATCTGTTTCGCCCCATCTCCTGACAGTGTGTGTGTGTCCATGTCCCTCTGCCCTCAGGCAGTCCCACAGCATGCTTTGGAGTAGAATAATCTTACAGACAGAGGACTCTTTGACAGAACGCACACTAATTTCATCATGCAGCCCACCACACAAATGTCACATGTTTTCCCTCTGAAAGCTATACTTGTATATGTTTTAAACGTCCTTGTCTTATGACATCCATAGGATTAGTTAACTAACAAAGGTTAACTGTTCTTATACCCTAAGGCCTTCTCTGAACTTCCTTCCACCCCGAAGTCAGCTCACTAAGAATGAATACATCTATTGATCAATCAGAAGGACCATTGTCTGTGTGTGACCCAATTCAGAAACACACCAACATCCCATGGCCTCTTCTAATATCTGGAAACTGTAATCAAAGTATAGTTTATATTGAGACGGTCCAAGAATTGACATAATATTTCCTCCTTCTATTAATTTAAGCTTCCAGATCATACAGAAAACTCTTACGGCCCGTCTACACTACAGGCAGGGCCGCCCCTCCCTACAGGCCAATCACGCAGGCTGCATGGGGCCCCGCCTAGCGCAGGGGGCCCCGCCCAGAGGGCCTCAGCTGCTGTGCGCAGTTCTCCGCTCAGTTCTCCGCGCATCCCCCGCGAGAGTGAGAGGTGACAAGAGGAGCACGTCTGTAACCCGACACCGTTGCAATGAATCGACATCTGACCAATCACGGCTTTGATACGGCCACTAGTGCAGGTGAAGAGATGTCGGTGAAAAGACAGTTTCAGTCCGGCGCAAAAAACAAAACATGAAGAAACTAGAGCATCACTCGAAGGTGGGTTATTGTATGAGTCAAATGTACAACTTGTGAATGTTGTATAAGTCAAATTGCCATATTAAAACATCAGCTGCAATTCACGACATGAAGAAGGCAGTCTCTGCATAGCATATAGGCTAATGGAGATGCAGTTATTTCCAGCATTCCTTATTTACCATTCATTCAAGTATGTGATGCCTTTTATCTGCTAATGTACAGGAGGAAGAGAGATACACTGTCTGTCTAGTTGGCTTACATAATAGTTAAAGTTTACAGCCTAAAAAAAATGGAGCATTTTTTCCCCCTTTTATTCATTTTTATGTCAATTTGCACATTTCATGGTGATGCTCAGCCTCTGCCCTTAACTCCTACAGTCATCATCATGTCAACCACAACACAGACAAATACTGATAGCAATGTGTGTGTAGTTGTTGATACATTGCTGACAGAGGGAACTAGAATACAGATTTAAGAAATATCAGTTTTTGAGCATGTCATAAGCATGTTTTGTCTTGACTATATTACAACTATATTATAATAAAACAATATAGTATTTTTATTATTGAATTGATTATGATTATCATTATTAGTAGAAATAGTTTATTTGCATTAATTATATGTTAATCTTTTTGAAGCTAGTATTTGGCAGGAAATGCAAAATTCACCTGTAAACGCATACTGAACGACATACATGCACATTTACCATTTACCTCACTGTATAAAAAAGTAACCGTTGATAATAATAATAATAAACAGGAATTATATTTGCAAAGTAACCTACTTTGTTTCCAAAAAAAATTGTTTCACTCCTGTCGGTTGGGGGGGGGGGCCTCATCTCACAATGTCGCTTGGGGCCCCAAGTTGGCCAGGGGCGGCCCTGACTACATGCATCGAAAAATGCTTTCAACGTTTCGCCCATTCACTTGAATGGGGTGACGTAGAAGATTTTGAATCTTCGCCGAACTGCATTGTGGGGAGCGGAGCATGGCTTTGCAAGCATCGTGAGCATCAAAAGTTGAGCAATGTTCAACTTTTGATGCTCCCGATGCTTTCGAAGCTGGTATCAGCCAATCAAATCCCGTTTATGCAAATCCCGCCAGTACAAGCGCTAGCCAATCAAACCGCGTGCAAGCTGGGAGAGCCAGACCGCAGTTCATTTCCTCATATTCCAAACGAGAAATTACGGTAGCAAATCACCCGGTTCTTTACGACCAGAACTATTTACCGGGATACAAACCGGAGGAACCAGGCATGGAGGGAGGTGGCAGAGACAGTGGGTGAAACTGGTAGGTTTTCGCCTGTTTGGGGAGTTTATATCCAGTTTACTTCGTTTTAACATTGCTATTGCTTTGTATGTCGGGGGCGGGAGATTCATGTGATTGGTTGTTGGTCGCAAAAAATCGCCAAGCTTCAGACACGCCCAGCTTCAAGATTTGTTGATGCCTGTAGTGTAGACGGGCCGTTACAGACAACCTACTGAGTTCTGCCCCTGAAAGCCCAAAATGACTTTCTGAAAAATACTCATCAACGGGTAATCATTTTACTCAAGGCAGAAATCACAGGCTGTACTGTACCTTACCTACTCACAAATAGCCAAAAAAACACCTTTTGATTATAACACAAAAGTGGAAGAAAAGACCATTTGCGCTAATCTACTTCCACTAAAAATGGGACATTATTTTAGGAATATTCAAGTTTAACACACATATATTAGTGATAACATAATTCAACACACTTCTTATATATCAGGTGACATAAAAATGAATATACCAGAAATACGCTGTATTAAACTTTCTGCTACAACACGTTATTTTAATACTTCACCCCTCCTCTCTTCAGCCTTGATGATTGCCATTAAGGATGTTTTGACACAAAATGACATGGCGTCTTTCTTTTAACCGTAGGAGGCCGTCCACCCACTCTGTTCTCTAGCAGGAGGAGGGAGAGGACGGCAAAACGGGAACTTTATTATCCTCGTTATTTTGTAATAGAAATAGAGAGTCACAGGGAGAATAATACAAACCCATGGGTAGGGATGGGTATCGTCTGAAATGTATCGATTCCGATTGTTATCGATTCCAAAAATGTAAAAGAAAGAGGTCAAACGTTTAGATAACAAAAATATCTTTATTCTTTTAAGCTTTAACTGACATTTTTACAAATAAAGAATATACATGCAATACAAATGTATTACACAATAGCTGTGCTTTATTTTAACTGAGCTATGCCTGTCGCAAGCTATTAACATGCCACAGGCATTGTTCTGTGCCTTGTCTTTTTCTTTTTTAGTGTAGTAGAGCCTCACTTCAGAGCAGGGCTCTCCAACACGTCGATCGCGAGCTACTGGTAAAGTTTGTGAAGGCAGGAGGAAAGCTTCCGCGATCACCGTCTCCTCCGTTCCTCCAAACCCCGCCCCCTCCCTGAAAAGAATGGCTGATAGTGACCCGATAGAAACTTTATTATTCACTTAATCACTGATTGAGATATGATGAAGCTAACTTAGTCTCATACATTCATGGGATTTATGTAACAGTAAGACAGAGAATGTGAGTGTGCACTATTTTTGTTTTTATAATGCTGTTGTCTGCTGTGTTCAGACTCAAGTCATGTGTGTGATGCCACATTCAGTATCCTTTTTTTAACAGAAGACCGTTGCTAGAAGCTGCAGCTAGACTGCAGAAGTATTAGTTCTTTGTTTGTGAGGATGGAACAATTTCACACAGATATAGGGAGGCTAGACCTATACAATTGATTTATTATGGTTTATAATTTCATGTCAAGACGAAGAAGAAGATGAAAAAGATGGCTGAACTGTTCAGTGTCAATCCTGTGGAGATGGAGGTTATAAAGTCTCAGCAAAACTCACGACATTTCTGGAGCCTTGTAGACCCAGAAAACTATAAGAACATTCACCAAGCAGCACTGAACAGGTCTGCTTTATTTGGTTCTGTTCTACAGACCTTTGTGAAGCAGCTTTTTCTGACATGAATGTCATGAAATCTAAATACAGAACAAGACCGACTGATGGACATTTAAATGACTATTAGAGTGAACCTAAGTGGGTCCCGCAGAGTCCTCTATGGTGGACTCCATGCAGCACCATTCATCTCACTAACTGTAAAAAAGAGTGAATGCACTTATTTGACCATAAGTGCACGATGCTTGTAAGGTGGTGATTAAGGACATTTATGTGAATGTTCAGTGACTTACTTGCTATGTGGTCCATAATAATATGTGAGACATTTTCGTTTTCTTGGACCTTGATGTGAAGTTAAGATTTGTGATAAGCTTTAGGTATTGCAATTTCACACGTGTACACAAATATAGCTTAATTCAACTGATGAGGGCTATGTGAATAAATGTAAGCGATGTGATGCAAGTAGCTCTTGGCCATTTTCATTTTTTCAAAGTAGCTCTCAGATGAAGAAAGGTTGGAGACCCCTGATTTAGAGCGTTATGAAGTGACTGAGCTTGTGAACTGTCTACGGGAGGGCGGCGGGAGCCTCGCTGCGGGGCAACTGTGGACCTCTGTCGCCTGTCAGCGCAACTTACATGATGCCGTTTAAAAAAATTAAGGGCGGTGCCGGCCGTCAGCGAACCGAGCCGGCCGTGAACGGCCCGCTGACGTCCGGCTGTTCTGTGATTCTCCAGAACAGATGGCCAGTCCGCCCCTGGTTACGCTGTATTCCACCGCGGCGCAGACGGACGCGGTGGAATACAGGGTCTACCACGTTTAGGAACCGTTAAGCAGAACCAAAATTGTGTATTTTGTATGGGTACCCGGCATTTTCCGAGTTTCGGTTCCCAACCCTACCCATAGGTCACCTCACTTATTAAGGCCATTTCTTTTTTAAAGCCAACATTAACATTTCAAGGGACACCTTTAAAGACAGTGTAGTTTCATTTTGGCTTGTCCTTCAAAACGCCACCTCAGGCACAGTTTCCCTAAGGGATAATAAAAGATTAAAAGTTAAATAAAAAAAATCCTATAGAAATGATGTTCCCATATAACTTTTTTGCACAGTCAATTACTTTTGGACTAGAGATTATTTTATAGATTTCACACATAGGTTTCCGCATAAGAAGGAGGTTGGATTGGATAGATAGAAAAAAAAAGATATCTACAAATACTTCTATTAATACTAAAAAAGTCACACACAGACCTAGACGCAGAAACAACTCAATCTAGTATGTCGTTATCTTGGTTTCAAAATCATATTTATCTATCAATCTGTTTGTTGTTTATGCTAATCTTTTGTTTTCAGGCACCCATCTTATACCTCCCTCTTTTTGATTGCGTTGTGCTGTTGTTATCTGTGTTGCTGCTCATAAAGCCTGGCTTTGATTGATTATTTGCATCTTCCTTCCCCTCCTCTTCCTCTCTGTAGTCCATTAGTTATGGTAATGTTAGGTTAAATACATCTTAACTCTCTGGAGATTGATTTACGTATCCCCGCCGGTAAACATTCCCTGTCTGTCTCCACCCTCTCTGTGTAATGAATAACTTTTCAGTACTCAAACTGTTTGGGTTAAAGGAAGTCCTGTCTGTCAGCTCCACTGTACTGCTGACAGAGCTCCAACTGGGTCAGAAAATGAATCTGCTGCGTTATACAAACAGGCAGAAGTATGAGGGATGCCTCTGTCAGCAGGCCAAGCATGCTCAAACTCACACTCTGTGACAGAGATACATGACTGGTTTTATTTTGAAGATTCCTTGAAAATCCTCTCACTCAAAACACAAAAAGTTCTAACGTCTAGGACAAGGATAAGTTCTTCCACTGAAAAGGTTTGAATGACATCCTTTTTATGTCCTCACCTCAGATACAACCTACAAATTGTACCATAATTGATTTGCAAAAGCATGCACAAACACGGACGGACACACACACCAGCACCTCGCCAAAATACACTCATGCTCACACTCGGGATGTTAATGTGACATCAACACTTCAGGGACAGAAAGGACCCCAGATCCATCTCCTGACCTCAATTACCCACACACACAAAATGTGGTGGCAGAAAGCACACCTCTGTCTGAAACACACTAATATATAAACATGGGACATTTTTCTCACCTACAGTAGAACACTCAAACACTCAGCAAACAAACACAGAGTCGCTGAATGCACAATATGTAACTGCAGCTGCCCAAAAACAATGTTAATAAATAAACAGTGTGCACTCACAAATGGATTATCTTTCTCTCAAACATAACCACACGCTTAGAGGAAGATATAAAACACAAATGTGAACAAAATGCAGACTCACCTGTCTCTGTCTCCATCTGTAACGTCATAAAGTCGATTGGCAGCTCCATCAGCACACGCCCTCAGGAGAGCTGCAGAGAAAAAAACAGGAAGATGATTTAGTCTGTGTAAGTGAAGGCAATTACTTTTAAAGGAATGGTGCACATTATATTCACTGAAGACACTTTTCAAACATAACCAATGTTCTATCTACATTTATGTGCAATAACTTTTTTTCCCTGACCAACATAATTAATTCTTCTTTAATCCAAACAATAATGTGACAATTATCTTTTGTGTAATTGCCATGATGAATAAATATGCTTCTTAAAGGTCCCGTGTCATGGCCATTTCTACTGATCATAATTCCACTGTTGAGGTCGACTAGAATAGATGTACATTGTTCAATGTTCCAAACTCACATTGGTTTCTCACACAGCGTCTCTGTATAGTATGTGTATTCACTCTCTGTCCTAAACGCCTTGTTGGAGCTCCTGCCCCCCCCCTCCCTATGAGCCCACTGTGCTCTGATTGGTCAACCACCGTTACAGCTGAAGATCAGTGTTTATGTGTTACAATGGCATTTGTTAGCAACCAGAAAATGACACCACCAGTAATGACAAACAGATGAGAATGCTGCGTGGGGTCTGGGTGCCGTGTTGGCGGGACGTTGCGGGGCTCGCTGCTCCGCCCTTTGAGGCTCGAGGAACGGACAGTGTGAGCTGGATTACTTGTGTCGTTTCCTGGTTGCTGCGTGGGGTCTGCGAGACAGCGAGACACCACGGAGCTCAGCCTGAGCACACACACACTCACAGCCTGAGCTCCAAGTGTGTGTGTGTGTGTGTGTGTGTGTGTGTGTGTGTGTGTGTGTGTGTGTGTGTGTGTGTGTGTGTGTGTGTGTGTGTGTGTGTGTGTGTGTGTGTGTGTGTGTGTGTGTGTGTGTGTGTGTGCGTGCGTGCGGAGCTCCGCGGATTGGTCCATTTGGACTTCGTTACGTCAGGTGGTACCAACAAAGTACCAATTTCTATTGGTTGGGCGAATTGCAAACCACGGCCCGTAAAACTCTGAAAAGTTTTTTGAAGCCGCCATTGTATTTGCTGGCATTAGCATTATTAGCATTAGCCCGTGCACCAACGGAAAGAGAATAACTTATGGCAACACAAAAAAAAACATGGGAGCGGTGGAGATGAGGAGGTGTCGGCGTTCTGGCGATTTACTCGGAAGGCTTCAGTAGAAGCTGCTGGGACTCCCAGCAGCTTCTACTGAAGCCAGTCCCCAACTCCGGGGACTTCGGGTGGCAGTGAAGTAGTTTGCGGCCTGCCAGTAAACCCAAAGCAGAAGAAGACGAAGTGACGTCAGCGGCTCATTTGCATAATCTTCCCTCAGGGAAAAGTACTCCGGTGTGAACGCGATTGGTACTTAGTGCCCTGGGGTATTAATTGCAGGGGCACTAAGTACGGCAAAGTACTTGGTGTGAAAGCGGCTAAGGGGACGGGTAATAACCGGAAAAGCATGACATGGGACCTTTAAAGGAACCAGACACGCTGAACAATGCAATGCACTTTATCCATGCAACACTAACTGGATTCTTGTTCTGACAGATTACAATATGCAACACAACAAAGCACTAGTTTGGATAACATTAGCCATGCTTTTGTTAAAGAAAAACCTTGGCATTGCTTCGATCAAAGTAACAAACGAGACTCCACACAAGCGAGAACATTTGATTGGGCTCTATTAAAGGGAAGAGAGAAAGAACACTTGTCTTTTTTACCATTTAAAAACAGATAAATTAGGTGGTTATTTGCCATTCTTACAATGCAAATGATTTTCAAATCAATGCTTTCATAGCTTCTATTTTATTCAGATGAACAGGCATTTTTTTAGAGCCCTTTTTATTGTTCGGGCTTGTGGTGCACAAGTAGTTCAACTGTAGTTTTCTAAATTGCACCTGGTTCTAAACTCAGTAAAGCCTGAACCAAAGGTGGGCCATTGATGAACCGACTGAAAACACCTAATGATGTGCAGGGCCTTTAATGCAATGGCAAATCCAAGAGATGATGCACGCAAATGACGCTTATGGCTCAGAGCAAAAGGAAGCTCAGTGTCCACTCCAGTGCGAAGCTGGTTTTAGGAGAGCTTCTCAGTAAAGACACACACACACACACACACACACACACACACACACTTTTTCAATCTAACTTTCCTATCCTGTGCTTAAAATGAGAGAAACGGAGAATGCATTTGAATTGATGTAAATAAGACCACTTAAGTTCCACTAAAGCGGTGCTTTATTCAAGCGGCAGGAGGTGAGGGCACTACCTGCCGTCAATATTTCACATCAAGAAAATGAAGGGAATGTAAATGGCTCATTATCTCTGACAGAGTGCAAAGGCTAAGGAACTTTTCAAATGATAAACTTGGTAAACAGAGAAACTCTTCTTTAAGCCTGGTGGTGACAGACTGTAAAGCACTCACAGCATCATTTTCAGACTTAAGGTTCTAGAACAGTTACTTCTGACTGTCAATCATTTACTTAGCTCTGTTTGCATGGCATGCCATTAAACACACACACACACACACACACACACACACACACACACACACACACATACACAGCTCCAGTAAATCTGAGAGGTTTGATGTGATGTGAGGCGCTCGAATACAAACATCATAACAATCTTTCCAAACTATTTCCACTCCAATAATTTCCCATTATATGCATTTTTTAACCATATTTTCTTCCTATATCCGTCTAGCAATCTCAGTCTGCATTCTGACCATGGTGTAATAAAAACAGCTGTCAGTCAACCTCAAACTGGAACATGTTATCATGGAGACTGGAAGCTATTTTCAATAACAAAACAGCCCCTACCAGTGCTGTATAAAAGCAAATGTAATAAATGTCATTGAGTTATTTCCAATATTTTGCTGTTCATTTATTATTCCAATCTGTCTTTATGTCAGTGTTTGCCGCAGTGTTTGAAGCCTCCCGCCTCTTGGTGCCGCCATTTCTGTCAGAAGAAATTATGTCAAGTTTATAAATTGAATTAGCTTAAACGTGGGAAATGATCCGTCGGGCTACATCACACAGCAAAGGTTACGAAAAAAAGAAACCCTGATTTAAAAGCTTTTCGTTCTTTGTATTTATCAGTAATTGATGTTATATGTAATGTCGCTGTCAGTGTAACAGTGAAGCACTTTATTCCCTTTGTTAAGCTTGATGTCCTTCAGTGTGTGTCTAGCTTCAATTGTTCATGTGTCTTCACGTTAAAAACTGTTCTTCTTCTGAAGTTATTCGATCGCTCTTCTTGACAACTTCCCACCACATAAAGCAGGTCAAGCTTCAAAAGTTAAGGGAACATCCTGTGGGAACCTCCATCTTAGATCTCTCTCATACAATTTGTCTCCGTCAAAGTTAACGGCAAAAGTGGGAGTAAGATTATCACTCCGTATGCACTGCGTTCAAGATACAATTACTGTCATTCTCCCGCTGAAAACAACGACTTGTAGGCTGTTTGAAGTACTCACCAATTGTGAATGCAACCGCCTAACCACCTCCATCCTCTCCTCCTCCTCAGAGCATATGAGTTTACAAACAGAATCCCACACAGGGCTGCCTGATGGGTTCTGATAGCGGAGGCAGAGTGGAGATGACCTTTTAAATTAACTAGCCATAATAATCCCTCCCTGCAGGCCTCACAACTCCTGCTGTCACTCACTCTGCAGGATGACGGATACACATGGTGGGCAGGAGATAACGCGCCTCCAAACACAACTTTAATCATCTATGCTGTGTGATGCAGGAAAGATGCATGCCCACTTTCATGCACTCACACACTGTTGGAGATGTATTCTATAGCAGGCAGTATTGATGAGGTTAGTGGGGAGGATCACGCCTGCCAGGTCGGGGCTTTAGCGCAGTGCAGGAGAGGACAAAAGGTCACAGAGAGCGGTGAAAAGATTATTATGCCCATTATGATGCCCTTCTTTATCTACGAGTCCACCTCTCCCCCTCTACCTGTCAACCTGTCTCCACTCTGCTCTTTAAACCCTGATTTAAATGTGATTGATTTCCCTGAAATATGTCATGTTGTTGTCCTGTAGCTCCACTCGTAGTGGTGTATTTTCTCTTCTGCTTTATGCGAACATTTCACTAGCTCTTTCTGTCATTCTCTTTTCGTTTCCATTAACAGTAATTTGCTCTCTTGTGATGTCTTTCCACCAACCTTCACTTGGGTGTGAAGTGAGTCAGTCGTACTTCATCTATTGTGCCACGTCATTTGACCCAAAAATACTTTTTTCTAGTTTGTTAACATAGAGCGGATACCTTTTTTTGTACGTACATTAATTTCCCAGGATGACAACTTTAATGGCCCCTATTTAAATAATTAAGGCATACATGCTGTAAAACACGCTTAAATCAGAATCCAGGGTTATTTTTCTTCCTCCATTAATTTGACTAAAACGTGACTGAGATGTTTTGAGGCGTAGTTTAAGTGAATTATGTGTCACTGAGCAACTTTTAAAGGAATGAGCCGGACCTCACCTCCAACCAGAGTTCCCGTTAGAATATTTTTTCGCCGGTCAACATGTCCGTTAAATTTAAATCTTCCGGACAAAATGAGAAAAGTGCCGGTCAAAGGTCTTCTTTGTTATTTATTGAGCTTTAAAACAAATTAATATGATTCAATATTAAACTAATTATAGTAGATTAACTACATTATTCAAAAGTAAACAGTCATTTACAATAACACGGGAATAATAAACGGAGCGCTCTCTCCCTCTCCTGACAGCCCGTCAGTATCATGCAGCTCGCGGATCAGTAATGAGTGACCAGACAGTGAAACTAAACATATCTATAACTAGTTTAGGTAGTTTGAGAGGTCATTAAAATAGCTACGTGTTATATTCTAACCTGAAGTGTGTGTTTTGTTCGCTCACCGCTGATCATGCAGAGCTGCGTGTCGACTCGTCAGCAGCAGCTGATCTCTCTCTCCCGTCAGATTTCACTCGCGTTTATGTCCATATCGATCAGATCCAGCTAGTTCTAGCTAATGATAGGACTACCTGCTTATTAAAAGACACCTAAACAATAAGTGCCGCTATGTATGCAACCGGGTGAGGCCACAAAGTATAGCGCAGCATTATGCATTTGTTTACATGCCCACCGGAACCCCGAGGCATTACCAACAGATCAACGCACAATCAACCCATTCAGGAAATCTCTTTCTCCATATGAAGTGTTAGACATTAGAATTGACTATTCTTGTCTGTCACATACTCTTTTGTCTGTCACATAAATGGTGCAAGTTGCGCAACTGATGTGGTATTGCGCTAAACGGAAATTATTTTGAACGGACACTTTGACCGGAGAGATTTAGATGTGCCGGTCTTCAGCATATTTTACCGGTCGTAGTCCGGTAATTACCGGCTAACGGGAACTCTGCCTCCAACGCAGTGCTCTTTTTACATCCATGATGTCAACGCCCTGCATCACCCAACCGGCCTCGTTTGTAGGCTGAAAGTCTACCTGCTGAAGGGGAAGTTCATAAACTTCAACCTCTTCAAGCTGCTCCACATCAACAGATGATGAAATCAGGCGCAGGTCTGTTGCTTCGTCTTGTAGATCGAGCTACCTCCGCTGATTGCTTTATTGATTTGCTTGTTTGTGTTGTTTCTCAGTGAAGTAAGTGAAGGATCTTAAGGTAAGTAAATGAGTGACTCAAAGTGAGTGGGTGACTGACTGGATGAGCAGGTATGTGACTGATGGACCAGATAAGTGAGAGGGTGCGTGAGCGAGATAAGCAGCTTGATCCCACTTCACAACATCCCACCAGGCACCTGTACATGAGCTTCCCTTTGATCAGCGTTGCCTCCATCTCTCCTTCGCTCCCTGCTGCTCTGCCTCTCCCACAGGTGAGAGGGGGCCCAGGGGCAACACATCAGAGACCTGAGAGTGTGTGTGCATGTGTGTGTCTGTAAGGGTGGAGACCTGGCTACGAGGCCTCCAGAAGAACAACCATCTGGAGACACACTCATTCCCAAACTGACATCTGCTTATCCCATAAACAACATTAAAAATACATGGCATAGGAACGACAATCCTGCTGCAAGCGTGTTTACCATCACACAGCGGCAGATCTGAGATGTGCCCTTCATGCATTGTCATCATCCTGTCAAAACTTCTTCAAGTCCCATGTGCACTGCTGCCAAGAGCAAAACGGAGCATGAAAGCCTCCCAATTTCTGAAATCCACACCACAGCATTGCTCGTGGCACTTCAGAAACCACCCCAAATCTCTCCCAAACGTTGATGAGCAGACTTATCTAAGAGGGAGAAAATGACATATGACAATATCAAGCTGTGTTATGCTGTCACCTTAAATGTTCATCTATCTAACAGTAGTCGTAGCTGGGTGGTCTGAGGATTTGATGCATAGATTTCCCTAAGGATTCTTGTTCCTGTATATATTTTCTATTAAGATATTGTTTAACCAAAATAAATAACTTCAAATGGGTGCTCAAAAGGAGTTGAAGTCTCATAGCAACTGCAACATCATGAAAAACTAGTAAACTGGAGCGTAATAGTACCTCAAAAATATTGTGCAGAAAACGGCCCTCTTTACACCTTCAATGTAGGCTTTCATGTTATCTATCTCGAATCAACTAGTTGTCTTGAATGTATTATATTGTGTGCCTTTCCATGAAAAACAAATCTGTCTCCGGGCAACATGTGGTGTAAAATCGGGTGATGTAATTGCTTTCTCTAAAGCCATTTAACATTTTCTGAAGCTCCTTTAGTGTAAAGCCAAAACCAGATACCAGCTCAGGTGTCTTTTTGTTTTTTCTTAAAGTTGATAAGAATATTAAAGCTGAGTTCATTAAAATTCAATCTGATATGGTTTTAATCTTCAAAGTGACTTTGTTTACTAAGCTAATAATTCCCTGATTGCATAAGTCTGCACGTTACATTTTTATTAAATGAGTGGTTCTTTTGTTGTTGTTTCATGGTCTCAACATCAGTATTCATCAAGCAGAAGGAAATCGAATCACGTTCTGTAGTTACCCGACAAAAAGAAATGGTTAGAAATTGAGGGGATTCATAACAACTTGTAACCAGCAGGTTGCTGATGAGAGACTGCAGTCCTCCCATCATGAGCTAGGGGTGCAACAACTAATCGACTTAAAGGTGACATGTCATGCTTTTCCGGTTATTACCCGTCCCCTTGTGTGTTATGAAGGTTGTTATGCATGTAAACGGTGTGCAGAGCGCCTCGTTGGAGAGCAGAGTCAAAACCCTCAAAGTACACCATGTAGCGAGTAAAACTTTAAAACAGAAAATACCTCCCCAAAACGCCTCGTTGGAGATACGTCACTGTCCATTTGATTCTTCCGGGGACATCATGATGTCATGTCGTCCCCGGAACGAAATGGACCAATCCGTGGAGCCGTTACGTTACGTCCGCGGAGCCGTTACGTTAAGCCCCGCTGATTGGTCCAAATTGACCAATCCACGGACTTCCTCACACACTCAGTGCATGCAGCTGATCTCTCCTCCCTGGCTGCAGGCTGATAACAGACAGTTGGGATCGCGGCGAAATTCTCTCTGCAGACCCGTTCTCTCTGCAGACCCATTCTCTCTGCAGACCCATTCTCTCTGCAGACCCATTCTCTCTGCAGACCCATTCTCTCTGCAGACCCGTTCTCTCTGCAGACCCGTTCTCTCTGCAGACCCATTCTCTCTGCAGACCCATTCTCTCTGCAGACCCATTCTCTCTGCAGACCCGTTCTCTCTGCAGACCCGTTCTCTCTGCAGACCCATTCTCTCTGCAGACCCATTCTCTCTACAGACCCATTCTCTCTGCAGACCCGTTCTCTCTGCAGACCCGTTCTCTCTACAGACCCATTCTCTCTACAGACCCATTCTCTCTGCAGACCCATTCTCTCTGCAGACCCATTCTCTCTGCAGACCCGTTCTCACAGCGTTTATCAACCTTTTTCTTACTCAATATCAAGCCACACTTATTGTTTTTACTTCGGCTGTGACTTTGTGTGTGCTCAGGGTGAGTTTGGCTGTGTTTCGCTGTGTATCGCTAAACAAGGAAATAACACCTCCACGGAGCTCAGCGCGATTCACAACGTCCCGACTGGTCCCGACCAATCGGAGCACACTGGGCTCACAGGGAGGGGGGGGCAAGAGCTGCAACGAGCCGTTTAGTGGAGAGAGTGAATACTGCTGAATACACATACTTTACAGAGATGCTGTATGCGAAACCAATGTGAGTTTGGAACATTGCACAATGTAAATCTATTCTAGTAGACCTCAACAATGGAATTATGATCAGTGGAAATGGCCATGACATGTGACCTTTAATCGATTAAAATCGATGACCAAATTAGTTGCCAACTAATTCAGTCGTCGATTCGTTGGTGACGTCATCACGTGTGTTTTACGCGCCGTTAAGCTCAAACGTTATCGGTACTGGAGACATTTAAAAAAGATATGTCATATGTGTTATTGCTACATAAACATTACAGTATATCGCAGTCTTAGTGTCGCCAACTCGTTTCTAATGTGCAAAAAGACAAACAAAATGCATCTATGATCTATTTTCGGTAACACGAGCAGTTTGTCTAAACATTTAGCAAAAGTGCTCCACATTCAGACGGAGGAATGCACCGGGTTCGACTGTCTTTCTAGCAGCTCTGTAGCCCCATCCACGAGTAACGTTTCCACGTCAGCAACACACGCAGTTAACACAATGATACAAACATGGGTTAATGATGAGAGGTAACTGAGTTATTTATTTAGTTAAAGTTTCAGCTATTCTGTTTACAGTTCTGTCATCTAAAAGTTGATGGCTAAATAAGAGCGTTTGAGAAGTTGTGCAAGGTATAATAGTCTGAATAGTCGATTAATCGTTTAATTAATCGATAGACTAATCGATTATCAAATGAGTCGTTTGTTGCAGCCCTATCATGAGCAGTAAACATGGAAAAGACCCTATGAATGACTGCTAAAGTGGAGCTGTTCAGTGACTGTTGTTGCCGTGTGCTTTGCATGTTCTGCCCTCGATACAGAACATTTTATTTTTCCTTTTTCTACAAGCAATGATTGCACAATAATGAGAACATATTTAGAGTGAGACACAAATTTGCAGATGTATTTCCTGTCAGTTTATGTCACTAACAGACAATTTCCCTTCTGATGAAACAGCCTCTCAGCAGCGGCGGGGGCGGGGGGGGGGTTGTGTTCTGAATACAGAGGTCTGGGTCTAGTCGCTTTGTTTTCATCGACCCAGTCATTCCCCCGCTGAGTGGAGTGGACACTTAGTGCCACGGCCTGTGTTCACATTATTTACCGACCAATTAGCTTTAATAAATGTATACACACTTCAGTGGGTCTGAATGGAGGTGCGCTGGTCATTACCTGCACACCGCACAATGACTACAAGAGCAGGTTGGAATGAATAAGATCGATTGAACAGTTAAGAATAAGTACAAAGCTGATGACCTAGAAATGATGAGTAACATCTATACAGACAAATAAAGCTCTTATTTAATCAAACACATTTGAGGTGAATGTGTCGAGTTATTCTATGTTATAATAATACTGAAAGTGAGTGTTTTTCGAGGGGAAACCAAATGGGTGCTTATTCAGGCTGTGAATGCAATGAAACTGCATTTGACACAAGAGTCAAATAAACACAATAATGAATTCAATTAAAAACATTTTTATCCAAAAAAGCTGGGTATTTTAACTTCATTAAAACACATCTCACAGGGAATGTTGGCAGAGGGCAGAGAGGGGGCATTTTCAATGACATGATATTAATTAATATTTTGCAAAGTGGAAAACACACAGGCTCAGTCTGACGAAAAACATCAGGGGAATACATGCTCAGTGCAAACCAATGAGGATGGGGTCTAAGTGATGTTAAGGGGGCTTGGGTGTTGGTGATGTGTGAAATATACCTTTATTCCATAAGATGTGGAGGTATTCCTTATCCAGAGGCTGGTTCAGAATAAGCAAACAGATCCTCCGCGTGCCTAAAAAAAGACAAAAGAAGGCGAGAGGAAAAGGACAGGTATGAACAGATAGAGAAACAACAGGCTGTGGAGCGTAATGATGATCATAGATAACACACGACACATCACTACTTGCATTTGCTTTTAAAATACCTTTTAATTACAGACTGGAGGATGTTGTTTGTGGCATTGAATGTGCTAAATGAAGGAGAAAGCTAAAACAATGCTGTGATAATGAGGACAGATACACAAGAGAAGATTAAAAAACAGAAACCTGAACATAGTTTGGTGTAAAAGTATTCCAACTCAATCCAAGTGGTTTAGAAACTAAATGTAATAACAGTTATTAAGACAATGTCTATCACAATTTTGCCGCAACTTTCCTCAACTACAGCACATTTGACACAACATCAAAACAACAAAATAAAATAACCTGAGCTTCTGTTTTTCTTCCCAGTTTACCTCCATGCATCTTTCTCCATGTCTCTATCCCAGGGTGCATCATGTTATACATCTATTTCCTCTCCTAACCCCCAATCCATACTGCTTTTAGAGGCTTCTAATGCAGATCCCCTGACTAATACTTCAGAAGTGGCATTTCTTTTTCTCAGCAGGCGATAGTAAAAACCGAGCTGTTCGACAGAAAAGACTCGCAACCTCGTCCCCTCGCCTTCACACTTAGCCATTTCAATGCACGCTCATTGATCTTGCACTCTCATGTTTGGCCTTATGAATGATTTCTCATCTATTTTTACGGTTGTTGCCTTTTGTAGCCGCGCCAAAACAGTCCTATACATGCTTTAAGCAACACAATGCGATTACAATGTCCTCATCACTCTCTCTTAAGCATGCATTACATATCTCATAAAGCTAGTATATTTGCCAATACGCCATACATCATGCATGCAGAAGAGACCACAGAAAGCAATGGTGAAGAAGGAAGAGAAAGAAGAATATACTATAGTTTATATTTAAAGAAATGCACCTTGTCATCAAAAACAGCCTTTAAGGATTTATACCCTGAAGTGTAGAGAGAATTTTGCCTTGGCGGACAAAGACATGTGTCCTTTAGGTTTGTGACTTTGTTACAGAGGCAGTCTTGATGTTGTTAAAAAGTTTACATCACTGGAAGGTCATTTCCAGTACCAAAGTCAACCTCAGCAGAGTATGGTAAAGAGAAGAGAGGATGAAGAGGCGGAGGAGAAGAAAGGAGGACACGAGGAGGGGGAGAGGAAGAGGAGATTTGTCAGTCTTGTCTCTTAATTGGCTGGAGGTGTACAGAGAACAAAAGACAAACTCAACCAGCCGTGACTTTTCAGATAACCCTGTGTCGCACAAGCACTCACCTCCGCGCAAAAACACACACACACACACACACACACAGAGAGAGGTGGCACGGCCTTTAGTGCACTCTGCTCAAAGAAATGTCACCTTGGGATTCTGAGTCTGAGCCAGACAGCATAAATATCACCAACACACGTAATCCACTGCACGTAGATATTCTAGGAACAGGCATTTATAATTAAAAATGTACATTTAAAAAGGCTAACTTTGCACACGAGGGAATTTTAAAATGCAGACATCCAGGGGCTGTTTTTATATTCTCCACAGAGAGTCTAGATAAGCATTTCCTGCAAAAGATGATGCCACGGAAAATACTTAGAAAACGTATCTAATGGGGGGAAACGGCTTCACTATGCTTTGCAGTTAGGAGAAAGATTTTACAAGCTGTGATACAGGGGAACACATATTTTACCTTTGATAAACGTGACCTATTTATCAAGAAAATGATTGGGTGTTATTGAACACCTTGTGAAATCTGTAGAATACCTTTGTACAAACTCCAGTGTGTAGCCTGTAATGCTAAGCTAACATGTTTGAGTAAATAATGGAAGCTTCTCGTCAGAAGTTAGAGTCTCCTGACTGATGTTGGCATTTGAGTGCTATTGATTTTTAGCATTAAAAAAATCCAGACCTATTCTGTGTTTCCGCTGTGTGCAAATCACTCACACGTGCAAAAATGTCAAGTATATACAAACATATGTACACCTACAGGAGCACAATTACAGCGGCCTTTGTGGTGCAACAGGAGGATTATAACCTTCAAACAGCAATCAATGGAGACAGAGAGAGACACAAAGAGGCAGGAAGTAAGAGAGCCACGCACAACCTGTGTGATACAACCTTCAGTACAGATGTGGTACATACTGTAATGCAGCACTCAGATTATCTTTTACAATGAATTGGTTCATTTATGTCTGAGAGAATAGTGAAATATGTCCGTTACAAGATCACAAATTGCCTATTTGTGTCCAAGCCAGAGTCCAAATCACTGAGATATTCAGTTAACAGCTACAACCCAAAGAAAGGCAGAAACTCTTAAGTTGGAAAAGCAAGAACTGGAGAATGTTTGTGTTTTTATTGCTAGAAAAAGTCATTTACATTGATTATAAAAGTTGTTGTAACTTGTTTTATTTAAGGCAGTAAAACATTTGATTATTTGATATAAGTTAAAAGGTACGTTTCACAAGAAATGCTTTTATTTTGAAGTGCAAGTATGTCTCTTCCTCTGACTGCTTCCTGTTGTTGGTGGATTGCTTAATCATATATGGCCATATGTTCGAGTTTGTATGTGTATACAAAAACAGATGATGTTTGTATTGGATGGGAGGACTTATAGGAAGGCTATTAGCATGCAGTTAGCCTATCTACAAATAAGAACCTTGTTTTTTTTCTCAATGTTGGTCTTCTTATATCAAATTCTGCTGTGTTTTTTTTGTCAGTTAAACTAAATCTTTTTTAGAACAGGTTACAACTACTCGTTCAGGAGTGTGTTCATCTCTATCTTTTTACTTTTGAGGACTCCATGCTCTTGTAAAATCACCTAAACCTATAAAAAAGACCTTGGCATTGCACCTTGGTAAATGTTCTGGTTTGATGGTGTGTTTTCCACATTTCACTCTATGGATGAGCTCACAAAGAGGACAAGGCACGATAAATCATGTTCAGCTTGATGAAAGCTGTCCAAACAGTGCCAGGTTAAAGAAACCTGCATTACTGCTTTGTCAAATCACCCCAGGAATGTCATTCACCTACACTTCATCTATTATTTGATCAATCCAAAGATGATGAGCGAGGCAAAAGCCCTGACCCTGCTGAGCTTTCTGGGAACACAACTTCATTTTAATCTCCTAGGAAGTCTATTTATATATTTCTGTGTGTGGACAGTAGCCAGTGAAAACACTATTACATGTGTGTTATGGAAATAATTATCATAGACGCCAATTTGTAACATACAGGACAAACCTTGATGTCTGTTTACCTCCTTTAAGGACACAGGCGGCTTAGCCAATAATGTTATTGTTCCCATTCTGTGACCGGTCAATACTTTGTATTTGTGGACTCGAAGGTGAAATCTTCGAGGTCATAAGTGTCCGACGCAAGTAGCTCAGTGTTCCCACACTGTTTAGGCTATCTTCTCAAATATGTTGTTTACTCTCTGCGAAACCAGTTAGATGGGCTGGCAAGAGAGAGGCTCTCCAGAATTGACGTGGCAACTCTACCGTGAAGTCAGAACCTCTGACTCTTGGATTTGTGATGTGAATACTCTGGTACCAACTCCAAATAAATCACAGTGGTTTGACATCAAAGCTCCGACTCTTCCCGTGTCTCCTTCCTGAGTCGGTGACTCCATTGCATGCTACACAGAAGTTTCCTCTACAATGTGGACAGAGTGTACCTGTTGCTACTCAACCGATGGCAGCCTTCATAATGTACACAAGAGAACATGTTCAAGTTATTTGCTCTTTATGTAATGGATCTCCAAAAATACAAGGTATAAAGAAGACGGACATAACAGAGGGAAGGAATGAAATGTGCTGCTGTCTCCTCTACAGGCCAAACTGTTCCCCTTGACCTTTACAGCTCTGGGTAAAACTTTAAGGCTGCTTCTGCTTAGCTTTCTCCACACTCGTAGCACCAGGGAGCTGACCTGAGAGCAGCGGCTAAAGGCAGCCATGACCATGTTCCTCCTCTAGGCCATCATCATTATACAGCATCAATACATTCAGAACGTCTCGAAAAAATCAACCTTGCTGCAAACGTGTGGAGAGAATACACTTTCTAGGGGGTTTCACAGTCAGATTAAATCTAGTTTTCTAGGGCTGTTTTTCAAAATGAAGGAATTTATAGGACAGGGAATTTATTCAGGAGAGATATTATTTATATTAAGATAATATTTAACTCGTGAAAATACCTCCTGAAAGTGTTTTTCTCTCATAACATTACAAGCAAACACATCTTTCATTCATTATTTACGCATCCAAACAAAAAAGACACAGAGAAGTGCATCTCATACATATACACGCTGTTGTCATGAATGTGATTTGTTTTTGAGTTTTAACTCCCAGAAGACTGCGTGTGTGAGTCAGAGTGACTGTGAGAAGCGGAGAGTGGAAGACGAGTGTGACAGTGATGAGAGTGAGTGTGTGTTTGGATCCTGATTTGTAGCTTCTGGGTGAACACACTGTATGTGCACGGACCTGTGTGTTTGATTGATTGTGTTTTGCACCGAGGGAGTGTGTGTTTAAAGAAGCGGTACCTGAAGGCAGCAGGCAGTCCAAAGGTGTCAACTCTTCATCCATGGCCAGCCTCTACAGACGCTCGTCTTCAGTCAGTCCACTCAACTGGAACTGAGGAGAGGACCGCAGACATGTTACTACTGCTCTTGTTTTGATATGTTGTACTTTTCCAACATGTCCCTAATCCCAGTTTATCCCCAGCCTTATGGGCTCATTATTGCCAAGCAGACTGACAACAACATGCACAAAGGCGCACAATAAGACTGAGGTTGGATCACAGCGTAACCCAAGATACAATATTGACACAACAAATATATATATTGTTATAATTAATGAATGTGAAGATGTAAATGTTGATGAAAATGTATAATAAAAATTCTTTGGGACACATTATATTTCATTTGTTGTCTGTCTGAATAGATATTACGTTATTAATAACATTAAAGTTAAAAAATTGGACGATTGGAATTATTAATCGGTTATCAAAAGAAGTGCAGATTTATTTTCTATTAATTGATTAATAAAATCATCCTTTTATCAAATTTCCAAGAAAAACACATGCTGGTTCCAGCTGTTGGTATTTCTAAAAACATAGATAGTAAGATTTGTATTTGTAGCACTGTTGAATGCTGAAACACTTTGGCATTTGATTATTTAAATTAGAATCTGCATTATTCAAAAATTGTAATCAAGAAATAGATTTTGGCAGATAATTCAATTCAATTCAATTCAATTCAAAACCTTTATCTATCAGGTAAAATCCCATTGAGATCAATGATCTCTTTTTCAAGGGAGACCTGCAGCAGTAGGTTCCACAAGAAGACATAAAAACATAAACAACAGAACAACAAAAGGACATCATACAGCAAAATGTACAGGGATTACAATTTACATATCTAACCACATGTACAGGTACCAACAGCATCCGCTTTTGTAGCATCCAACCGAGCTTTAAAAACATGTAGTGGTACTAGCTTGGTAATTTTCCATTCTTTTTGCAGACTGTTACATGTTAGTGGAGCTGCGCATCTAAAAGCTTTCTTCCCTAAGACAGTCCTAGCACTTGGCACATTTAATAAAACCACAGCATGCGATCTCAGGCAATAACTGCTTTCAATTTGCAGAGAGATCAGGGAGCAGATATAAGATGGTAGTTTATCCAACATGGCTTTGTAAATGAAAAAGTACCAGTGACTGAGCCTCCGTACAGTAAGTGATGGCATAACCGCCTTGGTATACAGGGAACAGTGATGCGTAAGTGCTTTACAATTTGTCAAAAATCTCAGTGCACTGTGATACGCAGCATCTAACTTGCTCAGGTAATGGGCAGGTGCATTCATATATAACAAATCACCATAATCCAGCACAGGTCAAAAGGTCACAATTCAATAATGTATCATTAGCTTCAGCCCTAAAGCATAATTAAGCAACAACCAATCATATATTCATTCAGTGCATAATGAGAAGGCTTTAGTTTATCAATGCTGCAGCCAGGCCTCCCTTCGCTCACCTTTAAGATTTACAATCCAGCAGGAAACCAGAGTATACCAGGTTTCAGAAAGTGAAGAAAGCCCTGTGTATACGTCCGTCACAATAATACCTTTAGCTCTGCTGAACCGTTTACAACCTCCTGGCACCTACCCTCAATATTATCAACCCCTTCAATTATTAACTTAATTCCTACACATACTGAACTATGTATGTATGTTTGGCAGATGTATTGAACACTAGCTGCCATAAAGAGGGATTGTGTCAACATTATATTGTCCCATAATTACATGAAAATGATTGGTCAATATTTTCTATTTTACTATTCTTGCCAAAATGTATTCTATGTGTGACCCTTATTTCACATTTCTATGTTTGGAGTCTCATCTTGTTTAAACGTGTGTGATCTTTTTTATACATATTTAATTATAATGTATTGAAGAACCCTGAAACGTGTATATTTATATATTATCTTATTTTAATTGAACTGCTCTCTGTAATAGTATGCATTTGACAAATCATTTATGTGATGTGATAAAGGTTGTCAATTATAAACATCTGCTGGCATGGGTAAAGAATGAACTGTAATATCTGCACCCAATTATTATTGTTTTCAAATATGTTTTCGTGTTAGTAAAATGGTTTAAACTTTAAATCTTGTTTATTATACTTATGTTTTGCATCAGCAGCCCTCATCAATCAATCACACAGCCACTGGTGTATTGTAGAAATAATATATGCAGGTTCTATGTTAATGTTTGCAGCAGCTCGTGATGCAACACTCCACTGTTAAAACAATATCGTTAAACCAGTGAATCATAAGCTAAATAAACAGACATTTATTTCAACACTTCCTGTGCAAACTGGACTTTGACATGTTTGAGGACTGATGGTGAATGAATGAAATGAAATGAAATGAATGGCGAGACGCGCGAGCCACAGTGCCTCGTGTTCACACAGAAACACGGACTTTTGTGATATGGAAAGCACACGCACTGACACAATACTTCACTCCTAACAATCCGACTTCACATGTTTAACCTGACATTGTTTTATTTAATAAATATTCACTAAAAACTCACAGGAAAGAAGCGACTTCCGCCATTGTTGTTGTGCACAGTCGAGGAGAGTGCAGAGAGCGGAACATGCACTCTGAAGAGAGGGGGAAGAATATGAGGGAGACACCTTGAGGACGAAAGTGTAAATGCGGGTTTTTTTTCATAGCTTTCAGAGGAAGGTATTTTCAAAGGCAGCTCTAGAGGTTTTCAGGAGAGACTCTAGGGTTCTCCAGCAAATTGAGAAAGAGTTTAATTTCACTCTTAGGTTTTTGCAATCACTGCTTCCCCTCTTCAATCTAACACCAGTACGTGTCCGATTACAACATGTGTACTGGACCAGTAACAGGTGTCCAATTAAAGTCATAATGAATTATAAAGAAGCCACATTTTTTACCATATACAGAGTAAAAAAAATAAAAAAACAGGGGCATCTGGCCTACTGATGTTACAGCCTATTTGTGGTTTCATTAACCACAATAACAGATGCTATATGCATTAACACTTATCAGAAGAAGACTATTGTACTGCTTGACTCTAATTGAATTAAATAGGGCTTCAACAGTCAGACAATTTGAGCCCTCCTGTACAGAGTGAAAAATGAGGTCTATTTTTGTTTGTTTTTAATACAGGAAGGCGGATACACAAGGATCCAGAAAAAGAGAAGACAAAACATGACATCAATTACGTACAAAGGCACAAACTCATTGATTAAAAATATTATGAATCAGTGTCCTACAAAGAGTAAACGGTACCAAAGCCTTTTCCTATTAATCTGGCTTATCAATTTTTTTAATAAGATTTCTTGAAACAGCAAGCAACAATTAAAGTCTGCTGCAGAAATATCTGACTTCACAACACTGCAGTAATATTCTCATCATTACAAGCTATAAGTATGTCGTCAGATGATATCCGTTCCAACATATCAAACACAACCAAGCTAAAATTATCACGTAATTGGAGAGATTCTTTGTGAATTAGTTTCTTTATGTTACATGAATATGGCCAATGAGTGTGACTGCTGCTATTCAGTCGCACACTGGAACAGAAATGTAATTAATTGAGTACTTAATTAATCAATTCATGGATTAATTAATAGGATACTTAAAACATGAGGAAATAAAATGTCAATGGCATAGACGAAAAATGAAAAAATCCTGAATCGATGTTCTGTCAATAATTTGGAACACACACACACACACACATACTCTGCTCAGATGCATGGGAATCATTCATTCTGTGGGCATGCATTATAAATACACCTATGAATAAATTTGAGGTTGAGTGCGTTCGTCATTGGCAGGGATTTTAATACAGGGCCACGCCACCTGAATGTTTGATCCTTCTTTTCTCTCCACATCCATCTAAATATCTCCCATGTCCTTCAGCGTAAACATCATGAAGCTTCAATGAGGGGTCTGAACACACATACAAGATAAATATAAGTCATATACTGTATACCACCAGTCAGAGAGAAATGTCATGACTTTCTTTACACCTATCAACTAAAATAGTTTGTCATTTGGGGACATTTGCATATTAGCCTTCTGGAGAGAAGACCACTTTCATATCTGTCCACCCTTGGTGTGTTTTGAAGTTTATTTTATGTTCTCCTGGTTTGGGAAACATTTGCATTAGATTCAAAGTCTTCATCGTCAATTGCCGAAAAGCTACAGCAAAGTTTTCGCAGTGAAAAGCCAAGGCTCCTCCAATAATGCAACATACAATACACTTACATTAAAATACATGTAAATAGTGCAAGAGAAAGGTGCATAGGACACAATGCTGAAAGTAAAATGCAGAAATATTTAAACTACAATAAGAAGGGTTAAGAAGATAGTTGACATACTGTACAGCGGAATAGCATACTGCAAATTGTCATAATATTTAAAAAGTATTTAGACTATAAACAGATGAGGCTACTTTCCCCCATAATAATAAACCATAATAGCTGTAAAAACAATTAAAATAACTGCCTATGTTTTCCATAGCTGCCCATGATGTCTGTTCAAGACTGAAGTCATCAAAATAAAGACGTCTCAGTCGCATTTAATGCACAACATGAAAACTCTCTCCGCTGGCAGATGGTTGAACCAAGAAAAAAAACATCCCCAAGAATCTCTGCCAGCCGTTCACTTGCTGTCTTCCTTTAAACTGAATCTCCTGCCAGTTGCTTTTTAATGATCTCCTTGCAGAACACTGCGGTTAGTTTCTAGGATTTGGCAATATATCTGTTTTAGCTTATTATATTCATAACTTGGCACATCTGAACAGGGAGGGTTGTTTCCAATGTCTCACCTGCGATAAACAGTGAGGTCACAAACACCAACAGTGTTAGTTGTTTGATCTGCTCGGTTATTTGCTTTTGAATTACCACCTGCTTACAGTATAGGAGCTTTTATTGAGATGCTGTGGACATTTTGATTTGGTTTATCTCCTCAAGGTCATATCACAGTGAAGGGAGTGTTTGTCTTCAATTCAATTTAATATCTCCTATCAGCGAATACACGGGTCAAATGATTACCCCGCTTACCCCGGGCAGAATACACCTGTTACTGTGACAGATAATAAAACAAAGAGAGTAGACACTTACTGTCATGCTAATTCAGACTCTCACTCCATTTCCTTCCTTTTATACTCCCTATTATTACCTCAACTGCATCTCTCTTTTACCTATTCTTTTTTCCTCTCACTAATGCGTTTTTGACTTTCTCCTCTATTCCTTTTTATCTGCTTTTTTCCACTCCTCTCTCCCTTTTGTCTCTTCCTTTGATTCCAGCTCTACTTCACCTCATTGTACCTGTCTGTCCATCACACTCTTGGGTTTTGTATCATTTTATTTCACCTAATAAGGATTTTTGTGCTAAAATGAGCCTGTTCATGTTACTCAGGGGATCTTACAGCTTTGCTCAGTTTGGCTACTGTTGGAAATAGTGCAGGGAGTAGCTGAATTAGGGCTAAGTAGGCCATTTTTCATTTTTATCCACCAACGATGATGACCCATTTTAGTTAGGAATGAACAAAAAACAAGATCAACAGAGGACTGTCTCTGTTTCAGTTGTTTTTGAGGTAGAGTTTCCTGCCATGGTCAAATAGAGTACAAACAACACAGTGCAATCTGCTGCTTGGAAGGGGAGTTCTCTCTCGCAGCTAACAAATGGCCCTCAGTGTGAAAGGACAGGGCTTACTCCACCTCAGCTCAGAGGAATGGGTCACTAGGAACAAGGAGGGCTCATTACAGAAGTCAAAGTGGAGCGGGACAAATCCAAGGCAGGGTGGTGATTATCAAACATGTGGCGGTCTCTTCCCTGTGGTGCTGCCTTGCTATACTTTGAATACCCATACTGGCTTCCTGTCTTACAAACAGGGCATACTCAGGGTTTCCTTTTGGTGTTGCTATCACTGCCTAAGGGCTCTCACCTGCCTGTCCAGGAGCAAGGATAAAGACTGACCTTGAGCGTAGGGTGGCACTCTTCCAGCAGCTTTAGTGTAGACTCAGTCCAGGAGGCCAGCGGATGTGCTGTTTTTTCCCACATGAAGCCGAAAATGAGCTCTATGGGTTATTAATCAGTCACTCATGCCTCTGATTCTACACATCTGGCCTGAGGGCCTGGCTCCTGCTGGGGTATACATTAGTGGAAGGTGTGCAGGGTTTCCATTGTATGTGGGAAAAGTCTGTCACATGAGAAATGTCCACCTGTGTGTGGTCAACCCCTGAGGCAGATTTCCGGTATCACAAAGTAAGAGCACACTCTATATCACTGAGGGTTGGAGGAAATAAGAGATGGACTGGACTGACCTATCTGGAAACGGCTGCAGGGAGGGATGGGAGAGGGACGTCCAGCCGCTGTGAGGGGTGATGCAGATGGTGCCTGGTGATGCCACAGGGGGGGAGCTTTCTGAGCTCCCAGCAGAAATTGGGTGAACTGGGTGAAACTGGGTGTTTGGCATGAGGGAATGGAGGCTAACTCTCAGTGCTGTGTGCATGGGTTATTTTAGCAGACAGAGAGGGACTTGCCTGTGTTAAAGTCAGCAAGACAGCCCAGATAATCATTAGATGTCAACACAACAACCTCAATCAATCAATCAAATGTTATTTATAAAGCCCAAAATCACATTTGTCTCAGAGGGGTTAATAGTGTTTACTGCAAATGACACCCTCTGTCCTTAGACCCTAAAAAAATGGAGGAAACCTACGAGTGAGCAACAGAGGAGGGATAACTCTTACAGGATGGACAGATGTGCAATAAATGTCATGTGTATAGTTTACAATAGATAATAAAATGACCACATAGAGAATCCACATGTCGAAAAATTATAATGTGAAAGTGTATAAAAGGATTGATCAAGGTGGGTGTAAAAGTATCCTCCAGGTGCCTGCAAAAAATAATGAATTGGGCCTCAGGCAGGACCGCAACTCATGATCCAGATGTAACCTTTCAGACTGGCAACCTGCCTATAAGCTGGATAAAGAATGAAAGTCATAAGCCTACTTTTAAAACACATTGACACGTTGATGAAATACACCATGGAAAAGAGTCAACATTGTAAGGGAATAGTTCAAGATACAACAGTGGGCTACCTGAATATGAAACGTTATTTTTCACACCTGAAAAAAACATTTGTTATTCTGTTTGTCCAAAGTTAAACAGCTTGCTGAGACCACCGGTGGCAGGAGGGCAGCGGCTCGCATTCAGAGGTCAACAAACCCGCAGATGGCTGTAATTTTGGAAAATAACCCAAAATTGTTGCATGGTTTCACAATGTTGCATCATGAGGCTTCTTCACATAAAAAAAAAGACAAATATGTTCTGTTGAATTCTTTGTTTCGAGGCCAAGTTCGTATTTTATGCTAAAGATGAAGATGAGTTGACAGAAAGGCGCTGAAAGAGATGATGTCAGCATGCCTCAGGGTGAAATGATATTGTCATGGGGGCAATATGTTTAAGACCTAATGCAATATACTGTATATATAGTGGGGGGAAAGAGGTCAGAATATTTGCATTGCATGTGAGCCTCTGCTGACAGAGTGGACTTCTGGCGCTTCTTCTGAGGTTTGTGGTTATTTCTTTCATTTTTGTTTGTGTGTGCAATAAAGTGAGTCAGAGATGGAAATATGACCAGAATCAATGCATTTGATCTTGTTTTGATTCAACAATTGACTCAATTAAGGATGCTTCAATATGCTACTTATTGTGTGACAACTTAATCAGATTTCCTGTGACTATTAATGATTTCATTTACATTTAAACTAGGGGGAGCAGGATGTTGTTGGTGAATCTTTGTGTTAGATGATAATTGATTATAAATTGAAATGTGAGAAAAGATAAATAAGATATATCTTGTTAATATGGGTATACGTGGGTATGAGAGTTGTTACAGATTTACCAACTATATTTCATTAAAATACTGACATCATTGAACTCATAACGGGAGGAAAAGGCACAGTATGTTTCAACCAGGCCCTCGGACACTGAAGTGCATCCAGATAACATGAACCAGCTCTTACTAACTTTCCCGTAGAGCGCTATAGAGGCATAAAATATATTTTGCGTCGAAAGGAGCCAGTTGAGGTGGTTCGGGCACCTAGTTAGGATGCCACCTGGGCGCCTCCCTAGGGAGGTGTTCCAGGCACGTCCAGCTGGGAAGAGACCAAGGGGTAGACCTAGGACCAGGTGGAGGGATTATATCTCTTTGCTGGCCTGGGAGCGCCTTGGGATCCCCCAGTCAGAGCTGGTTGATGTCGCCAGGGAAAAGAACGTTTGGGGCTCTCTGCTGGAACTGCTACCCCCGAGACCCGACCACGGATAAGCGGGAGAAGATGGAGATGGATTTCATTAAAAGGCAATGAGTTTGATATTTCACACTGCACTGGTATTTCTCTTTCTTCCTTAAAACACCATTCATTGATCTTCCTCTCCTGTTCAGTCTCTTGGGCTCGGTGTTGTCTAAACACACAGATCACAAGGAACTCTGACAATTAATCAATCAGTTAAATTAACGAGATGCCTCCTGACTATTTGCAGAACCCCTACTACATAATGTTTTGTCTTTCCTTTCTTTATAAACTATCTCTTATGAAAGTATTTGAAACATTGGAAACATCGCTTGAAAAAGGCAATAAGAGTCCTTTACCATTATCCCTATTATTGTAGTTTTCAGGGAATTAAAAAAAATCAACTTCTGTATATCGATTCTACATTTGTTATATTCGGGTTTGGAACTGGGATACATTGCTTTCATTCAAATAGCAAGCCGATTTTCTGTTTCATACCGGTACAATTTTGTCAGGATCTCGACACAAACTGATGAACCCAAAACGCACGACCCAGAGACAAAGTCTTGAATGTAAAAAAATGTAATTTTAATTTCACAGATCAGGTAATCCCTCTTGACAGAGTAGGTACTGGAAATAACAAAAGGCGCTCACAAGGAGGAAAAAACTAGGCATAACAAAAAGAGAACTTAAGAAAAACTTAAGCCTACAAAATTAACAAAAGAAACAAAACCTGACATGAGTGAAAGCGATCCTTTCTGAGCTGAGGCTTGGCACGACCATTCGGAGAAACAAACAAGACGAACTGACACAGGACAGGGGAGAGACAGGACTATTTAAACATGAGGTGAGTGGAGACAGGTGGAAACAACCAGGGGCGGGGCAGACACTGATGATGGCGGGAAAACACACAAGGGGAGGAAGAAAACAGGGCCTGAAATGAAAGACAAGAGGTAAGTACAAAATAAAACAGGAAATGAAAGACAAAATACATCATTATAACTAACACATTTCCCTAAATCCAAATCCTTAAGTCATCGTCGCACTCTGGGAAACTTTTAGTAAAAGTTATTGAAATATTTTCAAATGAGCCAAGGTTAGGATCATATTTGTGTGTGTCTGTTAACTGAAGCCCCACTGATGGAAGGATTTCCGGGTGCATACAGATACTCTCTCTTTCTATCCAGTCATACCAAGACGCTGCTAAGTCCAAATATTTTGAATGTGTGATTGTTTTTGTATTATTTGACTTTAACTTTAACTATATATTTATTTGTTGTTCCTTTCTTTTCTTTTCACTATATCTGTAAAGCGTCTTTGAGCACCTGTAAAAGCGCTAACAAAATTAATCTATTATTATTATTATTATTAAATACCTATCAGACCTTTACTATTGGATCATGAGTGCAGATGATGAGGGTCAAGAGGATAGCCCGAGGCCACTCTTTAATGACATGTGGGATGAAGAAATGCTTCTGTCACAGCTTGTCCAGGGATTCCAACTGACCTTCTGGTCCTGAGCTCGACTCTCTAATATTCTGGTTAGTTCTGCCCAGATGTCTGTGGAGTCTCAGGGTAAAGATTGAGAACCTGTGAAATCCCCTTCCCTCAGCACCAGGGAGAACTTGTGACTGAACAGCAATGTAATAACTTTGCTCTTCATAAAATATGTCCTCGGGGCATGGCTTTAATCTCCGATCGGTGTGTGCTCGCACAGCTTGAGCTTTAAACTCAGCAAGGTATGAGAGAGACTTTTTAGCTTAGTTTAGGAGGCGCCTCGGATTCAGTTTGAGTTTCAGCTTCCATATGCTGCCTTAAATCTGCATCCTCTCTAAATTACTTTGTACCAACACTCCCAACTTTGTCAGAAAATACATTTTGTATGAGAAATATATTGAATGTGGCTTCACTGTGAAATAAAGAATACTGCGAGAGAAAGAAGAGCAAAAGAGCAAGAGGGACTTTTTTTGTGAAGGAAGTCGGCTGTCATTCAGAGCGAAGTACTTAAGATGCAGACAAGGAACAGCTGTTTTTGGATTGTTTTTCAGACAAACAACGTCAGCGTACTTTGTAAGGATGACAAAAGAAAAAATGCACGTTTTTATCAGACAACATTTTAGTTCGTTTGGCATTCAGGCAGCAAGTTACTCATTAAATAACTGCGAGTGTCAGTCTCAATCACCCATCCACACACACATTCACAATAACATTATATATAATGTAGTATACTATAATAAACATAAAGATATCTTTTTTTCTATGTTAATTCTGTTAGGATCTGTCTGTGTTGTTGTTTTGTCTTGTCTTTTTCTATCTTTGGTTTCCTGTGTTATTTTGTAAAGTGTTCACCCCCGTTTCCTGCCTGTTGCTTTCTGTCTGTTTCCCTCCCTGATTACCCGATTGTGTTCACCTGGTGCCTCTGTGTTTTCTCCTCCCTCCTCACCTGTCTCGTGTTTGTTTGATTAGTCCTGGGTATTTAAGTTCTGGGTTTTCTGTCTCTCTTTGTCGGGTTGTCTTGTGTTATGACTTGGTCTGCGGTGAGTGTTCTGTTCTGGCTCTGTATATTGTATATTGTATATTGTATATTGTAGCCTTGAAATAAAGGAATTATTTTGTGTCACTTAAATCTGCATTTGGGTCCTGTTTCCTGCACACCGTAACATTACAACCCGACCTAAAATATGGGCCCAGCAGATCCTTATGAGCAGGAGCTATTGGAGTTTTCCTTTGCTTTGGATGACTGCTCGTATCGATGGTTGGGAGCGTCCAGGGTTCAGCAGCGAGAGGCTGTTCTGGCAGAGGCACGCCGGATTACTATGGAGAAGCCAGGCTTGGTTAAATTCTTATCGGGCAGGATTTTGGATTTTATCACGGTGTGTTATCCCCTGCCTGACAGTCCCAGGCCTCCCAACTCCCGCTTTGATACCACACGCATGGGTGTGGTCCGTCTGGCGTCAGCTCCTGCTTCTCACCCAGTGTTTGCTACAGTCCAGGAGCCATTCGCTGGTACTCGTCTGGCCTTTGGAGGTCCACGGAGCCTCCAAACGGCTCCTAAAGGAAGGAGTCGCTAGGCCAGGTTGGCAGCACGAGCCCAAAGGGCCAGGGTTCCAGAACCAGTTCAGCCCTCAGCAGCCATGGTTACGGACCCAGTTCTGGCCCCAACAGCCATGGTTCCGGCTCCAGTGCCGGACCCAGCAGCCATGTTTCCGGCTTCAGAACTGGATCATACAGCCATGTTTCCGGCCTCAGAACTGGATCATACAGCCATGTTTCCGGCCTCAGAACTGGATCATACAGCCATGTTTCCGGCCTCAGAACTGGATCATACAGCCATGTTTCCGGCTTCAGAACCGGACCTTACAGCCATGTTTCCGGCTTCTGAACCGGACCTTACAGCCAGGATTCTGGCTTCAATTCCGGCCCCAGTCCCGGCCCCAGCAGCCTTGGTTCCAGCCCCAACTCTGGCCCCAGCTGCCCTAGTCCCTTCTCTAGTCCCATCTCCAGTCCCTCCTTTAGTCACTTCTCTAGTCCCATCTCAAATCCCAACTCTAGTCCCATCTCGAGTTCCCTCCTCTAGTCCCTCCTCTAGTTCCCCTCTCGAGTCCCCTCTCGAGTTCCCTTCTCTAGTCCTTTCCCTAGTCGCTCCTCAGGTCACTTCTCTAGTCCCATTTCCAGTTCCCTCTCGAGTTCCCTCTCCAGTTCCCTCTCCAGTTCCCTCCTCTAGTCCCTCCACTTGTCCCTCCTCTAGTCCCCTCTCTAGTCCCTCTTCGAGTCCCCTCTCTAGATCCTCTCGCGAGTCCCCTCTCGAGTTCCCTTCTCTAGTCCCTCCTCTAGTCTCTTCTCTAGTTCTCCTCTCGAATCTCCTCTCGAGTCCCCTCTCGAGTTCCCCCTTGGTTCCCCTCTCGAGTCTCCTCTCGAGTCCCGTCTCAAGTCCCTACCCAATGTCCTGGTCCGTTGGAGGTTCCGCTGGGGGTCCTGCCAACTCCATGTACTGTCCCGTTGGAGGTCCCGCCGACTACTCTCCTGCCGGGGGTCCTGCCGAACCCTTTGTCCTAGGGCTGTGCGATTATGGCAAAAATCATAATCACGATTATTTGGGTCAATAATTGATATCACGATTATTTTGACGATTATTCATTGACCATTTATTGAACTTTAAAACAAATAATATTTTACCAATAAACAAGATCAACAAATATGTTGGAGCGCACTTCCAAAACCATACTAAATATATTTTAATATGATAAATAAAAATAAATTAGACCAAAATAAATTAAATCAAATATGTTGCACCTACTGAAAACTCCTTAACATATAGCCAACATTTTGGTAAAACATATTCAACATATTCCACTCAGTTAAACGTTGAAGGCTGGCCAACCGTCATGGTCCAGAAGTAACAGGAAATAAATGTTGAACTACAATTTAAGACCAAATAAAAAATGTTTGGCACCATGGCAAATGCTGGTAGGGCTGCTCATGTCATCTCTTAAAGATTTTTTGCAATAAACACCAGCCTGTTGACATGGTCTGGTTTCAGAGATGAGCACAGGCAGGTGACGATATTGCCACCTGTACTGAAGACCCTCTCTGAAGAGGAACTTGTGGCAGTGCTGCCACATATGACACAGGAAAAAAAGAAAAGACTCTGAACCCTTTCTTTGCCATTATATAAAAATAGTGTTGCTACAAAAGTATAAATGAGGCTTACTAATAAGACAACTCAGATCTGAAGCTACAGGAATCTGCTGCCAACGTGCAATAAAAAAGACAAAATTAATAGAATCAAACCCTTTTTTGGTTGCATTTTATTAGAGTATAAAAATAAATGCCTTTAAAATAGGATGCAAGCAACACTAGTTTCTTAACCTGAATTGATAATAGACTATAATCAATTTAAACAGAACAGATCTTAATGTTTGCATTCTTATACCATTTTGTACAATAATTATAATGAATAAGTTCAAACAAACTAAAAACTTACAGCTGATTAATAACGGTATCTAACTTGAGTTTTTATTATATCAAAAACCTGTTGAAATGCTGCTGTTATTTTTACTGTCCCCAAAAAGCGCGTCGGCAGCCTCCAGGAAAGCTTCTTTCACAACTTCGCCATCTTTGAAAGACTTCATGTGTTTCGCAAGAACGTGACTGACACGATAAGATGCTTTGGTAGCAGCCTTGCTCTTGTTGTTGGGCCTGGTGAAAATGGACTGCTGTGCATTTAGCTGTCCTTTCAGGCCCCTCCCCTTTTGGAGCGTAGGGCAGAATCAGGAGGGAATTCTGTCTCGTAGCGTTTGTGCACTGTTTTGAAATGCCGCTCCTAAATTACCCTTCTTCGATAAAGCCACGCTCGCATTGCAGATGAGACAGATGGACTTTGAATTGGAATAGATACAAAAATAATCATCCTCCCACTCGGAGTGAAAATTATATATTTTGGGCTTTTTTGCTTCTGCCGTAATTGCGGTCTTGTGTGTGTGCGGACTGTCACTGCACTGCCCACTGCCCACCAGCCACGCCGGCCAATCACAAAGCTTTGATGCGTTCAAGTGCATTATTCTGGCACGGGAAGATTATGTTACAGGACATTAACGATAAAACAGAATATTGTTATTCTATTTTCAGACACATCTCGCGATCGACTGGGATTCTCCCCGCGACCATTCTTTTTAACGAGTTGCTGCTCTTGTTCTGACATCTTCGCTCGTGCTGTCACACATGTCACTCCCACGTGGCCGAGTGGGCTTTTAGGGAGGGGCGAAAGCACACCCAGCAAAATAATCGTATTTTGTCAATTATGCTGTTTTCATAATCGTCACAAGCCATAATCGTAATCGCGATTAAAATACGATTAATTGCACAGCCCTACTTTGTCCTGTGCCGTTGGAGGCCCCGCCGACTACTCTCCTGCCAACCCTTTGTCCTGTCCCGTTGGAGGCCCCGCCGTCTACTCTCCTGCCGGGGGTCCTGCCAACCCTTTGTCCTGTCCCGTTGGAGGTCCCGCCGTCTACTCTCCTGCCGGGGGTCCTGCCAACCCTTTGTCCTGTCCCGTTGGAGGCCCCGCCGACTACTCTCCTGCCGGGGGTCCTGCCAACCCTTTGTCCTGTCCCGTTGGAGGCCCCGCCGACTACTCTCCTGCCGGGGGTCCTGCCAACCCCATGTCCTGTGCCGTTGGAGGTCCCGCAGACTGCTCTTCTGCCGGGGGTCCTGCCAACTCCATGCCTTGTCCCGTTGGAGGTCCCGCAGACTGCTCTTCTGCCGGGGGTCCTGCCAACCCCATGTCCTGTCCCGTTGGAGGTCCCGCAGACTGCTCTTCTGCCGGGGGTCCTGCCAACCCCATGTCCTGTCCCGTTGGGGGTCCCGCCGACTGCCCTCCTGCCGGGGGTCCTGCCAACCCTATGTCCTGTCCCGTTGGAGGTCCCGCCGACTGCGCTCCTGCCGGGGGTCCTGCCGACCCTATGTCCTGTCCCGTTGGGGGTCCCGCCGACTGCCCTCCTGCCGAGGGTCCTGCCAACTCCTGGTCCTCTTCCGTGGGGAATCTTGCCGACACCTGTCCCACCGGCTCCGGATCCTGTCCGGTCGACACCGGCTCCTGCCCGGCCTCCGGAGCTGTCCGGTCTTCGCCCTCGAGCCCGGCCCCCTGAGAGCCGCGGTCTTTGCTCTTGAGCCCGGCCCCCTGAGAGCCGCGGTCTTCGCCCTCGAGCCCGGCCCTCTGAGAGCCCGGCCCTCTGAGAGCCGCGGTCTTCGCCCTCGAGCCCGGCCCCCTGAGTGCCGCGGTCCTCGCCCTCGCGCCCGGTTCACTGACTCTTCCTGCCGTTGCCTTCGCCCTCGGGCCCGGCCCCCTGACTCTTCCTGCCGCTGCCTTCGCACCTCCATGGTCCCCACCTTGGACTCTGTCTTGCCCCCGGGCCGTCCGCCCGAGTCCCCCTTTTTGGACTCTGCCTTGCCCCCGGGCCGTCTGCCCGAGACCCCTTCCTGGTCCTCTGTCTTGCCCCCGGGCCGTCCGCCCGAGTCCCCCTTTTTGGACTCTGCCTTGCCCCCGGGCCGTCCGCCCGAGTCCCCCTTTTTGGACTCTGCCTTGCCCCCGGGCCGTCCGCCCGAGACCCCTTCCTGGTCCTCTGCCGTGCCCCTGGGCGGTCAGTTCAGTCCCGTCCTCCTGACCCCCTCCACCCACCCTGGTGGCTTAGTGATGCGTCCCTCCTCCGGACCCCCTCCATCCACCCTGCTTGAGGTTTTGGATTTTTGTTTTGTTTTGGGACGTCTGGGATCCGTCCCTTGAGGGGGGGGGTACTGTTAGGATCTGTCTGTGTTGTTGTTTTGTCTTGTCTTTTTCTATCTTTGGTTTCCTGTGTTATTTTGTAAAGTGTTCACCCCCGTTTCCTGCCTGTTGCTTTCTGTCTGTTTCCCTCCCTGATTACCCGATTGTGTTCGCCTGGTGCCTCTGTGTTTTCTCCTCCCTCCTCACCTGTCTCGTGTTTGTTTGATTAGTCCTGGGTGTATTTAAGTTCTGGGTTTTCTGTCTCTCTTTGTCGGGTTGTCTTGTGTTATGACTTGGTCTGCGGTGAGTGTTCTGTTCTGTCTCTGTATATTGTAGCCTTGAAATAAAGGAATTATTTTGTGTCACTTAAATCTGCATTTGGGTCCTGCTTCCTGCACACCGTAACAAATTCGTTGCCATTTGTCTTTCTGCTATTTATTCTAAACACACACACACACAAACACATACTTGTTAAATCTGCAGTTGTTTAAGAAGGATAATAAGGTTATTGCTTCCTCCACTTAATAAACACAAGCAGTGGATTAAGGCAGCGCTCGGTGATGACATCATTACAACGAGCCGAGGATTATGTGGGTTTAGTAAATGTGTTTGTGATGTTTGTTCAGTGTGTGTACTCACCTCGAGAGACTCTCGAATGTGTCAGTGGGGGAAAGTTATTGACATTTGCTTTTGGTTTGGTGTAATATTCTTCTGGTTTCTGCTGGAAGTCCATTCCAAATCTGTAAATACAAAGAGTGATGAGGTACAGGAACAACAGGTGTATCGGTTTGGGTAAAAAAACTGGGTCTTTGCCAAAGTAGGACAGGACTAGGAAGACTCTATGCCACATGTGTCAAACTCAAGGCCCGGGGGCCAAATCAGGCCCGTGGTGGATTTAATTTCGGCCTGCAGGATAATTTCTAAATCCTATTAGATCTGGCCCGCCGGTATATTGCACGCACACCTTCACTCCATCCTGAGGGTCTCCTCAACTCAGAGCCTGAGCCCAGACATTGATGACCTTGCACCCAAGATGAGATGCCAAGTATCTGAACTAGCATCACAGAGCAGCACCCTGAGTTTAATGGATGTTTCCTTCTGCACTTTTCCTCTCACGACAGCAGGGCATGTTTGGTTTGTTCTTTGAGGGAAATAGTTTTGTTGAAGCTGTTGTTGGCCTGTGGAGAAATGTACTCATAAGAAATGACTCTGGAAAAGCTGCAGATAGAGCCATAAGAAATTAATGCAACTGATTATTTAATGTTTAATGTTTAATAGGCAATAATTTAAGCTTTGTTAGTTCCAGGTTTAATATGTGCAATAAGTTCATTTCAATACGTTTTGCAATAAATATTGAACCAGTCCGGCCCTCCACTAGTACCCATTTTTTTTATTTTGGCCCACTGTGTATTTGAGTTTGACACCCCTGCTCTATGCCATCAGTCTGCATAATAAAAAGTTAGGAACTGTTCTCTTTATTGCTGGGTTTGTGTGTATTTTCTGGAGCGATGGGCATAAGATACAACGTACGTTTATTTATTTTGGATAACAGGCTCTGTAAGTAATGAAATAGCACCCATTTATCAATTATTTCCATTTCCATTGGGACTAGGCTTTATACAGCTTTATATTTTCATTCCCACTGAAGCTAATGTGTGAACTTTCACCATGCAGTGCCTGGAGGCGTTTATTGGAGCAGGTCAGGGAGATTAGCCCCGTTTAAACACAGTTACAGACAGCTGTATAATCTTTTATCGGAGCTGACGGTTACATTACATTACATATCATTTGTTAGACGCTTTTATCCAAAGCGACTTACATACATTCAGTACTGTGGACAATCCCCACAGGAGCAATTTGGGGTGAAGTGTCTCAGGGACACAACGACATGCTGACTGCAGTGGGACTCGAACTTGCTACTACCCCCTGATTTGAAGTCCAGCACTCTATTCACTGAGCCACAGCCGCCCACGCGTGGTCTCAAGGTTCATTGTGTTTTTCACAGTCTACTCATTCATATTAAGAATCAGTGCTTTACTCAATTCCAAAAATAGATGCTTGAAGGAAGCAGGGAGGCAGCTGAAGTGAAGTTGAGGAAAGGAACCACCGTGTAGGAAAGAAAGAGATTTATTTTGTCAGACACAGAGTATAATAGATTACCCTGCAAGAGCTGCTGTTGGGGCTGGATTTAACCTGCAAGCAATCTTCCTGGAGAATGTCTGTGTGTGTGTGTGTGTGTGTGTGTGTGTGTGTGTGTGTGTGTGTGTGTGTGTGTGTGTGTGTGTGTGTGTGTGTGTGTGTGTGTGTGTGTGTGTGTGTGTGTGTGTGTGTGTGTGGTGCACTTTGCAGTCTCTTGGGGCACCTTCTTGTATTCCTCCGCACAACATACCACACACAGTCTGCTCTCCATCTTTTCCCTTCTCTTTCTCGAATACTTTCTATTGCAGAAATGCAAAAACACACACTCGTGCACACAGAGTCTTTCTTTCTTTCTCACACATAAAATGATTGGTATTTTTCAAAGTTGATGATCAATAAAGTAATAAGAACAGAGGCCATTATTAAACATGACCAAAGGCTCCTCTTGTCAGTAAACATTTTCCTTTTCGCTTCCAAAGACCTTTTCTCCTATGTGTTTTTCCACTTGGATTTGCAGTGTCAAAACGTCCTCGTTGTAGAAATCTAAGAAAACTAATGATTGATATACAACATCTTAAGAGTTATTAGCAGTATAAGTCAAACAGTCAAAAGTGTACATTCGTCTGAAACAGTACTTTAATTTACTTAAGGTACTTTAATGTGTTTTATGATGTTGCCCTCAAGGAAGGATTATGAAAAAATTATACAGAGACACAGAAATAATCACTTAGAGTTTTCTCTCCGGTTGTACACCAGATGCTTTTGTTTACGTCTGTCTGATATATTAATTAGGAAAAAGACGATGCGAGGGAAGGTTTGAGTGACTGGCTGTTTGTTACTTTAATTCAGGCTGTAGCGACTGACTGTGTCACGATCTTAGTTGTATGTCACAATTTTAGTTTTGTCTGTCTTGTCATGTGTTTTATTTTGTAATTCTGTTCTCCCTGTCTCTTGTCTTCGGACTGTGTTTCCCTCCTGTGTCTGATTGTCTGATTGTGTTCACCTGTTGCCCTTGTGTTTCTGCCTCTTGTCCTGTGATTACCCTTCTTTGTATTTAGTCTTGTCTTCCCCTGTGCTCCGTGTCGGTTCATTGTGTTTCCTGTCTCCCTCCATGTTGGTCACGGTCAGTTTTTGTTTGGATGCTACCTCGTGCTACCTGTTTATTTTATCTTGTTTTTTCTGTCATCAGCTTTTTTTAAATAAAGCCCGCCTTTTGTTCATTGACCTTTTTGTCTATTTTATACTGCATTTGGGTCCTACCTTTTCCCGAATCCTGACCGAGTGGCCGTTTCTCAATCACGAGGATGCTTGCTTGGTAGCACATGTCTTCCGAGTTACTTCAGAAGCTAGGCAAGCATCCTTCCTGGCATTCGGAAAACGAAGAGTGGAACAGGCTAACAAGTGTGCAGGTGTGCGTCATATGAGAGCCTTACATTTTCCGCCACAGATTTGGGGAAATTGGTCAGTGCGCAAAGCATTGTGGGGATTTGAAGGACGCGAAGTCTACACATGTGCAGCCTCGAAATTACCCCCAAACCAAGGACGCGGTCTCGGTGGAATTCCAAGTATGCTGGAGATTGGAACAGTCCTTCGGCGGCACTCGATGACGTAGTATCCTTGAAATATTGGCTTGGAAGCCAGTTTCCTCGCGATTGAGAAACGGCCACTGGTTCCCAGGGAGGGGGCGGGGTTTGTTGGCTTGATTGACAGCCTGCATCGCTCGCTGGCTGCTGACCGCTGAGGTGAAGCACCCGCAGCTAAAGAATTACAATGCTCTGTACCAGGAGAAAAAAAATCTATAGCCATTGAGGATGTGTAAATAAAAAGAAGCTTTTAGACAATTTCCACAAGTATGGATTGCTTCTTCTCTCGAACGTTGTTGTATCTGAACTATTAATTGAACAAAATACATGATAGGGGTAGTAAAACATGTGTACTGAAAGAAGGCAGAGTAAAGAAAAGCACTTTGCAAGGATCAGACACAATACCATGAGTCTAACAATAGTCAGTGTATAAATAAAGAAGATGGAAGTCTGCACGGCCCCAGTTTGGAGAAACAGGCAGTAAAAATCATGGCAGTGTATGCTATATTTAGAACATTTTAATAGCGTTACCTTGCCATTAGATAGCCCTCTCCTAATGGGAATTAAAGCTGTTATATAGCCCTTTTCAAAGCGACTAGACTAAATTAAAAGAACTCATCTGCACGGTAAAATTACTGGGGGGTTTTCAATGGAGTTTAGTGATTTGTATTGAGCAATGATGGATATAAGGGCTTTACATCCCCTGCAGAAAGGACCGCGTGATGGCAAGATAAAATGGAGAAGATGTTCTAAATATAGCGATCATTTAAACTCATATTGATTTTTCACATCTACGAGACGTTTCCCTGCTGCCCTGTAGTAAATGGCTTAGCTATAGTCTTATCTGTTTCTCTATATTCAAGGCTATAGATGGGTACGTTATACAACCCTACTTGAAAAATACCCAGACTATCCCTTTAGATAGGACCGTAAGGCGTCAGATGATATTCTGTTGAACTATTTCCCTTTTCCTTCCACCAGCTCTGCGCAGAGGCTCTGGTCGAAGTGTTTTTATCCGTCAGTGCTCTGATGGACCTTCAGCTGTGATAACGTTTAAAGACTCATTGCCTATTCAATTTAATGATAAGGAATTTTATTAACAAATTAATTTAGTTCCCAAATGGTTGGTTATGGGGCATACTCTGGAATGCAAATGAAGACTACTATCGTGTTTGGGGAAATAAGCACCTTTTTGCACTTTAATACGTTTGAAAATGAATTTCCGGACGGCTGGAAGAGAGGCAGCTGAACATTTATATTGGAGGACAGAGAAATGTTTGCCGGGCACATGGCAGGTTGTGACAGTGACCAGTGGAGAGTACAATGTTTATTGTCATCCTGATCTGCACTGACCCTTTTCCAGCAGCTCTTTGTCTGACCTTGAGACGGATGATCAGCTCAGGTCACTGGACACGGTCAACTCATCTACAAAGACAGCTGACCTGATGCGGGTCAAGAGCTCGGTGTAAAAACTATAATAGAATTTTCTTATTGGACATGTCGTTCTGGCCGGATGATTGAATGGCTGGTTTGCGAGCGGACTAGCTGGCAGTCCAGACACTTCATCAGTACAGGAAACATATTGATCAAACGTAGTAAAAAAATAGTGTTTCCACAGACCTGGATATCAAGAGTCACAACCTCTCCTTCCAGTGAGAGGCTTTCGATCAACATGACAGCATTCAGAGGCATAAAGAAGACCGTTTTAAAATAATTTTTTGGGGCGAAAGAGAGGATTGAATAGAGGTTTTGCTGGATGACTATGCCAAGTCATTGCTTTCTTGCTCTCATGGGGTCAATAAAGATTATTGAAGGCTTTTTCGAGTGGAAAGCTGTGGCCTTATCACCCAGAATTCCTCGGCTCGCCCGTCTGTAAGTCTGCCTGCCAGCCATTATTGATTATTTCCAGTTGAGGAGCAAGGCACCAGCACTGACTAATACGAGTAAGTGAAAGAGAGTGAATGTTTATCTGTTCGTTTTAGTGTAGAGAGGGGGAGAATTATACAGAAAAAGAGACAGTTAGATTGCTTGGGTTCAATTCAAGAGAGCAATACCCCTGTGTGTGAGGCTACATCAATTTAGCCTCCGTGAGATTGTGCCGTTTGCTCATTGCCTACTGCTGAGATATTGACTCCCCGCAGACTCACACGCCAAACGATCTTTTCTCTGGCGCTGAATTTACTTGGGATTTTTTCGCATCTCTGTAAAGCTCTAAACCTGATATGCATCATCATCATTATTCATTGCCCGTGTGGGAAAGTAGTGAAGATCATTAGAATGTTTGGAAGATGAAAGATTGCTCTCTCCTAACACCGTAATATCGAGAAAAATGTGCAATATGCATGTGTGGAGGGAAAATATGCATTATTTAGGTACTATTTGTTGAGCATGATCGAAGCATTGCCACATGTCAGGAAGTGCTATACTTATACCATGCTACAATTCCATAACTTCTGAGAAAAATAAATATAAATATATCATATTGACAGACGTTTTGATGCCCTTCTCTCCAAAGCTTCACACACAGAGAAAGATTTCACTTATATCTAAAAATGGTCCCCATAACACATGCGCGGCATATTGAGAGCATTCAGGTGATAACTGGTGCCAGATCTGCATTCATCAAATGCAAAGGAGAGACGGTAAAAAGTAAGCAAGTAAGAACTGGAAAACTGAGTCTTGATATGGAGATATTCAGCAGACCGTGTGTGTGATCCCGGGGATAATGGTGTCCGCTGATGTGGGAAGTCTCCCTCGGAGAGTACAGTTCCTTCACCCTGGAGACAAATCATGTCACAGGAAAGCTCTAATGCCAATCTTAATAAGATACCCCTCCTGGAGAATACCATATATCTGAACCAGTGCCCTTCACTGCAGAGGAATAACTCAGAAGGACTTGTGTCTAAGCAGAGGAGATATTGCTTTCTGCAGATGGATAGATGGATAGATGGATAGATGGATGGATAGATAGATGGATAGATGGATAGATAGATAGATAGATAGATAGATGGATAGATAGATAGATGGATGGATGGATGGATAGATAGATAGATGGATAGATAGATAGATAGATAGATAGATAGATAGATAGATAGATAGATATATAGATAGATAGATGGATAGATAGATGGATAGATGGATGGATAGATAGATGGATAGATAGATGGATGGATGGATAGATAGATAGATGGATGGATAGATGGATAGATGGATAGATAGATAGATAGATGGATACATAGATAGATGGATAGATGGATAGATGGATGGATGGATGAATAGATGGATAGATAGATGGATGGATGGATAGATAGATAGATGGATAGATAGATGGATAGATGGATAGATGGATAGATAGATAGATAGATGGATACATAGATAGATGGATAGATGGATGGATGGATGAATAGATGGATAGATAGATGGATGGATGGATAGATGGATAGATGGATAGATAGATAGATGGATAGATAGATAGATGGAGATGGATATTTTGTTTTTGCTACATCCTAGTCTATCTATCTTTTTTTAACTCTAAAAACCCAAGTATCCTTTCCAAAGTGCTCTAAAATAATAGTTTTCTTTCTGTTTCTGAAAATGTTTGAACTTGTTGTCAGCTGCTAAACCCTGTTTGTACAGCAACATCCTGTTACAGGTCCTTCAGGGCAGTTATTGAGCTGGGCTTTCAAAAAAGTGTACTGTGCACAAAACTGTCTGTTACTCCGTGTGTCAGCCTCCTTTAACCTCTTCATTAAGGAGCCAATTTTGACCACAGTCCTGCTGTGAGTCACATGTCCTCTGAGAGGTGGATCAATCTTTAGAAAGCCCGTCGGTGTTGCAGTTCTCAAACTCACACCGTTAAACCACAGCCTGGAAATGTCTGTCATACCCAACGGCACATCAATCTTATTTTGTTCATTCTCAATCACACAATCCAGAGTCTGGGGAGTAAGACTTGAACATCCTCATTTAATTTATCTCTAAGCCCATCCACACAGCTTGAGGTGGATTTAACAGGTGAAATGACAGGGGATCACAGCTTTCACCTGGATGTACCTGAACAATCTGTTACAGGGAAAGATTAATTTTTGTAATGATTTTTAACACAATACAATATAATAGTCATTAGAAATATGCTTGGATTTATTTGAAACCATCCAGTTCTGGGTTAAATAATGGTTTATATAATTCTTGTTTTGCCGTTTTGTGAAAACTAATCTTATGTCAAAGTGTCATCAATCAAAAGAGGGCACACAGTTACTCAGTTTCACCCAAAATCATTTATATTTCATTAAATGATTGTCAGATTTCAGAAATGTTTTAGACATAATTTCAACAACATTTTGCCAGAAGGTTCATTTTTTGTAATATGTTTTGTAATGCAGCTCCAACACCCAAACGGACTGTTCAAAATCTAATGCAATGAAAGATTCACGTTGCTTGTGAACACGTTGTCTTTAATCTGCCTTTACGTTGACAGATGTGAGCAGAGGATGTTTATGAGCCAGAGGCATGTTGAAGGCTCACTTTCTTACAGCTTAATCCACATGGAGAATGCTTGACACCTTCCATTCATACAAAGGCATGCATTTGAAAACCAGTAAGGCTCCTCTTTTTAGAAATCCACCGATGTGAAAAACCAGCCAGCGAAACTGTGCTCAAATTAGAGAAGGGCTATATACACAAATCCATAGGAACACAAGCTTACACTTTTAGAAACGTCGATAAACGCAGCGTAACCATCAGACTGACAGTCAAAATCAAAGGACCATAATGGCTTAGTGAAAGAAATAACCCCCAGACACACACCACTCTGCACATCTGCTCACACAGACATAATCCTCCCAAAGTGAAGCCGTAATAACAGTGTTTTGCAGATGTAAATGTTGTTACTTTAAACACTTTTAATCCCCTGTAATGGCAAAACACAATTTATCTTTTCAACTCAAGCTTATAACTCATTTAAATTGCTTTGCTTGGGGGCGTTCAATGGCAGAGCAGCAACATGACATCAATCATGCACATGTTTTAAGAACAGGCAAAACAAATGGATGTTTAACATTTGCTTTATACTTTTAATAGTGGTTATTGGGTTGTTTCTATCCCCTCCACGCTTTTAGAATATGTCCTAAATGGGTAGAGCTATGGCTCCGGCAGTCGGTAGACCTACCGACTGCCGGAGCCATAGCTCTACCGACTGCCGGAGCCATAGCTCTACCAACCGCGGCTAATTCGCTGTTTAACGAGCTAAGCTAGACAAATACACCTGCTAATCAATGCTAACGGGTTGGACATATTTATATATATATATATAAAATATTACAATTATACTCGCCGAAAAAAGTGCAAAAGAGACTTCTTGGACCGCACAACAAGACATTTTAATTGTCTTATACTTAACAAAAGACACGAAATCCACGGACACGTCCGTTGGATCAAGTTCGGTAAATACAACTAGCAAAGCCTAGCCTATGAGCCTACAGAGCTGACAAATTGCTGTTAGCCGACAGTGAGGCTCGTACCTGTCACTCAAAGTGACCACGCACTAATTTATGCATAACTTTAAGACTGAATATTAATTAAACAGATGAGTTGAGAAAAAATTCACTCCAGGATCCATAGACAGGAAGGGGGAATGTAAAGTTGGGAATTTTAACATTGGGGTCTATGGAAATTGCTCCCTTCTGCAGACTGCTCCTACTGGCCACTAGATGAACTGCAGTTTGAGGCACTTCCTGATTTGCATCCCGGAAGTGGCCCAGAGTTTGCCGCTTGGTTATGATTCATATTGATTTACATTTTTCCTTATGGATTAGACTCCCTGGATGTCAGCTTTAAAGGGAAACAAACGATTGCTTTTAACACCAAGAGGGACCGCAGGCATTTTACAAACCGTTAAATCACAAACAGAACAGACGCTTTAGGTTGAATCTCACAGACAACATACACATCCATTACAAACCCATGCACAAAGAGCCAGCGGATGGGCGGGTTAAACAGAATAAAATTAGAAAGAGGCTGGGTACTTTTAAAATCCCATCTGGGATTCAGTCAAGCAGTAATGACACTAAATTAGCATTTACGGCGAGGAGCAATTACCGAGAGAAAAGCTAACTGCGCTCAGCGTTCTGCGACTGTACCTGCCTTTAATACCATCTCTTTCTACACTTAGACGTCGTTCCATTGCTCTCTGACTCCTTCTTTCTTATCAGATCCACATCATTTATAATGTATCTCCCCTCCATATGCACACATGCACATATGATCTTGCTATGACATCAATTGGCTGTGCAACCAAAAGCAATGAGAGGGAGATATGGGAGGAGGGCAGGGAGGCGCAGAATAAGAGGGAATAAGTGGCAAATGAATAGATTTGGGTGAGAAATTCATTTTATGCATTAAGCGCTAAGCCAAGGCTCCTCAACCACGGGTTTTATTTTAGTCTCTTATGCATTTGGAACAATATAGGGTCACCCTCCTATAGACACTAAGCCCCTGAATCTCTCTCCATGTCCCTCGCTGCTATTGTCTGTCCTCTGCTGACACAGCATGTAACACTCCACAGGGAAAGGGAAAGGGTATTAAAAAGTATTAAGAGGGAATTGGAAAGCGAAAAGAAATGAAAGTTTACATACAGCACGGCGGTCTCTGAGCTTTTCCACTGAGAAAGGGATTAGTGAAAGGGAGGGTGGCATCCATGGTGGACATGTTCACATGTTCTTGAGAGGAAATGTTGAGGAACAAATAACAATTAAAAATACTTATTTAAACATAATAATTTAAAGTAAGACAAAGCAACACAATATATTAAAAATAAATACAAATATATATTTATCAAACTACAATTGTATTCAAAAATAAAATGTCCAATACAGATAAGTAACACATATTTGTATAAACAATTTACACAGACGTTAAGTAAAATGTTGTGGACATTTTTTTGAAATTCATGAAAAATACATTTGTGGAAGTAACCAAGGCTTAAAGTTGGACTTGTTTTTAGTTTTTATATCAAAATGAGCCTCCTGTCCTCCCAACGCAGAGGAGATGCACAACGCTTTTTCAACAAACATTTATCATGAAATGTTTATTTTTGCAGCCATGCTTGAATTAATGAATTCTGAGTGTTTCTCATCACGGCCAGATAACATGACCTGTGAGCTGTGATTAGCACCTTCTCTGCCTCTTCTCCTCCTCTTCCTCTTCCTCTTCCTCCTCCTCCCAGCGCTGACCACATTCTCTCTATTAGCAACCACCTGTGTTCGCTGTGTTTACAAGAGCATAATCTGATGCATTTGGTCATTTACATGCTATTCACACCTTTAACTTTTGCATATATATGATCCCATTTGCTTCCCTCAGCCTCTTTGAGTGCTCTTAGGCAGAGGTATGACTCGCCTCAACGAATGGCAATCGGCACGCCTGAGATCTAAAATCAGAAGTTGTCGTGGCGGAAGTAGAGGGCTGAAGAACTTTGTTGGCAAACTTTAAATAGGACACATCCAGCTTGTTAGTCAATACATTTAAACTATTTGTCATTCAAGTCCAGTAAATGTACGATTTGATATCCCAAAGGTTTTAAAGGTTAAATATACACACCCTCTTAAGTGCCTTGTGCAATGCAGCGGATGCAATAAATCGAGCCACGGCTGCTCTGTTTGTTTAATAGGTTTGCTCATTTGAAATAGGAGAATTAACCGACTCGCCGGATGTGCCTAACGAGTATGCATGGGAAGAATTGTATATTTAATTAAATGGGAACCCTCGTTTTTAAGGCGTAGAAATTAGTTGATAAATTGAGTTTGAACTGAATGTAATGAGGGTCGTTTTTGCGTGAAATTCTCAATGTAGTTGAACATTTGGAGGGGTTGAGCACTCGTTCTGGCTTTGCCACATTAACTTAAAGGGGACCTATCATGCAAAATGCACTTTTGTACGTCTTTTATACATGAATATGTGTCCCCGGTGTGTCAGGGACAGGGCTGCAACGGAGCTGATACAGACTGATCCAGATTTGAAATATCTCTGACGTCAGAAACAAGGTGCTCCGCCTATATGGGCAACTCTCCACCTATCAGGGGAATGGGGGTTGCCGTGGCATGGTAACAGCATGGTAACATGACGCTCGTGCCTCGCCCCCCTCCTTTGCAGGTGGGCGTGGTCAGCTGCAGCTCATTTGCCACAGAATCAGCCCTTGCAAAAACAGGGCTGGAAAAGAGCAAATAGAGCGAAATGAGGCATGGCTGAAATGCATGATCTGTTTGGTATTTTGAAAAAAAAAACTTCACAGACATGTTTTATATAGGTATGGCCCTACAATATATTATTCAAATATAGCATGATAGGTCCACTTTAAATCTGACACATATACTCCTTCTTTCTTTGAGGCTATTTTGAACCATGGGACGAAAGTACAGCACACATTAATCTCACAATGTAAGTAACAGGGACTTATAATTCACAAAGGTTTTGATTTTGAACGAGAGGGCACTATAGTTTCAGTGTTCTTCTATCTATCTGTTTCGATTTGTTGCGAAATACAGACAGACAGACACACACACATATACACACACCTACTCATAAGCATTGCATTGATCCCGTGGACTAAAGCGAGGCTGAAACTCGAAAACATTCAGCAGTTCCAAAAAGTTCAGTCTCTTCAAACTTCTCCATTCAGACAGAAATCTGGCAGAGACAGATGCGACATCATCTTTGTGCAGCAAACAGATGCTCATCAGTGAAAAGCAATTACCGACATGGCTAAATCCAGACTTTAACTCACTCTTTCAGCACCCAAGGACGTCCCATTGAAATGTTCACAAGTAGACACGTACTCAAAGTGAATCTCCAACGATCTATGGATACAAACAGCCTTTCTACACTCTATGACTTTTTACTCTTTGATATAACAACGCTACAGAGTTTAATTTATCTCCTTTAAGCTGTTAACACTTTAGACATGAAGATGATTCCATGCCTCTTTCAGTAGTCGAGTCAAGGTATTTTGTAACTTTCAATGCTTACATTTCAATCTTCAATGCTCTTCATTATAATGTATAACTAATCCTTATATACACTGATTTATTAAAGACCTTTAAAGAAGCCTGAACACTAAACTAAGTTGGCTAGGTGCCGAGGGGTCTGGAACAATGATGATTCAGCGTGCTCAAGAGTCGTTTTTTTGCAATCATCTGCAAGACCTCCACACCCTCAGTAATAACACCAACCCTGACCCCAGTCCCATCGCTGCTGAGCGTCTCAGTGAGACTGCCAGAAACCTTTTAAACCTGACTTTACCAGGACACGATTCAGAAGATTTACAACATCTGTCAAATCCAGCCTTATCTCACCAGGGATTCAGCTCTAGTCCGTGTCCAATACCCAGTCATTTCTTGTGTAGAACCCCTGTTGTCTCAGCCCCCTGTGGACTTCTGTCTGTTCGCTGCAATTCACCCATTACACCGCAGACCGCCTTCCCAAATTCATCCAAGTCACCTCAGTGCTGACAACAATATAAAGGATCCGACAGGAACTGTACCCCCTGCCTCCTGGCAATGGTTCAAGCCTATATTCCAGCTCTGCACTTTGTAGTTAATAGGTGCTGTTCCCTGTGGCGAGGGTCTCTCGCTGCGCTGTGTCTGGACTGTTCCCCTCCTGGGTCCTCAGCGGTGAAATGATCCTCCTGTCAGCTGCGAGACAGCAGAATCACTCCTTATCTGTTGTATAATAAGCTCCAGGCTGAACCTCACCCCAGACGTCCCATTCTTTTTTTCTTTCAGCTAAAAATGAACTAAAATATACCATCCCAATATTATCCTGTTCTTTACCCTGGTCTTGAACCAGGTGTTGTGTTCCTTTGACCTCTTTCTATTGACTACTTTTAGTATTTCTAGACTCTGTCAGTACTGCCCTTGTTGTATCAATAAGTACAGCATGACCTCATGTGGCTGCCCCTCCCCTGCTCTAACACACACACACACACACTGCTGGTGGTTGCTCTCTTTGCATAACGTTTGTGAATTTGTAAGTGGCAGACAGACTGGCAGGCGTATTTACATTCACACTGAAGACTCACATGATGTGTCAGACAGAATCTGATCTCTTATCAGCCCGAGCCTTTTTTATTCTTATTTGAGTGCTCCAAATGCACAGAATATATTAAGGTCTTTATTTTATGCACGGTACATGTCATCCATATGAAGCAGGATGTATGTGTATATTTATGTACATCATATTAAGTCAAATACGCAGACACCATGAGTTACTGAAAGGGAGGTTTTGACAGAAATGCTCTTTCAAAAAATCGGAAATGTTAAGTCCTGGATCGTCAGATGGGAAAGAAATTCTCTTCAGCGCTTCAAGCAATTGTTTCCCTTTGCAGTAAAGGCTGAAGGACAGCTTATTTCCCAAATGTTAACCAGGATTAGGTTAAGAACACCCTTGTCATTGCAAGTCACAAAGTGTGTATTTTTTTCTGAGTGTGTGTCTTGCTACTCATGCCACACGAGAATTAGTTAAAAAAGTATTCACATCCATCCCATCGCTGGAGATGACAGGCAGAATGCTGACACCATCCTCCACTCAAATTGAATTTGGGATATAAAATATTCCAGTTTTAATATGTGTGGTAAATCATGTGGGAATAACCCACGCTGACTCACTTGTGCTTTCTCTCTCTGTTTATCGGGATCAGTGGGGGTGGATGGTTGCATGAATGCAGAGGTTAAATGTGATTTGATACAGAACTCACATCATAAAGACACACACAAACAATCTTTCAACAGCCATCTCCTATAGATTGATTTGTGCTTCTCTGGCTTCACCAAAGGCTCTCAAATGTTGCCTTGCATTGTGTTGAAAGTGGTTCTTCAACACATTGCAGGAAGTATACGACTGATAGCCAGCTGACTGCTGCACAAAGGAAAATGTGCTCAATCGCTTATTTTCTGAGAGTTATATGAGAAGATTGATGCCACTGTCATGCCCATACTCAAACATATGAAGCTTCAGCACAGGAGCAGTGGTCTGGCAAACAGCAGGGCTCACTCCTGCTCCGATCCGGCACATAACCTCCCGTAAAACGGCGAGTGTGAGTTCAGCTTAACAACAGCAGAACCAGGACAACAGCCCTGAGCTGATAATACCTTGTCTGCCGTGCCATCAGTCAAATTGACAGCCTATAGTTTAAAATCGTTTGATTTCCGTATTTGTTCAGAATTGGGCCATTTATCACAATTCCCGAAGTCCTGAAAATCCATAAATAATTGAGAGGAAAATAGGGAAAATATAAAAGACAATAAAATTCACGACAGACATAAGGCGTTGCTATTCAGACATTTTTCTTTATGTGCTTTTCATGATGAACAGGAAAGCTGGTATATACTTGCTTAATAGCAACATAATGTGTCAAAATTCTCAAATCAATTCATTTGACAGCACATATTAATGATCTCTTCCCCGAAACACACTCGCAGAATGTGTCGGATTTTAATTCTAACCTCCTGGCGATTGTTTTTCGTTCTTTTTATATTGCCCCTGAATCTAGAGGAGCTCAATCAAATCCACAAATACTGTACACACACGCGGGAAAGTGCAGAGAGGAATTTGAATAATCGCTCATACATAAAAGCCCCAGAGCTAATGCCCCATACACACTGGTGCTGGATTTCTACACTGTGTTTTGATCATTACTGTGGGCAGAGCGTGTAGGAATGTGATGTGGCCTGCAGTCCTACCTGCCATTCATTGCTCTCAACAGACATTATGGAGACATTAGGCAGACATCGTTAACTGCAGAGACAAGGAGAGATGGGAGGAGAATGCAACTCACTTACTGTACTGAGCTCAACGCAGGAAATAAAACTGTACTGGTGCAAGAGGTGGTGTGTGTTTCTATGTGAGGTAGTGTAAACAACCCTGTGTACAGAATGCATGTAATCTGTGCGTTTAAAAGATGCAGGAGATGACTTCTTGCGCCATTCATTTGTATCCATGACACCAACCTGAAACGCCATGAGCTATATTTTGTTTATGCGGTGATGCACTGAGATGCTGTCAGTGATGAGTGATGTCAGATGTTTCATTTCATCTGTTCTGCAAAGGCAACATATGCATGGCACCACCTACTGTTGGATACACATGAAAAACATCTACCCTTCTGCACACCGACAGTGCTTTACCACGTCTTTCAAAAACAAAAATAGGGATGGTAACGTCTCTGCAAATGTCAATATATGCCAAAACATTTGCTTTCATATTCAAATCTGTTTTCCATGATTCGCAGTTAAAGGAGGAAAAACAGCTGCATAAACAACATCTTGCAGAACACCGAGATCTATGTCCCTGTGTTCATCATAACCTCTGTTTTGATGCATGTATTTCATCACCTTCACATTTATCTATCCGATAGTTTCAGAATTACCAACAATTGATATCTATACAGGGTGGAATGAAAACACCCAGAGGGGGCATTTTTCAAAACTTGTTCTCATCCCTCTTATGCACATCTTTTTTTATGTTTTATGCATGACTTGGTTTTACTCTAAAATAGTTGAAGTACTGGTTAGTAAAATGGTGTTGTGGGTCTGTGTGAGTGTGTGTGTGCATGTGTGTGTCTACAGTTCAAAATGAGCAAGACTTAAGAAGCATTTATCATGATTAGTCTTTCATCAGTGGACCAGAAGAGGCCTTCTATATCATTGACAGCCATTCCCTGCTTTTTTCCATCTTCATTTGAACCCCACCCGTTGCTGATTCGCTCAGCTCGCTTTCCAGAGGCTGTTTTCATCACAGAGGCTGAATAATCAGCAGCCATCCACCCCCCAACCCTCTCCACCCATCACCCCAGGCCAATAAGAGCACTCATTAGCTTGACCTTGCTCGCTTTTTGGGCAAAGGGGCGAGGGGTTGTTAGCCATGTCTGCCATTTAGCTCATTTAAGCAAGCGCACATGACATGAAGTTCAACCGAGCGTTTCTGTCTTTTAAGCTTGGTGAAACAGGACTGAATTGAAGTTTGTGCAGAATTACTGACATCGATTGAATAAAAAACAGAATTAAAGTGAAATAAATTAAAACAACGGCACCTCAAGTCACTGGTACTGCAAAAACAGACAGTCTCGGATTTATTATCTCACACATTATACTCTTGATCTTGTGTAATATATATATATAAATCATCTACAGATATGCACATGTATCCATTCATTATCATGACATGCATAAGGCTGTATGTTATGTTTTACATTATCCTATATCATATAAGGTAATCGTTAAGTATGTTCGAAATTAGTTACCAATCAGATGCTGTCTTGAAATACAAGACCCACATTTTGAATATAATCTTTGGTCAAGCAAAAGTAAATATAGCATATGTATATGTAACCACTAAATTTTAGCTGTTCTCCCTCTGACTCAACTTGAACAAACAACAAAAACTCCACAGATTCAATTTGAAAGAAACACGATACAGTTGGCAGTCAACAAAAAGGCCTAAGACAAGGATTTCCCCCCAGAGTTTGACATTTATTATCAAATAGACACATTTACAAACAATATTTTAACCAGTAAAAATAACAACAATTTATTGAGATAGTAAAAACACTAATACTCTTGGGAGATTAGGAATTGGAGCAACAATGTAAACAAAAGCATCAAAACGAACAACTATAACAAACCAACATAAGGGAAACAGAATGGTAAAACAAAACAGCAGTGGCGGACAATCGTATGTCTCTCGGACGGCGCAGCCCCTCACACACACACAACAGGCTTGTTTGAGACGCGTTGCGGCTCGCCTCGAAAGTAGACGAGAATAGCCGATCACAGCCGGGGGAGGTCTCAAAAAGCTCGCCTGAAGTCGGACAGCTCGGAGTCGGCTTCTTTATCTTCTTCTTCTCTCGGTTTTTTGGCGGATTGCAAACAACTTTAAGGTGCATACCGCCACCTCCGGAGTCGGCTTGACTCGGTTTGCATTTATAAAGAATGCACACATGTGTTTAATCGTTAATGTCAGATATGTACTAAGTAAATACATTTGTTCCTGCTCAAGATTAGATTCAACGTTATTGTTATTGCGCATATTACAGGTGAGACAACGAAATGCAGTTTAGCTTCTAATCAGGTGCAACAAGCAGTAAAGTGAAAAGTAATGTAGACAATCTACAGAATAAAATATAGAATGAATTGAATGATGAATAAACAGTGAGGGGTATGAATACACTAGAGCAGTGAGCAGTATGAACAGTGTGTATGAATATGCTAAGATATATAAAGTATGAAAACGGTAAGCAGTGCAAGTATAGTATAAAATATATAGATATTAATTTCATGATGATAAACATTGTGGAACGATGATGAAAAATGTGAACGACGTAAAAATGACACAAAACAACAACAAACTTTTGCCCAGCCAATTGGAGAGTTTCATCAGCAGCACGGGGTAAAAACCACCAATGAGCGCTCAGCTCGAGATACCAGCGAGTCCTTTCCCATCAAGCATTTCGCTTCCGCAGCCCGTGGAGAGGAACTGTGCCGCCTCGCCGCGCCTCGCTCTTAAGGCTGCGGGCGTCTTTGTCCCGCGAGATTTCAACGTCTCATGTAGGCGAGCCTCCAGAGCAAGTCGGACAAAATGACTAACCATCATGCAACGCACTAGCAAGACGTTGATCGCATATAGAGAGGCGAAGTCACGCCCATCTACTTCCGGTCCATGGGACCCCGGAAGCGAAAAATTATACATTGAATTCAATGGAGAGAGAAAACGTATCTTTTGATCCCGTTTGAATTGTGCCACGACCTACACATATGATGTTTGTCAATCTTAAATAATCATTTCCATGTCAAAAAAGTCACATTTTGTCGTAAAACTGTTGAAATATAAGACTATGAAAAATACGCGACTACAAATCCCATGATTTTCAATTGCTGAGAATTAACCGGGTCACTGGGCTTTTGTGTTTAAAATCCTACCACAATTCTACACGAAGGGTTGAGTGAGTCAGTAAGCATTTGGTAAGGTAGTTAGCCAGAGGAGTGGGGTCTCCATATGTAAAACTGTCTTTCACTATCAGTTACTGCTGGAAAAACCTTGCCTTGGTCGGTAAACAGTTAAATGGCTTCTATTGAAGATTTTGTTGAGTCCCCAAATGAGGATTTGTTGGGTACTTATAAAAAAGATCAGCTTTTGAGAGTGGCTGACCATTACGATCTTGAACTTCCAAAAAAATTTAATAAAGAGGGGTTGTTGGTAGAAATAAAGGCACAGTTAGTGGAAAAAAGTGTTTTGTCTGTCTTTCTGGGGCCTACCTCCCAACAGTCAATTGAGTCAGGTAATGTTTCAGGTGTGTTTCCAGTCCTGTCTGGACTTGGGGTTGGACTGTCATTTAAAGAACAGAAGGAGCTTCTAATGCTACACTTGGAACGTGATGTGGAGGTAGAAAAGTTGAGACAAAATGCCCATATTCAGGAAGCAGAGATGGCTAGACAAAAACTAGACTTGGAGCGCTACAGATTGGACCTGATGAGTGAAGGTAAGCTTCCATTTGAGACCAGGAGAGCTGCAGAGACTGTAGGTCAGGTTCCTGCAAATCAAGCATTTGATATTGCTGTTAATTTAAGGATAGTTCCGAGGTTCAACGAAAAGGACCCAGACATTTTCTTTGTGTTATTTGAGCGTCTAGCAGAGACACGAGACTGGTCTGATGTTGAGCGCACCCTTCTGCTTCAGTGTGTCTTCACTGGAAAGGCCCAGGAGGCTTTCGCTGCCATGACTGCTGAAGACAGTAGCAATTACCAGTTGGTGAAAGCTGCTGTACTTCAGGCATTTGAGTTAGTACCTGAAGCATATCGACAGCGCTTTAGGTTACTCAGAAAAGAGAAGCAGTCACACATGGAGTTTGCTCGTGATTTAACCACTAGTTTCAACCGTTGGTGTGTTTCCTCACAGGTAAAAACTCTGGAAGATCTGCAGGAGCTTATCTTGCTTGAACAATTCAAAAATACCTTGCCTGACCGTGTTGTTACCTACATTAATGAGCAGAAAGTAAACATAGTTTCAGAGGCAGCCAAGCTGGCAGATGAGTTTACTCTGACCCATAAAGTGTTTTTTGGCGAAAGCCGTGGTCGTGGAGATGCGGGATATAAAGAGAGTAGTGAGGGGGCTCACTACAGTGAAGGTGTTTCAGAAGGAAAAGATACGTTTCCAGTTAGGATTGACCGTGGGAATCGGGGTAAGTTTGACCCCAATCATATCTGTAATTACTGTTTTAATAAAGGACACTGGAGAAACGATTGTCCTGAGTGGAAGAGAAAGTCCAGGCCTGGGCCTGTGTCGGCAAAAGCGTCTGGGGCTGTGGCATCGTTACGTGCAGTAGAAAGGGAAAATGTCATTGCGGCTGTGCGGAAACACACTCAGTCCTCTTTATCTGAATCGGTAATTCAGGCTCCTGTCAGTGAACATGAGGAGATAGACCCTGGTTATAAAGCTTTTGTGTCTGATGGTTTTGTTTCACTGGTCGGGAGTAAAGAGAAGGTACCGGTAAAGATATTAAGGGACTCAGGGGCGTTGGACTCGTTTATTGTTGGTTCTGTGTTACCTTTCTCTCCTAAGACAGACACCGGTTCCAGTATTGAGGTCCGGTGGATGGGATTAACCGTCTTCTCTGCTCCACAGCATAAACTGACATTAATCTCCACTCTGCTGCAAGGGGAAGTGGTCATGGGAGTGCGTCCTTCTCTGCCAATGGGGGGCATACAGATCATCTTGGGAAATGACCTGGCTGGTGATCGGGTATGGCCTGGGTCTCCAATCTCCCAGGTAGAAGGTGCCAAGTTCCCCAAAACCCCTTCTGTGATGCCTGCCACCGGCGCAGTAACACGTGCTACCAGCCGTAATGTGTGTGACGTTACAAAAGATAAGAAAAAAAGAATCTGTATTTCCTGTGCCTACCTTTCCTTTGCCTTTGTCTTGTAGCGACCTTGGGAAAGAGCAAAAGAACGATCCCACCCTTCAGGCTCTGTACAGCCAAGTTCTACCGGATGAGGAGTTCAGAAGTGCAGCCCGTGGTTATTTTCTCCAGGACGGTTTGTTGGTGAGAAAGTGGGTTCCCCAGGGAGATTGTTTTGTGGGTGAGGAAGTTGTGCAAGTTGTGTTACCCAGTAAGTTAAGACTCACTGTGCTTCAGACTGCTCATGATGGCATTGCAGGTCATCTAGGTGTGAAGAAAACATATGATCGGGTTGGCCGTTATTTTTACTGGCCACTTCTGAAGAAAGACATTGCTGCTTTCATTAAAACGTGCAACACTTGTCAGTTGACTGGCAAACCAAATCAGGTCATTAAACCTGCGCCTCTGTATCCAATTCCAGTTGTTGGTAATCCATTTGAGCATCTGATTGTAGATTGTGTTGGACCATTACCACGCTCCAAAGTAGGGAACAACTTTTTGCTTACAGTCATGTGTCAGGCTACACGTTATCCTGCTGCCTATCCCCTTAGGAATATCACCACCAGGTCAGTTGTAAAAGCGCTGACACAATTTATAACTATTTTTGGTCTCCCGAAGATCATCCAGTCAGATCAGGGCCAGGGGCGGACTGGCCATCGGGACGTTCGGGACGAATCCCGATGGGCCGGTACTGAAGTGGGCCGGTCGGACGATGTGGGCCGGCCGGTAACCGGCAGGGCTCGACATTAAATGGCCCGGAAGCACTATTTAGACACCCCGGGCCAGCATAACGTACTTTCCACTTGCCCGCTCGGGCCACTAAAAATATTGCTTTAAAAAAAATTGATTGGTATTTTGACTAGCAATTTAGTTAAATTGTTTCGTTTATCAACGCTACAACAAAGCGTTCCGTGAGTCGGTTGTCGTTGTTGGGTGAAAAGCAAACAGCTGTTTGCTGCGGAGCGCAGCGCGAGCAGGCTCCCGTGAGCGGGAGCGCCTTCACTATAGACTATCGCGCCACCTAACCATTCGCCAAATGTTTTTAATACCAGCGGTAACCGGCCAAGCGCCGGGCAAAAAACAATCTTCAAATAAAAGAAAGTCACCAGAGGAGTTAAAGGAGAGTGACAGGGAGTATGAGAAGAAGAGGGAGAGAAAGTTTCAGCCAGCTTGATCGATGGAGTTGGCTGCAGTGACGCGTCCTAAAACCCTTTTATAATCTATCGATTAGATTTCTGATTCGAAAATTATAAAAGTAGGGTAGACATGTGGAGATTATCCGGCTGAACAAAACGTGCATTTATCAAACAGGTTTGTTTTCCACAGACCTTATTTCCAGCTATTTTCCAAAACCCTTGTCGAGGGAACCAGCAGCTTACATCCTGGTTTTAGGATGCGTCACTGCACCTCTCAATATGATGCCAATATAAACAAGGCCTTCTGTCGGCTCTGTACATCAATGCCGACCTATGCTGACAAGTAAGTGAAGAGTAGACAATATAAAAGGTATTGGCGAAAAGCAGTTTAGGATAATGAAGGTTCTAATCAAATCAATTACATAGCCATTACATGTCTAACTCCTAATGACAGGAAGGCAGAAAGTGCATTATACAAATAATAATAGGCTACTCATAATAATAGCAGACATTTTTTAACAATGACCACAATATCATTATTTTAATAAACCAAATATGAACAATTGAGGAAAATGAGGAAGAACTGATGATTACAATGTTGTAGTACAAGTAGTAATGTAGTTAGTGCATAAATTACTATTGCAACAAATGTGTTAATTTTCTTCATTACTAGTCGATTTTTTTGGGACGAATGCTCCGTGCCAGTGGTTACAATGGTGGGGCCAGTGATAATACAAGTCGACAATTTACTAGCGGTATTTACTTGCGGTACCGCGGTGGGCCGGCGGTACCGAAGTGGGCCGGTCGAGAGTCCCGGGCTGATTTGTAGTCCCAGTCCGCCCCTGATCAGGGCACTAACTTCACTTCAAAGTTGTTTGCCGAGGTGTTACAGCAGTTGAATATCAAACATTCACAGTCAAGTGCCTATCATCCTCAGAGCCAGGGAGCACTTGAGAGGTTCCACCAATCCTTGAAGTCTCTCCTCTGCTCATATTGTACGGAGTTGGAACGTGACTGGGAAGAAGGGTTACCCTGGTTGATGCTGGCAGCAAGGGAGGTTTCACAGGGGAGTTTAGGTTTTAGCCCTAATGACCTGGTTTTTGGTCACAATGTAAGGGGCCCGTTGGCCACCCTACACGAGGATTGGCAAGCCAAGGAGGCCCCGTCAAGTTTGATAGACTATGTCCATGGTTTCAAACACCGCTTGTATCGGGCTAATCAAATGGCAAGAGAAAAGCTACAGTCTGCTCAAACTAAAATGAAAAGCCTCTATGATCGACGTGCAGAACGTTGTGAGTTGAATCCTGGGGATCAGGTTTTAGCACTGCTGCCTGTAGTTGGCTCACCGTTTCAGGCCAAGTTCTCTGGCCCTTATACAGTGTCCAAGAAGTTGTCAGACCTCAACTATTTGATAGCGACCCCTGACCGGAAGAAGTCGGTGCAGTTTTGCCATATAAACTTGCTAAAACCGTATTTTGCCCGTAAACCTGTGCCAGGTGTGGTTTGTTCTGTTTCCTCAGATGCTGCAGTGGTGACAGTGGGTCACCCATCACCATCTCTGGATGTGGGGGTTAAGGTTGAAGAGGAGTATTCCCCAGATGATGGTCTGTTGAGAGGACGGCTTAAGAATTCAGAGTCACTGGCTAATCTGGGTGGAATGCTGGGTCATTTAACCGAACCGCAGCGCACAGAGTAGGTCGATAAAAACTACCCCTGCCTGTTTGGAGACACTCCATCTCGCACCCACCTTATAGAACACGATATTGAGGTGGGTGATGCTAAACCGGTACGACAGCGTTTTTACCGCATGTCTCCGGACAAACGAGAGCATTTAGAGGCAGAAGTTAGGTATATGCTTGAGAATAACATTGCTGAGCCGTGTGCTTCTAGTTGGTCTTCTCCTTGTTTGCTGGTTACGAAACCAGATGGTACATTTAGACCATGTACTGATCTCCGCAAGGTGAACTTAGTGACCAAACCTGACACGTTTCCACTCCCTCGCATGGAGGACTGTGTGGACCAGGTCGGTTCTGCTAAGTTTGTCAGTAAATTTGACCTGCTAAAAGGTTACTGGCAGGTCCCGTTAACTGCAAGAGCTAGGGAGATCGCCTCATTTATCACGTCCAGTGGGTTGTACTCATACACCGTAATGCCATTTGGGTTACGAAATGCCCCAGCCACGTTTCAACGCCTGATGAACCAGGTGGTGTCAGGTCTTGCTGGCTGCGCTGTGTATCTGGATGATGTTGTTGTATACAGTGACACTTGGGAGGAACATCTCCAACACATTAATGCGCTGTTTGAACGTCTTGCCTGGGCCTGTCTGACCGTTAACTTGGCAAAGTGTGAGTTTGCTAAGGCAACGGTCACCTACCTGGGTAAAGTAGTTGGCCAAGGACAGGTTAAGCCAGTGAGGGCAAAGGTGCTGGCAATTGACCGGTTCTCTGTTCCAACAACCAGAAAAGAACTCTCTCGTTTCCTGGGCATGCTGGGGTACTATCGTGGGTTCTGTCAGAATTTCTCTACGGTGGTTGCGCCCCTCACCTCTCTTCTCAGCCCTAAGGTCAAGTTTGAATGGTCTCCTCTGTGTCAACAGGCTTTTGAGGCTGCGAAAACTGTGTTGTGCTCTGCTCCTGTCCTAGCAGCTCCCCAGATGGACCAGCCCTTCATTCTTCATGTGGATGCTAGTAAGGTTGGAGCTGGGGCTGTACTCGCGCAGGTTGATGAGAGCGGCTCCGAATGCCCGGTGAGTTTCTTCTCTAAGAAATGTAACTCTCATCAATTAAACTATTCGATCATTGAAAAGGAGGCACTGGCACTCATCTGGGCGTTACAACATTTTGAGGTGTATGTTGGGAGTGGAGTTGGGCCCCTGGTGGTCTATACAGATCATAATCCCCTAACCTTTCTGCACTCGCTCCAGAATCCAAATCAACGCCTTATGCGTTGGTGTCTCTTCCTCCAGCCTTTTCATCTGGACATTAGGCATGTCAACGGTGTGGATAATACAGTGGCTGATGCCATGTCCAGGGCTATAACCTCTTAGGTTAACTAGTGTTTTTCTCCCTGCAGGGGTGTCTGTTTTTTCTGTTTGCCCTCTCTTAAAATGCTTCTTAGGTACCAAAGTTGCTGAGGGGGTGAGTTAGATGCTACAGATGTGCTTGCAGGTTGAATGAACATTTCAAGATTAACCTTGTCTTTTTTATTGTGTTTTGTGTCTGTGATTTTGTGCCCCAGGTTGGAGGATCCTAGTGGGTCCTCCATTTTAAGGGAGGGGGTGTGACGACCCCTCCCCCCTTCTGCCTGGCTGTGCTCCCTGCCTTGCTGTCCTCTGGCTGGTATTGGGAGTGTCGTCCTGTTTGTGCCCGCCCATCTAGAGGTGGAGCCACACAGAGGTATAAAGGTTGGACAGCTGCAAGGATCACTCTCTGAATCTGATCCTGGCATGCTGCAGCAACCTCAGCCTACAGCCTGTGTTAGGTTTGATGCACCCTCCAACATGCTACAACACCCTTCCACACACCCACACACTGCTCACACTACTGACACTCTGATTCCGACATACACTATTTATCAGAGGTGTTTTGTGTTAACCTATTAAATAAACATATATTTGGAAATTAACTCTGTGTGGCCTCCCTAATTGTTCCAGCCTTAAGGCAGGTTGTAACACGTCTCAAACAAGCCTAACGGCCCGTCTACACTACAGGCATCGAAAAATGCATTCATTTGAATGGGGTGACGTAGAAGATTTTTAAACTTCGCCGAACTGCATTGTGGGGAGCATGGCATGGCTTTGCAAGCATCACGAGCATCTATCGGCATCAAAAGTTGAACAATGTTCAACTTTTGATGCGCGATGCTTGGCATCAGCCAATCAAATCCCGCGTATGCAAATCTGACAGTACAAGCGCTAGCCAATCAAACCGCGTGTATGCTGGGAGAGACTACGCAGGTCATTTCCTCATATTCAAAAAAATGGAGGGAAAATTCATTATAGCGGTAGTGAATCACCCGGTGCTGTATGATCAGTCTCTGTTCATCTACCGGGATACAAACCGGAGGAGCGAGGCATGGAGGGAGGTGGCAGAGACAGTGGGTGAAACTGGTAGGTTTTCGCCTGTTTGGGGATTTTATATCCAGTTTACTTCGTTTTAACATTGCTATTGCTTTGTATGCCGGGGGCGGGCGGGAGATTCCTGATTGGTTGTTGGTCGCGAGAAATCGCCAAGTCTCAGACACGCCCAGCTTCAAGATTTTTTTATGCCTGTAGTGTAGACGGGGCGTAACGGCCCGTCTACACTACAGGCATCGAAAAATGCTTTCAACGCTTCGCCCATTCACTTGAATGGAGTGACGTAGCATTGTGGGGAGCGGAGCGTGGCTTTGCAAGCATCGCGAGCATCAAAAGTTGAGCAATGTTCAACTTTTGAGGCTCGATGCTTGGCATCAGCCAATCAAATCCCGTTTATGCAAATCCCGCCAGTACAAGCGCTAGCCAATCAAACCGCGTGCAAGCTGGGAGAGCCAGACCGCAGTTCATTTCCTCATATTCCAAACGAGAAATTACGGTAGCAAATCACCCGGTTCTTTACGACCAGAACTATTTACCGGGATACAAACCGGAGGAACCAGGCATGGAGGGAGGTGGCAGAGACAGTGGGTGAAACTGGTAGGTTTTCACCTGTTTGGGGATTTTATATCCAGTTTACTTCGTTTTAACATTGCTATTGCTTTGTATGTCGGGGGCGGGAGATTCATGTGATTGGTTGTTGGTCGCCTTGGGCGCGAGAAATCGCCAAGCCTCAGACACGCCCAGCTTCAAGATTTTTTGATGCCTGTAGTGTAGACGGGCCTTAAGGCCCTGACACACCAAGCAGTCACCAGAGGACTCGCCGACGCCGACGTCGGCTGTTGCGTCGCGGTGTTCTCCTGCGTCTTGATCATGTGTCGCACGGGAACACACCGCAAAGACTTCAGTGCGTGAGTGGCAATAACTCTCCTTACCAGCAGGCGGCGGTAGTGTGTATTCGTCATTAAAATAGGCAACAACCGGAAGACAGAGAAGAAGAACAGACTGCGTGATATAAACAACAAATAGCGTGTGCAAACTACAGCCTGGTTATGATCCACTGCTGTCTGCCCGTCTTTGGTGCTCCACAACTACCCGAAGGGGCAAGTCTCCTGTACCGGGTGCACTGGGTTCGCAGAGAATCCCACTTCAGCTCTTTCTCTGAAGCACACAAATAAACGATGTAAGCATTGTGGCTAGTTAGCATGTCCAATTCATATCTATATGCAGTGCCAAACTGCACAGCTAGCAACAGCTAGCAACAAGATAACAACAAAACACAAGGTTGAAATAACAAATTACATTTCACGTTAACGCCACTGTACGCTGGCAAACAATAAAAAGCCAACAATATCTGCTAAAGAGCTCAATTGATGAAAAAGATAATCTTACCCGAGAAACCAAGTTGCGTTTCAATCTCTCGCCAGAGTCCGGTTTTCACTACTCGGTTCGAGTACCTTTTCTCTGTGATGTCGTATAGAGCTGGCCTCTCCTGGATCAATGTGATGAGCAGGTCTTCGTTTGCGTCATTACAGATCGCCATGATGAGATGAAAATGAATATCAGTCTGTGTGTGCCTTCTTAAATCGTTTGTTTACGTCCCTCACTTCCGTTTCGTTTCTCATGCACTGATTCGCTAGCTGAACAGCCAATCAGAGTGATTGTTTGGTCCGAATGCCAGACCCGATGCATGGCCGATTCAACGAATCGGCCATGCATCGGGACAGGCAGTCCAAATAAGGCGTGTCACGGTCGACGGTGCGGGACACACCAAATTGAGTTTGGGCAACAGGACACGCTTCGTCTCCCGACTTACGAAAACAGCCGAAATCGGCCTGGTGTGTCAGGGCCTTTAAGGGCTCTGATGTAGGCGAGCCTCCAGAGCAAGTCGGACAAAATGACTAACCATCATGCAACGCACTAGCAAGACGTTGATCGAAATTTCGCAGGTCTCGCTTGTCTCAAACAAGCCTAATACCGCCGGTCTTATCACCGTCACGGGCAAAGCTACAGTCGGAAACGTCTCGGTCGAACAGGAAAGAACTATCGGGTATCAGCTGTATAAATATTGTTTACTAAGTGAAGGGAATGCGGAAGTGGGCGGTACCTCTGTGGCGCAATACTACGGTGGCCGAAAAGTGTTTTACCTCTATGGTCGGCTACATATATAAATATGAAATATAAATGGTTAATAAAAGCTGCAAACTTTTATTCTCCAGACAAAAGATACTGGAAAATCAAAAACTACACATCCACAAAAGGAAGACCACCTTCTATGTATCATCCCTTCTAGTTTAGAAAAAGCCAGTGTCAGGAAAAGCCCTGTAATTCCCGGGTCCCTGTTGCAGTTCCACAACGTTCTGGAAAACAGCAGTAGCTACCAGCCATGATGATCCCTTGATGTGTCTTTTAGCCACACAGTATCTATCTAGTTCACTTTTGATCTCCAGCGAGACGAAGGGCTGGCAGAGAAACCTTAGAGAGAGATCTCTTACGTTTGTATGAGGGATGAGAAAATCAAGTGTGGTGTTAGATCTGATCCTGTCAGTGGCGTTGAAGACTAAAGGAGACTTTATTTCTGCTGTGGATCTGTTGTCTGTGAGGGTTTTATAAAAAAAAGGTAAAGACAGAGAGAGTCTTTGGGAGCTCTCAGTCGACAAGGAATTCATTGGGGCAGAAAAAAAAAAACATAATTTTTTTTTGATACAACTTATGTTGCCTGGAGAAAAATGTTGTTTCAATGTTCATTCAACACACACACACACACACACACACACACACACACACACACACACACACACACACACCCCAATTTGGTTGTGTGATTTGATGTTTACATTGCACAGATACCAAAACCAAATAATACCTTGGTAGCGCCCTAACACATACCCTGGTTTATTGTGTCTTCTACTCTAAATAGGACCATCATTTACAAAGTAATCATCATACTTTATTGAAGCAGACTTGAAAGTAGAAATTGAGACCATCAACTTGTCAGGGACATGCTTTCTGAGGTAATAAAACAAGTAAGGGTTTCTCATAGACTAGTGGAGTGACATCTGTTCACAGACTCAACACAACTCTCCGTAGAAAGTTATTCACTTTTGTATCTCAATAGCTAATACCATGCTACCAACTCATGATGTATGGCTAACTAGCAGGCCACCTGGCCTCGTGTGTGTGTGTGTGTGTGTGTGTGTGTGTGTGTGTGTGTGTGTGTGTGTGTGTGTGTGTGTGTGTGTGTGTGTGTGTGTGTGTGTGTGTGTGTGTGTGTTGTGTGTGTGTGTGTGTGTGTGCTGTTACAGTCCGGGTGACAGATTGTCCAGACAATTGCTTTTAACAAGCTAGAGGGAAAGTAGGGCAAAAATACTAATGTCTCGCCTCACCGATCCATTCCACCTCAATACATATTTTCTCTCTATAATTTATAAGGGGATGCTTCTTTCTCACACATCTCACACACACTAATGTGAATGTAGAGAGAGAAGCAGCAGGTTGGGAGAACATTTCGACTTAATCTGTTTTTTTTTGTTGTCATTCCCAGGTTTTGTTTTGGTAAATACCAGGAGCCTCAGGGAGATGCACCGTTACACCTTCATTACATAAAAAGTGTTCGTGCATACTCTGAGTGTCTTCTGTCTGTCTGTGTATTTGCATCATATTAAACCCAAGGCCATTGTGACCGTCTCAAGTCCTGGCAGAGTGTGGATAGGATGAGATTAGCCAGTCTAGGACAACTAATCAATTCGAAACCAAATGGATTTATTATTAGCTCCCAGCTACATGCAATATGGACAAGGAGAGAGGCCATAGAGTGGAATAAAAGTCTGCGAGTGGGAATGAGAGCTGAGGAAAAGAATAGAAAGACAGAAGGAGAGAAAGGTAGAAATGTAGTTTCCTGTAAGAAAGATTGGGAGAACATTTCTTGATTGTTCTACCTGGCATAACAAGAAAATGAGATATTGACTGCAGGACGAACTAGGAGAAGAACGCCTGCAGTGAACAAACCGCTGCCTTAAAGTATTTACTGAACATACATACAGCAGGAGAACACAGTACATGAAAGAGGACACTAGCAAGTATTAAAACGTATCTTACTTTAAAATCCATTGACTAACTTAGTAACTAAAAGGGAATAGCCGTTTCCTGCTGCAGTAAACGAAAAAAACATTTTTGAACAGAAGTATTTTTTGCATACCTTCCATTATAATAGAGCCTTTTCCAATTAAGTACCAATTAGGGGCATTATATGTATTGGTGTGCGCAGTGGGACTTTATCTAAAGTCCCATCATGTTAGCCAATTAAAATTGAAAAGGCTGCTGATCAACACAATCAGGTAATAGCAGAACTGACAGCCTATCAGACTAACAGTAGGGACAAAGGTAGCTTTTATTAGGGTGCCAATAAAAACTGAAACCCAGGGTGAAGCTCATTTGGAGCATTATTAAAAGGCATGATTTGACCCATAATTATCCTTTCTTCGTGCTCTTTGCCGAGCACTTACGATCTGCTCACAGAACTTGTTCACCCTGGAGGCAATTATCAAGAAGTTATTCTTAGAGCGAAGAAAGAGCGAAACTCAATCTGGTGTTGCTGGGAGATTTACAGTAAAATCAGTGCCTCAGTAGCCGAATGCAAAACTCATTCATTTGAACACATGATTTATAGAGTGAAATGCTATGTTTGAACTGTCCACAATGGGGTCATTTGTCAAAATCTCTGCATTTGACTGTCGATGTCGATGAGGTAATTCAAACAACTAGGGGGGAGAAATACAATGTGTTATTGTGGCTACAAGCTCTAAGTGATGGATCTGTTTCTAAATAGGAAAAGAGAATTATGAGGTTCTGGCAACTTCTGTAACAACCAGCAAAAAACTGCAACCATACACTGTAACAGTTTGTCCAGCTAATTTACAATAATGTACTTTTTCTCAAAATTAAAGTTATGAGTTTTTGGGGAAATAAATGCGCATATCCAGTCTTGTCCGGCTCATGCAAAGTCAGAATGAGTAGTAGGCCTACATTATGCTGTGATATTTAGAATATGAGTCCATTTTAAAAATATTAATATTAGCTAACCAGGAAGACATTTTATTCCTGATTTGTGGCTGTTCTGCATCTGTTTCTGCCATATTCTTCTTCATCTCTTCCTCTTTCTGTCTCTGGTGTTCTTACTTTCAGCTCAGGCAAAGTATCAAGCCATGCATAAATGATTAGAGAGCTTTGTTACAAAAGGATTATCATTTCTATCCCTCCTGCTCAAGTACCTTTGATCGTGTCGCATACAACAACACTCACACACGCAGACACACGGTCACACATCACACTTCTGAGTTGCACAGAGCAGGGTGTGCACATGCATTGATCTGTGGGACTCAGCTTGGGTGTCAACACAAGTGGTGGTCAAAAGTGTGTGTGTGTGTGTGTGTGTGTGTGTGTGTGTGTGTGTGTGTGTGTGTGTGTGTGTGTGTGTGTGTGAGAGAGGATCAAAGACTTGTGCAGAGGGGATAGGAATGATAATCCGTCGGTAACAAAACTCTCTAATCATTTATGCATGGATTAAAACTTTTCCTCTGCTCTAGTGTTGCAGCCCAGAGAAAGTGACAGAGAGGCAGGGCTCTAACATTATTAATATATGGATTAATTTTAAACACAGAAGCGATTGCAGCTGCTCAGAAGATAACTAACTTCAAAGACTTAAGAACATATACAGCATGGGGTCCTGTTTTAAATTTACATTTTGAGTTTGTCATCTTTACGAAGCTTTAAAATGCTGAAATAAAGTACATGTTGGTGGCAGAGATTTAATTCAAAGTCATTTTTGTGAGAGCATGGAAGTATGCATGTTCAGTCAAAATATGAAATGTCTTGCTTTACTTTTTCACTTGTTTAGTTACTTGAAACACATACAATTAAACATTAATATCTCTCTTTAAAACAACATTTGCATTGACATTTCTGACTTGTCGAAGAAAAATCGACTTATTACCACATCATCTCTGCTCAAACTTTCACCCTCGCTGTAATTTGGTGTTATAGCAAATAAGCAGGCATACGAGTATTTTTGGTTTTCAATAGTAATTTCCTCTAACTAGATTTCAGCTGATCTTTAGTGGGACACAACATCAGTTCATATGCACATCTTCCAGCTTCGCAGAAATAAAGAATAATCAGTGTGTGTGTGTGTGTGTGTGTGTGTGTGTGTGTATCCACTAAAATGCACAGATCTCTCTTCATGGCTTTGCTTTGAACTGCCAAATAGGAACAGTTTGAAAAGCATGTTTTGCATCCCTGCTCACCCATCCATAAACATTAGTGTCAAATCTGTACTCTCCAAGTAGCTTTTTTAACACAGATGACAGTAATGATAGCAACTTTTATAAATGTTCCTTATTTTTTATTGAGAGAACACATATTTTAATATCAACACCAAGGAATAGTTTATAGTTTTTGTGCACTGTTGCCCTTAAGTTAAGGGTAAAGAAGTGCACTAAATACATATTTAAGAGCTTTATTTCTAACATTTCTGTAGGCTAATTGGAATCTTACTGTAGCTGCACATACGTTATCTGTCTACAATCGTGTATTCTGCATCAGTGGTCCCTTGTTAAAATACATACTCATCCGTTGACTGTCAGTAAAGCGTAATTATAATTCTAAGATGCATATTTGTAGCAGGTACGATGAATAGGTTCACCTTATCTTGGCATGTTATCATTACATTTGGTAAATAGGAAGTAAAGCTAAGGCTGATAGGAAGTCATTATTCCTTCAGGTGTTTAGTCATAAACCACATTTTACAAATAACAGATTTAAAAATGCTGGCACTAGAGGAAAAGTTAAGGAGTTATTCCAATTCATCCTGAAATATCACAATCAATTGATAGTCGTCGAGACATTCACTTCAGAATATCAAGTGTCAACCTCATCGAGACATTACTGCTATGTAATCAGTATTTACATTTGAGAGCAACACTGGTGAAGAATTGAGTACATGAAACACAAAGCTAACAGACACTCTGAGTCATGGCCTTAACACTACTTTAAACAAGTGTGCAGCTTTGCTTAATAGCTATTCAGTTTTGTAATCTACTGTGTGGTGTCTATATTTTTGTGTATTATGAATCACAAGGATGAAGGCTCAGTATGTGCTCATGTCAGGCCCGGTTCTACGGGGGTGCATAAGGGTGCATTGCACCCTCAGTTGAGTCGTTATGCACCCTCAAGTGAAAAAATTAAGTGAAAAAAATAAAAATAAAAATTAAGTGAAAAAAAAATGTGTGAAAAATATTACATATAATAATAATAATAGTAATAATAATAATAATAATAAGAAGAAGAATATAGTCGAAATAAAATAAATTGTAATTGTGGTTAAATAACATTGTCTGCTGCATTTATTTGGTCAATTTAAACGGTAAGTAACGTTATTATGTCAGGTGCGCGTGACCTGTGCCGCTGCATGGACATCAGAAAATGGTTAAAACAACCAGCCCTAATCGCCAGCAGTAACACTGCATCTAACCGTTCAGATCATGGGGACATTATTACGTTGCCCGCCGCGGCCACTGTCGAGGACCCTAACGTCCTCCCGCCCGACTCGCCGTCTTTGCCCGCCTCTCCCACGGAGGCGGAGGAGGAGCAGCCGCAGCCGTCTTCGTTGCCCCAAACACCGCCACTCCTCGGCGGCCCGCAAGTGCCAGAGGACCTCGGCAAAACAGAGCCTGCCCAGGTATATTAAAAAAAGTACCCAACTCGCCTGTACAGTGGGGTAAGGCGCTCATTTTGCAGCTCATGGTTTAAAAACAGAGATTGGCTGGAATATTCATGTGAAAAAGATGCCATCTTCTGCTATGCATGTAGACATTTCAGTTCAAGTAAGTCAGATGCCTTCACCACAACTGGCTACAACAACTGGCGCCATGCTCTTCGTCATAAGGGACTGGGAAGGCATGAATCAAGCAAAGAGCACATGAAGTCAGTGGCTTTGTGGAAGGAGAGGCGTGCAAGAAGTGAGACTGGTACTGAGGTTTCCACTCTTGTAAATGCATCACAACTGGAGAGAAACCGCACCTATTTAGCAGCTATTGTGGACATAATTCAATTTATAGCTGTTAACCAGTTGCCTTTCCGTGGCTCTGTTGATGCGTTGGATGCAAGAGGCGAGGGGAGTTGTGGTATTTTTCTAGCAATGATGGAGTACACCCTTCAAAAGGACAAAGAACTTGCTAAGATTTTTAGCACCATCCCGTCCAATGCCACATACACCAATCACATACAAAATGAGATAATTGAACTCATGAGTGAAATCATCACAGGGGAAATAGTAAATGAAATAGGAGAGGCGTGGTACACATTAAAAGTGGATGGCACCAAAGACCCCACTGGGTGCGAAAACATCTCAATTGTGCTTCGCTTTGTGGATAAAAGCAACACTGTGAAGGAGAGACTTGTATCAATGGCAACTAGTAAAACATGTGATGCCAAGTCTCTGACTGAGCTGGTTTTGTCAAAGTTGAGAGACATTGGGTTATGTACAGACAAGATGCTCAGTCAATGTTACGATGGGGCAAATGTCATGTCTGGAGTACATGGAGGGATGCAGAAAATCCTGCAGGAAGAATTAAAGAGAGAGGTGCCGTATGTGCACTGTTTTAATCGCCAGTTGCATCTAGTAGTAGTGCATGCCATGTCATCTGACAACACTTTGGAGAACTTTTTTAGTGTATGTAACTCTCTCTACAAGTTCTTCAGGAAACCTACAGTGGCTGCAGTCTACACCGGAGAGAAGTTGAAGCGTTTGCTTGATCAACGGTGGACAGGCCACCTGGCCACAGTGACAGTGATCATGAAATCCTTTGAGCACATTGTCCACCTGCTTCGTGAGATTGAAGACAACCAAACCAGTGCTGCAGAGGTGCGAATCGAGTCCACAGGGATTTTGAAGGCAATTACCCAGCCCAGCTTCCAGTTCATTGCCTGCAGGATGTATCAAATATTGAGTTTGCTGGATCCTCCCAACACTGCACTCCAAGCTAAATCCACTGACCTCTACACTGGTGTCAGACTGGTCCAAAGTGCCCTGGTTTGTGTGGAGGAACTGAGATGTGACAGTCAGTTTGACACACTTTGGGAGAAATTCTCAAAAGACAGAGAGACCATAGAACCTCTTGCAGCAGCCCCTCCGAAGAAACGAGGCAGAGTAATGTCCCACTTGAGAGACTATGTGGTAGACACCACAGTTGGTCACAGTCCGGAAGGATTGGGAGAAAAGACAGAGTGTAAAATACTGTATTTCAGTACTCTGGATTCTGTAGTGGGAGAAATGACAGCTAGATTTGGTGAAAGATACAGCAAACTAGTAGAGGCCCTGTGCACCGTACACCCAGGGAGGGAATATTTCCTGGATGCAAATAAAGTGAGACAACTGCTTGACTTAACAGGGACAGAGATGAAGGAAGCTGAGTTTGCTGTGGCAAGGCAGTTTCTGCAGGAGGAAATGTCCCAATCAGACAAAAACTGGACAACACAGGACATTTTGAGAAGATGCTGCGAGCCTCTGGCAGCCATGCCTACTGTGTTAGAAACACTGAAGCTCAGCTTAACCTTCGGTGCATCAACTGCAACATGTGAAAATTCCTTCTCAACTGTGAAAAATGTGTTCAGTGAACACAGAAGGAGCATGCTGCACAAAAGAAAAGGCTGTCTCATCCAGATCGCTGTTGAGAAGGACCTTACCAAAAAGTTCACTGGAGAGTGGAAGAGAGACTGCTGAGAAGATTCAACACAGCTTATAGGAGGCTACAGCTCTTCTGAGGGTAAGAAATATTGTTGTATCACATTAGTTATTTTATTGTATCAATTATATATTTATTTTTACATGATTATGTAACCTAAGCTGTTGAAGTTGTTGGCTAATGTAAGTAATACTATTGTACTGAGTTTATCTATTGAAAATCTAATTATCTACAATTTATTATGGGTTTAACCTTTGACCTCTGACTCTGTCCAATAAGGATCCTGTGCTCCCTGGTGGTTCCAGTATGCCACTATCTTTGAAGCTCCTACAGGAAAAATTGGACAACATGAGATCTTTTGAGAAAATGGCTGCTACGTTACAATGTGAATGAACATTTAAAATATACCTTTCAAATCTAGTTCAAATCTTCTGCCACATGTTATTAAAAAGTGGGTTGTGTTGCACTCTATTCAAAAGTGTGTTTTTTTACTATAGAATACTGTTCTGTTTTACACCTCACACATATCAAAATCTTATCTTGTATCCCAAGCCTATCAACAAGCTAATGTTGCAGCTGAAATGTTCTCCACGTCACAAAGCCATCTTCACATCATGATGTGATACCAGTTTTCAAGCACAGTCAATTCTCTTCCCAGAGTATATGATGGGACCAAGGTGATGATGTACATGGTTTTAATAATACTAAATTAAATGGTAGTGGTACTCATCTGAGTAACTCACTCACTAATAATGAAATACTATATGACAGTAAAACAAGAATTGTTTAAAAGGGGAGTGATTTGTAAAATATCCATAAAGAAAAAGTAAATCTGTTTACAGTTGTTTCATCTGGGTGTTGAGAGATGTATCCATAGATCTCTTCATGTTGCTCTCAAAGTGCACCAGATTGATGCTTTTAACTTCAATATTTAAAAAAATATCTTCCCGGGGGAGCATCTTCCGGACCCCCCTAGAGGAGATGAGGACCCCCCCTAGAGGAGGTGAGGACCCCCCTAGAGGTGTTAGGTCCACACCCCACTTATAAAAATAGCACTTTACCACTGCACCCTCTCTAATCTCAGATGCACCCTCAGTCATTTTGTTCTGGAACCAGGCCTGGCTCATGTACAGCTCGCTTGAATGATCATTCAATATAAATGTTTCCCTTGTATTCTCTTTGAGAGCACTGAAAACTGAGATCCACTGAGACAATGTTCCTTTGCTGTCTGTACCGGCAGAAGAAAGGGAAGTGAAGGGGAGCGTTATTGAAGAAATAAAGAAAACATGGAGAGTCGCAGTGTAGGAACACGAGATGGAATTTGAATATTAGACGGAAGAGTTCAGAGTTGGATGGGGTGCGCAGGAGAACGGAGGTGTGTGAGGATGATAAAAGAGATGCTGGGTAGAGAGTGTGTGCAGGAGAGAGAGATACCCTGAATAGAGGCCCAAAAATACTGAAGTGCAGAATCAGCTACTTCTCTAAACAGTCCGAAGTGTTCAATCCCAAACTCTCACACACTTTTTTTTTCACACACACACAGGTAATTTTGGAGAATCCATCTCGAGTGCGCTAGAATTTGAAAGTACGCAGCCGAAAAAATCTGCCTCTTCCTTCAGACTTCCTTACAGAGCCCCTCCTCCAACACACACGAACGCATACATGACCAATGAGGGCACGAGATACATTTGTGCACAGATGGAAGGCTGACAGGCAGGTAGGCCATCCAGTTACTTTAGCCGGGCCGGCTCAGATGATTGGTCGTGCTTTTTACAGCGCCACGGCTTCCACTGATGACATTTTTGTATGGATTTTTTGTCAAAGCACTTCAGATATTCATTGCTATCGGGATGTTAAGAGCATTCCATGGAAAAAGTGTTTCTGAAGTGAATGACAAACCCCACCTTTAATGTAGGTAGACAGACCCTCACACGCAGGTCACACAGACTGCATGGGACCTCGCCTCGCGGAGGGGCCCTCACCTCGTCACCTGAAGCGCAAATGCGGCGCAATTAGTGTAAACCACAGTTTATCCGGCGCTGTGAGGTTCCGGCGCTCACAGTTCACTAGGCCTCACCACATGACTTTATGACTTTGGGCAGGGGCGGCCCTGTACTGTAGGTAGATCACTTCGACTTTGTCATTTTAAAAGTAGCTCCCAAGCTGATAAAGTGTGGGCAGTGCACCCCTGCTCTATAGGATGACAGCTTTCATTTCAATATGCGAATTAACACACACAAATATCACCTGGCTCTCTCTGATGGCATTTCTCCATGGCCTTGGCTTCTCTTAGGGGGCATTACAAAACTGCCCTCTCTGCATTTATGTGAAGGATATACTGTATAATGGTTTCTATGTGAGAGCAGATATGCATGTAGATCAGTTAGGAGGGCTTTTTGTATTCTCCACTCACCTCTCTTCACACAGATAACATGCTCTAGCCATGAAGCTATTCCTCATTTTGTATTTGGCCAGGTACTGACTCGGGTGAACAGCTGATTCGTTTTTAATTATCTTGGAAAAGGCCAGAACACCAGCATCAGCAAATTGGAGCAGAACAATTGAACTGTGGGCCTTCATGGTGGGATTTTAAATCAAACCTTATCAACATTTGGAAAAACACAACAGAACGTGTCCCAGAGCAAGAATGAAATCAAAAGGTATAAAAAAAAAAAAAAGTAATGATTTTAATTAATTAATTCAATTTAATTAATCAAAAACAAAGTAATGTTCTTCCAGAGAGAATGCTTGTTTGAGCTTCGACTTGAAGTTATATTTGTGCAAGCTCCACATCCAATCCTTTCAGTCACTGGGGGTGTTTCTCAATGTCGAGTAAAGCTGCTCCAGAGCCACTATTTCCAGCATATTACGTCATCGAGTGCCGCCGAAGTACTGTTCCAATGTCCAGCACACTTGGAATTCTACCGAATAAAATCCCCACAATGCTTTGCGCACGGACCAATTTCCCCAAATCTGTGGCGGAAAATGTAAGGCGGGGCCCCCCTCTCATATGACGCACACCTGCACACTTGCTAGCCTGTTCCACTCTTCGTTTTCCAAATGCCAGGAAGGATTCTTGCCTAGCTTCTGAAGGAAGTGACTCTGAAGACATGTGCTACCAAGCAAGCGTACTCGCGATTGAGAAACACTCACTGTGTCTGTAAAGCTAGTCTGTGGCCGTTTCTCAATCGCGAGGATGCTGGCTTGGTAGTCTTCCAAGTCACTTCCTTCAGAAACGAAGCAAGTATACTTCCAAGCCACGGCTTTGGAAAACGAAGAAGAATGGAACAGGCTAACAAGTGTGCCACTCTCTCTAACGGTTTCAACATAAACTGTACCGAAAATAAATACCTCACGATGTCTATCTAATTATGAACTTGCTTTACTTTCACGGAACACATTTTTGGTGATTACAAACAAATGTAACCAAGTAACATATTTACCAACACATGTTCTACGCCACTATACTTACATTTAAATGTGTGCTGCGTCGGTTCAGCCATTCTCCGCAAGGGTTTTTGAAATTGGTCCGTGCGCAAAGCATTGTGGGGATTTTAAGGACGCGGAGTCTACCCATGTGCAGCCTCGAAATTTCCCCCAAACCAAGGACGCGGCCTCAGTGGAATTCCAAGTATGCTGGACATTGAAACGGTCCTGCTGCGCCACTTGATGACGTAGCATCCTTGAGATATTGGCTTGGAAGCCAGTATCCTCGAGATTGAGAAACGGCCTGTGACTCAGAGCTAATGGAGCTCCTTCAGGTTTTGATCCCTTGATATTTGTCTTTACTTATCTTGGCTTTCTTACACGCAAGGTAAATGTGATGAGAGTGAAAGAGTCACATGTTTCTGGATCACATCGTCTTGTTTCAACAGTAAGGATTCATATTTTTGATATATAATTTAAACCAGCTCTGGGTGCAGATGTGTTGCATATTGCAAATGCTTTACTTTGGCTGGATTTGAAGCTTAGATAGAACGTTAGTTCCTCCATCCCTCTTCAAATTGTAATCACCCCGCCTGCAAGATGCGCGCTGTTCTGCATATTTTAAATGTGACATCTGTGTATTGGTCAACATTTGGGCCTCCTTGTGTTTGAACAGTGTGTGTTGGTGTGTTTGTGTGTGTGTGTGTGTGTGTGTGTGTGTGTGTGTGTGTGTGTGTGTGTGTGTGTGTGTGAGCAGATGTGCATGTGTCTTCAGATGGGCTCCCTATGGCTGTGAGCTTGAAATGGAAAACAGATGTCTCCAGTTGCAGAGAGAATGAGGAACACTCAGGCTGTCAAACACAATTATTAACAACAACACACACACACACACACACACACACACACACACACACTCTCCAGAAAAATAAAGGAAATGTGATGGAGTAACACTCCCATTGACGTCTATAGTTAAGCTTTACAAATCCAGCAGAATTTATATAAAAAGCTTACGGAAAAGTTAATTTGGAGGAACGCCGCAGGTAGAGGAAGAAACCTCAAGAGCAAACCAAGGAGAAAAGAGAGTCCTTCGTTCTCTTCTATGCTATTCCTTTGTGACTTTTACGAGTGAAGAGAATTTCACTGCCTCCATCTGTCTGTGCATTCCCTGCTAACAACGGGTTGTGATTAGAATACATAGCTACCCTTTATCCATTCAACAAAAGAATAAACACTCAAACCAATAACATTAAATTAACGAGAGCGGTGTTTTCATTCATGTTTGGCTTTTCATGGATTTGATGTGACCCACTGAGGTGCTTTGAATGTGTGTGGGACAGTTGATCTGTGTTTTGGAAGGAGTTGAAAGACAAAAGTAGGTCTGGACAACATGTTCACATGCTTTAATGTAAATAAAACACGCCCACTCATACTGTATGTCTGATGAACCTGTATTCACTTTGTGACCGTTTTAGTGTAATTATCTCCTTAAATATAATCATATGCCAGTTTCTATGTAAAGCTTGTTTCCATTGCCCCCTAGAGGGTAAATATGTTTCTGTAATTTAACACCAAGTGTGTGGTCAGTATGTGCTGATTTACAAGATGCTAAAGGTAGAGCAAGCAATTACGCACATAACCTTATCAATATTATATTTGTTTATTCAAAATTCAGTAACATTTATGATTACAATGATGGGAAATGTTTATTGTTATGTCACTCTAAGCCTCGGACGGCCACACAGCGCCACAAAACCTCCGCCAGCAACCAAGTAAAATGCTTTTCTGCTTAGGTCAGATTTTAAGCGAACACACATCACTTTTCACCCAAACACACTGTTGAGAAACAAGATCAGCCAACGGAAAGTCATCTCTCTCTCCTTCTATCCTTTTCCATTTTCTCTCATGTCATTTCCCCCTATTTGGCTTTCTTCCTCTTGCGTTTTCCCAAATGCAATTGTTTTCCCCTCTTGTGCCTCACAATCATAATCACAGCTCAGATTTAGGAGGAATAAGCAGGTGGGCTGTTATAAAGAATATTGATCATCCTTTTCAAACAATGCACCCTTAGCCTTTTTCTTATAAGGCAGCTTAAAATGTGAAACTGGATCGAGTTGTTGGAGAGGAAAACAATGCTACCGATGTGTGTGTGTGTGTGTGTGTGTGTGTGTGTGTGTGTGTGTGTGTGTGTGTGTGTGTGTCTTCCTCTGATAAGGGTTTCAGTCGTCTGTAACGCCTGAAATTGTGTTTGTTAATGGATCCATTTTGGGACAAGCGGGCTCAGACAGAAACAGAGCTAACTGACCCGAGATAATACCTTTGTTTGTTGGCACTTCTTCCCATTGCTGCTCCTCATTCATCCGACATCTCGGCTGCATTTTCTTTCTCAACTCACATAGCATATAAAGCAGTGGCGAGCCGTCAGGGCCCTCTAGGCCCTCACGGGCCTAAGATATTCTATAAAATAATATTTGAAAACATTAAAAAAAAACATTTTTTAAAAAAATATTATTTTTTATATTTTTTTGTTGTTACATTTTTCATTAGTTTTACCAAAATAACTTGATTTAATTGTATTTAAAATAATATTTCCAAAGAAATAAATCCTTAGAATCTGCCTGTTCAGTTTCTGTTGGAATGTGAAGGGTTAAATGCCGTCTCTGCGAGTTATGTGAAGACGGGAGAGCTTGTTGGTCCCTCTCTACATTCACAGAGGGCCCGCTATAGGCTGCTTCTCTCAGGTCGATTAAATGAAATCCTTGCTTCCCTCACTTGCGTCGTTTCCCTGCGTTTAGTCCCTCCCACCAGGGAAGCATGGAGGGACGCAAGGAAACCACGAGAAGCAGGGAAATGAGTTTTAAGAGCAATGGGACGTCCTTTCCTCCGGAGCGTCACGTGAAGCGACGTCCGTTTGTGATGACGCTGCACAGCTGTTCGTCTGGCAGCAGCCAGCTCTGTACCCGTTATTTCCACAAACACCCTGTTAGTACACATTTACTGACACAAACATTTGTATCATCTGTTGTAGATCCTAATAAATAAAATAAAATAAGAACTCATTCTCAAAAAAGATAAACGCCATTCTTAAAATGTATAAACGAACACTAGTTTGATTAATATTGATTAGAGTGCACAATAGAAATAAAATAATTGAGAGAAGAAAAAGAGATATCTATCAAAACCCAGTTAGATTAACATTCATTGGATTGCACACTTTGTTTGTTTGTTTGGATATGTAGCACATTAACATTTCAATAGCACTTAATGACTGAATGGAAATGACAATAAATGAAAATGTAAAACGAAAAAAGCGATCATGAAAATGTTTCCAACAAATGAATAAAATGATTTGTGACCACTTTGTTGTTCAGATATATCACATATTTGTAACTAAATGAAACAGGAATTGAAACAAAACACGGTATAAACTGAGGAGTGACTCCCGTGAGGTTCGTGTATTTTCTTCACTCCGCTGGGAAACGGCTCTCATGTCAAGAAGCATCAGATCAGTGCATGCACTGCATCGTCCAATCAGTGAGCGATACACAGTAAGGGGGCGGGGCGAGTATCTGAGGATTTCATCGGAGGATGGTCTGGTGGTTCCTAGATTATCGCTCCTCCGTTTTCGCTCCTCGCTCCTCGATCCTCGGTCCTCCGGCAGAAATAAGAGCCATGGGACGGTACTCAAGATGGCGCAGGCAAATCAACTTCCGGTGAGACCGAGGACCGAGGAGCGAGGAAATGAAAATAGTCGACCTGAGAAGCAGCCTAACTCAACGAGAGAGTAATGTCAAATGACAGTACAATTGACCAACCATATCTTCCCTCTAAATGGGCGGGCTTTATTTTTCGCGGACTTTATGACAAGTTCCGCCCGCTATGCAAGTGGTGCAGTGACGCGTCCTAAAACCCGGAAGTAAGCTTCGCTCGGATTCCCTCGACAGAAAGCAACGGGATTTCTCCATAGGATTTTGGAAAATAGCTCGAAATAAGGTCTGTGGAAAACGAACCTGTTAGATAAATGCACGTTGTGTTCATCCGGATAATATCCACATGTCTATCCTACTTTTATTATTTTTGAATCATAAATCTATCTAATCGATAGATTTATGATCGATAGATTTATGATTAGCATAAGTTCGTTCATGATGGCTCACTTCAGTGATAGTGATGACATCGTTGCGAAATTATTAACCGAGTCATTTTCAAGATTGAGTTACAATGATAAACTGGAGTGGCAAAGGATCAGCTGAATGACCCGCAAGTGCTTCATCCAAAAGGACAGGAGGATGGACTTTGTGTTTCAGTGATTTGATCATCAAAGGTAGGCCTAAGTCATTTTCAATGTGGGCCGCCGTGCCGACTTCATTCATTTGTAATTGTTACTTGGCTGTGGGTGCCCTGTCATGATAGGTGTTTATATAAATGGTGTTGTTTTGTGTGGTAGAGGGCCTAGGTATAAAAGTCACGGCTCGCCACTGATATAAAGTCAGTTCAGTTTCTGTCATAGTCTGCTCCATCATTCACCAGTAGTTTTCCATTCACCTGTCTCACCTGTTTTCCACACCCACTCGTTAGCTCACTCTCTTTCTCTTCTGCACCCATTAGCTTCTGCCAGTATTTAAACCCGCACCTTTCACACACTCTTTGCCAGATTGTACTTTGCCTCATGCTTGTCTTTCCCGCGTTTGATACCAGATTGCCTACCCGGTTCCGACCCTGCCTGTCCTCGATCTGCCTGCTCTGCCTGTTCCCTGATCCTGCCTGTCCCTCGACTATCCTGTCTGGCCTGTTATCCGACCCTGCCTGTATCTACGCTGACCGCCTCGCTTACTCCCTGACTCACCTTCTGCCCGCTGTGCTCCGGTGCGTTAAACTGCTCGGTTGGTATTCCTCAGATCCAGTGGAATCTCCAATAAAGTTTATTACCAATTCTCCTTGGTTTCTCGAGTGCTGCATTTGGGTTCTCCTTAAGATTGTGACAGTTTCACACCTTGGTGCAGTTCTGAGATCCGTTTTAACAGTCATAACCTGCAGATACCTTGAGCAAGGCACATAATGCTCACATTTCTCTAACAGTCACTGACAGTAACATCTGATTTTTTCCCTAGTTTTGATCTTGTGTTACTGTTCAGGACTAGTGTGTAGTATAATACAAACAACAATAAAGCTTAAAAACCCCCACTAATTGCGCTATTTTGGTCAGGTTCATCTTCCAATAGCTCCATGTCTAAATTACTAATGCCAATCTCAGCACAGAGATAATGGTATTTATTCTCATCTGGCTCGTTGATGAAGAGCAGTTGTTATAAAAAAATATATAAAATACCAGAACCACCTGCTATTAAATTGATAGCAAGTGACATCTGCAGACACATCTGGAGCTTAAAATCAGGTTGCTATCAGCAGAGCTTCATATAGCATTACACCACATTGAGTTACCTCCTACACTGAGTCCAATTGGGAGAGTGATACAAATCTGTTCTAAAATGAGAAGCAGACATAATGAAAAAGCAACACCTTGCATGGTAATTGATGGTATGAATGCAAAAGAAGAAAGTGTTTTGTTTTCCGTAGACCCTGAAGTCCTTATTAGACAATATTGCATTTGTAAAACGGATTTGAGAAATGCGTATTGACTTTTTTACAAATCAAGTTTTCATAAAATCACTTTGGATGGAAAAAAGATAATAATAATATATTTTATTTATAAGCGCACTTTTCATTTGTGTAAACAAAACTCAAAGTGCTACAAAATTAAAAATTAAAAAGGGTGAAACAAAACAACAAAAACAATAAAAAACAATTTAAAACAATTAAAACAACATAATAAAAGCTGTGACATTCATGCCGGCATGGCATAATGTGGGGGATTTAAAAATCTAGTTAAAGGCTATTCTAAAAAGATGCGTTTTTAGGCCTTTTTTGAAAGCCTCCACAGTCTGTGGTGTCCTCAGCTGGTTTGGGAGGGCCACAGTCTCGGAGCAGAAGGCTCGGTCTCCCATGGTCTTCAGTTCTGTCCTTGGTGGGATGAGGAGGTTTGCCTTTACTGAACGTAGGTTCCTCGTGGAGGTTTGTGGGGTGAGCAGTTCCTTGATGTAGGAGGGAGCATTTCCATATATGCACTGATGAGTGAAGAGGGTGATTTTGTAGTCAATCCTGAGTGAGACCGGGAGCCAGTGCAGTGATTTGAGGATGGGTGTGATGTGTTCGTACTAGATAAGCTGTTTATTTTGGAGGAACATATTGCAAACATAACAAAATATCCCTAATAATACACATATTATGTAGAGTCTGCAGTAGTTAATCCAATCCCATCAGTTTTACCTTACTGGCAAAAGGCCGCCGGCATTTATTCAAAGAAAAATAGAGGAACATTATCTTGGTCTCCCAGCTTCCTGATTATGATCCTGTTATTGCCAATCATATATAGAGATGGTGAAAGTAATTGAAAAGGTCTCTATCTCTTTTCAGCCCTGGTCACTCTCCCATTACGCTCTGCGATGAAATGAGTTGTCAGGCTTCCCAGCTGGAATTACCTGGGACAAGACATTACCATCATTGGTGGAAATATTACATCGTCATAGTTTTAATAATGAAGGGCAAGATGCTGGTGGTGCCAGGAGGGGGGGGTAATGATATTGAAAGGCATGGTATGAGGTGAGTTTGAGTTCATGGTTGAAATAATGAGGGTGTTAGGTGAATTCATATTTTTTGGGCCGGTGATGTGAATACATGAATGTGAAAGGTAGTGCTTAAAAATTAATATCTATCAAATCTATGCATGTTTTAAAAAGCAAGATGGTTTGATTAAATCTCAGGGGTGAAATATAGCTGTAATAGAAAGAGGACTCTGCTGCTCATTTCATTTTGCAATGCTTTTGAGTAATGTACCCATTATTTCATGTAATTGTTGAAGTTACACTCCCTCAATTGGATCAAGTTTAGTTCAAGGGACTGAGTATTATGATAATGCTGAAATGTGAAATTGATGTCTGCTAAAATCCACAGGCAGAATCAGATACTATTGCTGTTTTTTTTGTTTTTTTATTAACTAGATCAGGGATGGGCAACTTTGATGGTGGTGGGGGCCACATCATTGATGTACTGGCCACCAGGGGGCCGCAGATTCACTTGGAACACACACACACAAAAATTCCATTTGTTGGATGTAATTATTAACAAATATACTGTGAAGATAAACTTCTGTTGTAGCAATGTTGAGGTAGAATGAAGGAGTCTGGAACGTCGTTAGCCAAAGCACTGAGAGTTTTATTGAACACAGTACAGAATACAGCCGGGGAGATCACCTTAGTTTCACACATTCTGGATATGGGAGAAGCGTTTGACCTGTGACCTCAACTTACAGAGGAGTTTTTACTAAAGACCACAAGCAGATGTTTGCAGTATCACAGATTCTAAGAAATCATAAGAAACTCTATAAACAGATCAGATTAAAATATTCTCTTACATATACTAAGTCTGACATCTTCATTGACATTTTACAATCAAAGGGAACATCCCCAAAAAATGGTAACATCCTCTAATAAGCTCACTAAACAAATATCAGTTCACAGAAATGTTATTTAATGTTTACAAGTGGCATGTTTGTATTGAACAGGTTATTAAACAGTGGAATAAAACTATTTTAAACTATTGGAAAGCACGGAAAATGTGTGTGTATTGAGATTAACGATTAGATGACATACACATGAAGTCATGAACACTAACCCAGACATTAGTTGTCTAACTTGAACCTAAAACACTTGTAGCCAGTCTCTGCATTCCCCTTATTCCACAATAAGGGGAATGTCAACACCGCCACCTGTCAGCCCGCACTCTGCTGTTCCTCAGCACCACTCCCCCTCCCTCCCGCTGAAATTATGAATGAAAAGCGTAGTAATCATAGATAACACGGCAGGGTCCGTGACAGTTTGTTTTCATCTGATTTCAAATAAACAAAGTCTTGGTTTTAAGAATATTAAACTTGTTTCGCCAAATTCAGATGATAAAAACAAGTTTGAACCCTCTGGAGTCTAAGGGTATTTTCTCGAATTTTAGATGTTTTCTTAAATCACCTTTTAAATGTATTTCTTCTGACATGGCACCCCATGTGTTAAATATCAAAATGTTCAGGACAATCTCTGGTCTTGCTATATATGCATATTGTTCACCTTAGAGCACTGTTTGATGAGATAAGTAGCTCAAAAGCTTAAAATTTGACATCCGATTTTCGGAAAATCTTCAAAACTTTTGTGAAAACACAAATTTACTCATGTGATCGAATTGTTTTGGTGTTTTAGATTTGGTTACCAAAGTCTTAGGATCGCAAAAGCAGTGAAATATTTGAATTACACTGTATATAAATGTGTTATTCATGTCTAAAATGAAAAAAATTAAATTCGAATTTTGAGTAAAATAGGTGTTTATCACTCTACTTTCACCACAGCAGGGGCTGAGATACATTAGGACTGAATAATGACTTCATATTACATACCAAGGTTCATGTGATGTGTACAAATACAAATTGAGCATTCAACCTTTTTTTTCAACCAACAATTTATTATAAATATGTTTTTTTCAACCAACTATTTATATAAATATAAGAAACTGGAAAATCTAACTATTTACAATATTGAACATCAGAACTTTCAACCAACTATTCATTATAAATGTCAAGACAGTGTCAAGGTCTTTGTCTGTCTTCCAAGACAGTGGGTCTGGCTGCTGTGAAGATGGGGGTGATGGTGCATGGGCTGCTGTGTAGGTGGGGTGTACAAGTGCTATACGAGACCTCCACGAGACCTCCTTGCTGGCTGGGTTGAAGGTGATGGCTGTGGTGGAGCCTTTGTGCTGAGGTGTATCTTGACCTGGTGGCAGCCGCAGATGGAGGTGGAGGCAGCTGTAGTGATGCTGGTCTGATGGTCCTTGGTGGTGATGGCTCTGGTGAAGGCCCTTGAGCCACGGTATATCTTGACCTGGGGGCCGGCACAGATGGATGTTCTGGCTGCTGGATAAACGCCGCCTGTGGGCCACTAGGCCCAGGCAGCTGTGAAACATCTCTGTAAAACAAATTAAAATGTAGGACAATAATTACAACTAATTTCATTGAAATAAAGTTTAAGTAAAATGTTGCTCAAGCACACACACACACACACACACACACACACACACACACACACACACACACACACACACACACACCACACACACCACACACACACACACACACACACACACACACACACACAAACAGGTATTTCCAGTTACTTTACATTCAGTATAAAATCACAGACACACATATACATAGGCTACATCTGATTACAAAGTCACACATAACAGGCACACATAAATAAATCTATGACAGTCTCATCTGTACAGAACAGTATGATAAAATAATCGACGGCAAAAACATGTCACTGTAAATGTCTCCGTTGTGGGACGAATAAATGATTATTTTAATCATCTACACATGTAATCTCACTTTTACACACCAAAATAACGTTAACACAGAGTAAACGTTTGCTAATGGAAAGTCTATTTTGTCCAATAAAAAGTTCATGACTATCGATACAAAATATATATCAATAAACCTATTGTTCATTTTCGCGGTATTCCCCACACATTGCCAGTACACTATTACTGTAATATTTACACTTACCCATGTCCAAATGGATCCTTGTTGTTGTCTTTGTATTCTTCTTCTTCAGAAGAGTCGAAGACTTCAGGTTCTGAGGCTCTATCTTCACTACTGCTAGCGAAAAAAATCTCTAGCGAAGTCGGCAACTGTAACGTTTTTTTTAGCCATTTTCTCTGTCTCTGTCTCTCCCCTCACAGATGTAAACTGGTGGGAGACACGTGGTTTATGTTTTGTTTACTTGGTGGGTAGTAGGTCCTTAATGATTTCTCGATGTCCATTGGTCATTTCAGACCATGATGGCTGCCGGCCGAGATTTCCTTGACACACGAATCCACCAATCCCACACAGTGTAAAGTCAAGCTGCTTTGAGCGGCCATATTGGCTGCTGTGCCCTGGTTACAGTCTCACAGGAGATACCGCTGGAAAACTACTCTTCCAGCGATTCCGCGGATATCTGAATCATATTTCTACTCCTTATAATCGAAAATATATGATTTATTACGTAAAATTATGCGCACACTCCAGAGGGTTAAGCTTGTAAAGGCATAATTACAAGAGGCAACTTAAAGAGCCTGTGACACGAGTTTCCCCCATCATCCAAACCCATCAATTTGAGTAAATATTGTCCCCTTGAAAACCGTTACTGAACTGATTTTGGATATTTGTACTTTGATAACCATTAATCTGCCCTTCAATGTTGACCATTTTCTGGATCTTCTCGGGGATTCTTCAAGTCCCGCCAAATTATGTGTGACGTCATTGCGGGCACAGCGCTCCAGCTGCACCGTTCAGGATCCCAGCATCTGCATGTAAACGCACGATGGCGCACACAGCAGCAAGCTCAGACAGCGATGAGAGTTTAATGTTGAACGTGTCCGTATCTGTTAGAAGTTTAGGAATTAGGTGCGTCAATATGGGCGATCATACGGTCATGTAGCCAGTGGTGGAATGGGACTAAAAATCATCCCGGGGACTCTCGACCGGCCCACTTCGGTACCGCTAGTAAATTGTCAACGGGGGGAGTGGGGGATGTCAGGGGCGGCGGGTGCTGTAGATAGTAAATGTAAATATGTAAATATTTGTGTCACTGCATCCTGGTAAAATACAAATATAATGCAATGTCTGTGTCTTTGACATTAGCGCTGCTAGCCACCTGTTCCCTGTACTACGAAGCCAGTTCAACATACCCTGGATATGTTTGAGTAACAAACTAACTAACAACAACAAACTAACAAACGAGATCTCGCTAAGCGGTCCTACGACGCTGGTTATCAACTCGGTAAATCAAGCCAGGGTTTCTCTCTCCAGCTGAGAGCGCGTTCACGTCTAAGACACGAGTGGATCTCACTTTAATTACATTTGACTCGAGTGTTTCGTCAACATAATGTGTTGCTTAAAATAATACTTCTGCATACAGTATGTGACACTGTAAGTGTTGCACGGCCAGATACGGCTGGAGAAGCTGACTCAGATAAGGAAATATATGATATATTATGATATTATATGATCGATGATCTGATTGATGATGTGATATGAATGATAAGTGCGACACGTCGGCGTCTTCTCTGCATACGGCAGTTTAAACTGTATTTCATTTATCCTGTAATATGACTTGAGAGATTTAAACTCCGCACACTGAGTTGATCTCTTTTCTATAGACGCCGGAGGCGGGCAGCGTCAGGTAAAAAAAGTTATTTAGCCTTCCCAAACCTGAGCCTCACGCGCCGCCTATGGGGGATGTGCTATAGTGACTTATCCGACCGGCCCACTTCGGTACCGCCCCATCGGGATTCGTCCCGATGGCCAGTCCGCCACTGCACCCAGCCCACGTAAACTGTCAACGGGGGGAGCCTCGCTGCGGGGAAACGGTGGACCTAGTGTCCCGATCGGAGTGGGAATAATAATAATAATAATCCGTGCATTTTATCCATTAATTTCCCCAACATTGTGGTGAAAAAACCAGACGTTTAATCCATGTTGGTGTACTACAACTACAAAAAGCATCGGTTTGTTTTCTCATCAGGAAATGCAGACCGGCACAAACAAACGATTTTTAATCATCATCCTCACGATCATTTAATGTATCATATGTTCGCCGAATTGACATGAAAGCACTAATAAATGTAGTTTCATCCACTTGAGTTTACAACTACAAAAATAATCGATTTGTTTTTATATCACATCCCACGGGAGGAAATTCAGCAGCTCTCACTACCGATTTGTAATCCTAATGTAATCATCATCTTCACCACGATCATTTATGTTTATGTTTGCCGAATTGACATGAAAGCACTGACACATATGAATATACTGTAGTCAACTTCATTAAAACGTTATTAACGTGCCTAAACTCAGTAATTCACCATTTCTACGCATGACAACACACTTTGTCCGTGTTTGGCTCTCTCGCCGCAGAGTGAAGCGTTCCCGCATTGACGTCACTTCCGGCTTCTCCCAAAACTTCAAAATGAGTCGAAGGAATTTCCCCGCACGTATAAAAGTTAGCGCTGAGCTTCAGTCTGCAATGTTCAAAACAACAGATAAAGCCAGAAATCTAGGTGTAGTCATGGACTCTGACCTGAGTTTCAACAGTCACATTAAAACAGTTACTAAATCAGCCTACTATCACCTAAAGAATATATCTAGGATTAAAAGACTAATGTCACAGCAGGATTTGGAAAAAACTTGTCCATGCTTTTATCTTCAGTAGACTCGACTACTGCAATGGTGTCTTCACAGGTCTCACTAAAAAATCTATTAGGAAGCTGCAGCTAATTCAGAACGCCGCTGCTCGAGTCCTCACTAACACTAAGAAAGTGGATCACATCACTCCTGTTCTGAAGTCTTTACACTGGCTTCCTGTGTGTCAAAGAATAGATTTCAAAATACTGCTGCTGGTTTATAAAGCACTGAATGGTTTAGGCCCAAAATACATTTCTGACCTCCTGCTAAATGATGAACCATCCAGATCTCTCAGGTCTTCAGGGACTGGTCAGCTTTCTGTCCCCAGAGTCAGAACTAAACATGGAGAAGCAGCGTTCAGTTATTATGCTCAAATATCTGGAACAAACTCCCAGAAACCTGCAGGTCCGCTGCAACTCTGACTACTTTTAAATCCAGGCTGAAGACTTTTCTTTTTGTCGCTGCTTTTAATTGAACTATTCATATCTTAGACTGCACTGTAACTTTTATCCATGTATTTTTTCTTTTAATGTTTATTTTATTAGCTTTTCTTTTAATGACTGATTTTAAATGCCATTTTCTTAATCTCTTTCATTTTTTGTAAAGCACTTTGAATTGCCTTGTGTTGAAAAGTGCTATATAAATAAACTTGCCTTGCCTTGCCTTGCCTTGCCTTGCCTTTCCTTGCCTTGCCTTGCCTTTCCTTGCCTGCTGCCTTGCCTGCCTTGCCTTGCCTTGCTTGCCTGTGCCTTGCCTTGCCTTGCCTTGCCTTGCCTGCCTTGCCTGCCTTGCCTTGCCTTGCCTTGCCTTGCCTTGCCTTGCCTTGCCTTGCCTTGCCTTGCCTTGCCTTGCCTTGCCTTGCCTTGCCCGCGATGTTCGAAATTATTGATATTTAACGGAACGATATCGCTTTTTCTTTTAAACTGACGGTTCGAGATTACTAGTAGCCCAATATTTCATTGCCACAACAGTTGTGGGATGCTGTCACAGGCTCTTTAACGTCACAGCAGGCATAACAACCCGGTGTTTCTTGAGCGTTTCCCCGGGAAACAACACAATACACACAAATGTTGTCACAGATTTTCGCGGTATTTCAAATCATCTACGCAGCTCGCGACGTAACTAGGAGTCTAGTGGACAGTATCAGTACTACAAGTAAAATAAAATAAAAAATTGATTTTTTTTAATTAATTACGTTGTTTATAAATTAATCTGAGGGCCGCAAAAAGAGGAGGTGTGGGCCGCCTGCGGCCCACGGGGCCGCCATTTGCCCATCCCTGAACTAGATTCAAGATCCTTCAAGTGCATAATCAGCAAAAACACGTGGGTTTGCTCAGGGCCGCCCCTGGCCAACTTGGGGCCCCAAGCGACATTGTGAGATGAGGCCCCCCCCCCCCCCAACCGACAGGAGTGAAACAAAAACATTTTGGAAACAAAGTAGGCTACTTTGCAAATATAATTCCTGTTTATTATTATTATCAACACTTTTTTATGCAGTGAGGTAAATGGTTGTGCATGTATGTCGTTCAGTATGCGTTTACAGGTGAATACGTCTGCATTTCCTGCCAAATACTAGCCTCAAAAAGATTAAAATATAATTAATGCAAATAAACTACTTCTACTAATAATAATCATAATCATAATCAATTCAATAATATAAATACTATATTATTGTATTGTAATATAGTTGTATAGTCAAGACAAAACATGCTTATGACATGCTCAAAAACTGATATTTCTTAAATCTGTATTCAAACGTAGTTCCCTCTGTCAGCAATATATCAACAACCACACACACATTTCTATCAGTATTTCTCTGTGTTGTGGTTGACATGATGATGACTGTTAGGAGTTAAGGGGAGAGGCTGAGCGTCACCATGAAATGTGCAAATTGACATAAAAATGAATATAAGGGGGAAACATGCTCCATGTTTTTTAGGCTGTAAACTTTAACTGTTATGTAAGCCAACTAGACAGACAGTGTTTCACTCTTCCTCCTGTACATTAGCAGATCAAAGGCATAACATACTTGAAGAATGTTAAATAAAGAATGCTGGAAATAACTGCATCTCCATTAGCCTATATGCTATGCAGAGACTGCCTTCTTCATGTCGTGAATTGCAGCTGATGTTTTAATATGGCAATTGGCAATTTGACTTATACAACATTCACAAGTTGTACATTTGACAATAACCCACCTTCGAGTGATGCTCTAGTTTCTTCAAGTTTTGTTTTTTTTCCCTCTAGCTTGCGCCGGACTGAAACTGTCTTTTCACCGACATCTCTTCACCTGCACTAGTGGCCGTATCAAAGCCGTGATTGGTCAGATGTCGATTCATTGCAACAGTGTCGGGTTACAGACGTGCTCCCCTTGTCACCTCTCACTATCCCGTGTCAGCCGGGGGTGCGCGGAGAACTGAGCGGAGAACTGCGCACAGCAGCTGAGGCCCTCTGGGCGGGGCCCCCTGCGCAAGGCGGGGCCCCATGCAGCCTGCGTGATTGGGGGCGGCCCTGGGTTTGCTATCCTGGCACCAAGATGGTGGAATGAGCTCCCCATTGACATCAGGACAGCAGATAGCTTGCACATCTTCCGGCGCAGACTGAAAACTCATCTCTTTCGACTCCACTTCGAGCGATAGAATTATTAACAAAGCACTTATATACTAATAAAGGACTGGCTTATCTAAAGCCAGTTGAGTAGCACTTGAAATGCTTCGGCTCTATGAAACCAGATGTACTTATATGATTCTGTTTTCTTCAAGGTTGTGTCTTCCTGGTCGAATGTACTTATTGTAAGTCGCTTTGGATAAAAGCATCAGCTAAATGCAATGTAATGTAATGTAATGTAATGTAATGTAATGTAATGTAATGTAATGCATAAAAAAAGCAGCCGGAAGAAGTATTGACCTTTTCTCTCTTATGCATATTTTTCTTCATTTACACTAATTCTTATTCAAGCTATAGCACATGAATGAAACTCTTTAGGGACTCAACCTGCATTTTCTACCCTCAAAACTACAGCTCAAAGAAAAACTTTAGAAATGAAATCAATTATTCATCCGTGTTGTTGGTGAAATTGTCTAACAGGGTCAATGCAATGTGAAAAATTGTAAAAATAAAGCTGCAGTAAACGGTAATAGTGGATGTTTTATGTGTTTAAAAGACAATTTTATTGGCTGCACTGGCTGTGTGTGTGTGTGTGTGTGTGTGTGTGTGTGTGTTTGGACGTGGGGGCAGGGTATGGGATTTTAGATTTGAGAACTGCAGAAGCACAAGGGCAAAAGGGCAACCGTCCATATTTTGGAGGTAGTCTGCAGCTGGCCAATCATCACGGATTAGGAGGTATCAAGACCTTCAGCCTCCAAAAGGAAGTAAAATCGGGAAATAATACACACACACACACACACACACACACACACACACACACACACACACACACACACACACACACACACACACACACACAGTCTACTTCGCTCAGACACGCATTAGCTGTGAGAAAGGACAAGCCTGTGAAAGCCTTGGATTTGCAAAACAATAAATCCAGTTTACGATCCAATGGCCACCACAAACAGAGAAAATGCCTTCACGGCAAAATCACAAACGCTGAGGGCTAGAAAGAGCAGGAGAGTCTGTTTTGGACTTAGCAGGTGAGAGTGATAAAGACTGGAGCCATGACAAGAGAGGGGGGGTATTACAGGGAGGGAAATAAATAAATCATGTGGCGACTGAGAGAGCTGAAGAGTTGCTTATTTTGGGCAACAGTTTTAAATCATGCCATGGTCTCTCCACCTTATTCTAATGTTGAGAATTGTTGTGTTCGATTCCAATAGTTAAATCCACTTCTTCATGTCTCTTCTCAGCATGTCCCCTCTTCTTCATGTCTCTTCTACATCAACATGTGTCCCCTCTTCTTCATGTCTCTTACATCAACATGTGTCCCCTCTTCTTCATGTCTCTTCTACATCAACATGTGTCCCCTCTTCTTCATGTCTCTTCTACATCAACATGTGTCCCCTCTTCTTCATGTCTCTTCTACATCAACATGTGTCCCCTCTTCTTCATGTCTCTTACATCAACATGTGTCCCCTCTTCTTCATGTCTCTTCTACATCAACATGTGTCCCCTCTTCTTCATGTCTCTTACATCAACATGTGTCCCCTCTTCTTCATGTCTCTTCTACATCAACATGTGTCCCCTCTTCTCCATGTCTCTTCTACATCAACATGTGTCCCCTCTGTGTAAAGAGACTCTGAAAGTTTCCGAAAAAAAGATGGGCTCTCTTTTTGTCCTGATCCATTTATATAAAAACCTGTCTGCAAATGAGCTGATCAGATTTTGGCCACTTTATGATGTCATAACGTTGTTTTGGCTCCTGTAACCATTAGCCAATCACCAACCAGGGTACCCCCCCCCCCCTTATCACCTGAATCTGCTCCTAGAGCACCATTGTGTTCTTTTTAACCAAATATCAATATATCAGAGGGGCGTGGGGAGGGGCTGCTTATTTTCATCTAAAGCAGGGCTCTCCAACGCGTCGATCACAATCTATAGCTCGCGGGCAGCTTTTCAGTAGCTCGCCGCTCGATTATCGATTATAGCGTAGTAAGGTTGCTTATTGATTTTTCGGCCGCGGCTGGACAATAACGTTTTTTTATTTTAGAATTGTTTTCTGTCACACGAATATCAAATTGGTCGGTGACGCAGTGAGGAACAGACGTGACAGCGGCACAGCGACACCACACGGACCAGTCTGCTTTCTCCACCAACATCAGTCCAGAAGCAACAGCAGAATGACCCGCTCTGAATCAGGCCGTGTCGCTGCGGCTCAGAGACACACAGGCAGGGGTCGGCTCTAGACAAATCGAATGGGGGGGCAATCATTTACCAAGGGGGGCACACACTGCCGTCAACCAACCAACACACAAACACCAACGCAATTCAATTTAAAAAAACATGCTGTAAAGTCTATTGTCTTTCACACATATTGATGGGGTGTATGTGCTATTTCTAGCGCACCCTTGGACTTGTGCATACATGCACGGTTGTGGCACAACACACAAAACAGAAACATATGGACATAGGCCACCATATAAAAAGTGTGCAAATGTATTTGTATCCTATCCATGTGAACATGTTTTAGGTGGGGGTGGACCTAACCTCCTCTATATGGTCTGGGGGGCATGCTCCCCGGGGAAGATTATTTTTAAAATATTTGAAGTTAAATGCATCAATCTGGTGCACTTTGAGAGCAAAATGAAGAGATCTATGGATAGCCTACATCTCTCAGCATTCATATGAAACAGAACTGTACACAGATTTACTTTTTCTTTATGGATATTTTACTAATCACTCCCTTTTTAAACTGTATTCTTGTGTTACTGTCCTATAGTATTTCATACCCGTTTTTCATTTATTCTCTTATTTTTTTAATAACTAGGCTATAGGCTAATGATCATATAAATGTGTTCCTCGCAAATACTTGTTTACATAAATGGTGACCAAACCGTTTGAGACCCACTGAGATAACTTACACTAAAGTGAACTATCTAAACACTGAGAGAGTCCTTACCTCACTGAGCTGAGGTTATACGATCCTCTCAGTCTGACAGGAGGACTCTCCTCCACCTTGGTGTAGAAACAGCTCTTTATATCTGTTAGCATAGCTAGCTAACCGGATGCTAACAACAACATTCCACGTTACCGCTCGCGCACTCACAAAATGCGATCGTGCCACACACACAGAGAGCCGAGCTTGAATGAAACACAGAGACCCAGAAGTAGGCTACTTGTACTGTACTGTATATCATATTATTTTCGATGGCTTTACTGTATAATCAGTGTAACAGATGAACAGATTGCCACCGGCTTTCATCTAAAAACACACAGCCACGTATGATAACAAAACAAAAGTCGGGGGTCATTGGTCAAGCAACACACCAATCAGAGAGCAGCAGTGAGCACACCTCAGGCTGTGTTTTATATTTGTATTCTTTATTTCTGATGTATTTCACACAAAAAACCTTTAGTGGAAACGTTTTCACTTCTATGATTACAAAAAAAAAAAACGGCAAAGTGGCAAGGCTTGCCCACCCTGCGTTGGGGGGGCACAGTGACTCATTTGGGGGGGCATGGCCCTCGAATGCTCGAATGACCCCCCATGACGCCGACCCTGCACACAGGGAGGGATTTGTGTTTTTTTAAAAACACTCGTTATCGTCATGTCAGGTTTTTGGTGGATTTAATCAAGTCTTGGATTGCTGAGTATGAATGTCCTCTTGTTATTTTCAGTTGATAAATACTTGTGTAAAGTTTGTGAAGGCAGGAGGAAAGCTTCCGCGATCACCGTCTCATCCGTTCCTCCAAACCCCGCCCCATCCCTGAAAAGAATGGCTGATAGTGACCCGATAGAAACTTTATTATTCACTTAATCACTGATTGAGATATGATGAAGCTAACTTAGTCTCATACATTCATGGGATTTATGTAACAGTAAGACAGAGAATGTAAGTTTGCACCCACATGCACTATTTTAGTTTTTATAATGCTGTTGTCTGCAACAGAAGACCGTAGCTAGAACTGCAGAAGTATTAGTTTTTGTTTTTGAGGATGGAACAATTTCACACAGATATAGGGAGGCTAGACCTATACAATTGATTTATTATGGTTTATAATTGAATGTCAAGACGAAGAAGAAGAAGAAAAAGATGGCTGAACAACTGTTCAGTGTCAATCCTGTGGAGATGGAGGGGGATTATGGGATGCTGCAATGATCTGTTTGGTGTTTCAGCCAAACACTTAAGAGACACGTTTTGTATATATCTGAGACCTATGATATATTGATAAAAAACAGTATAATAGGGGACCTTTAAGACATTTCACTCGAAAGAACAAATGTCAAACTCGTGGTGGTGCTCCAGGAAACTTAAGTAAAGTAAGTAAAAACTTCCGAGCCAAGACTTTGACCTGCATTGTTGACACAAATTGATGAATCTCCTTCCTTTTTTCAATGAGGGACACCCTGATTCAGATCTGATGGCGATCAGCACTCTAATTCCATTTTAATTAGCCATCTCTAAAGACTCGGACACACCTGCTCGGACACGCTCCACCCCCCCCCCCTCGTTGGAAGAGAAGCTCCATCATTGACGAGACGCCCAATAACCACAGTGACACATTCCCAAAACATTCCATCAGTCAGTAGAGCATGTGCATAAGATCGTTAACGGGACACTCATTAATTACAAGCGATGGGATTGGCTGAGTTTGGGGTCGCTATGGCACTTGAGATGATCAAGGAAATGAGTAATGTGATCAGTCATTAGCATTAAACAGTATGCTCCCAAGATGAAACATGCTTTATAATCATCTCGTTGCAAGAGGGGGTGAAGTAAGTAGAACAAGTTGACACAAATATTCTTATAGTAACACACTGCAAATGAGGTGAAGGATGGGAGGAGAAAGCACGAGAATGAAAAGTTAGAGGAGATCACAGAGGGAGAACCATGAGCAGGGGAGGAAAGGAAGAGAGGAGGAAGGAGGGAAAGTTAATGAGCTCAACAGCTTTTTATTATTCCAGCTCCTTCATAGACTTTAATGTTCCTTACAGGTCTCTGGCTCAAGCAGTTGTCCTTCTTTTTATCACACACTGAAATGCAATTAGTGTTTTCAATTTTCCAGGCCCTTATTCTCCACTCAGTCATAAAGCGACCAAGGTAATGTCCAAAAATGTTGCTTCACATGATGACATTTGACTTTTAATACAAACATCCAATGTCTTCTACCTAAATGTAAACAGTGAGAGATGAAGATCGATGTCTTTGAGGTGAGTCAGTGCTGGATACTGAATGAACCGGTTAAGAATGAGAACTTTGAGCCATACAAATCATTAAACCGGCTAATTATTTAGTTTAAGGAAGATTGTGTTACCCATACCACAATAGCGTTCTTTTGTTTTGTCTTGTCTGCATAATGAAATTGTTCAGTTGCATTAGTCACAATGTATGCTCAACAAGTCCGTTTTTCATCGTCAGTGCAGCAAATTTAATGCAAAATCATTGACAGGGGGAAGAAGATTGAAATTAAATAATAACATTGCCACATAGACACCAAAATGGAGCCTGTAAGTGTGACCTGTGTAAAGCCATGCCCCCATTCTGACCTTTCTCTTACTCTAGTTGACTTCCTTCCTTCTCAGAGGTGTGTGCTTTGTCTCTGTGTAGAACCTGCACCTGTAAAGGATCAAATAAAGCTCACTTTACTCTCACTCTTCCAGTCTTCCCACCTCATGACTTTATTTCTGCCTAAAAGGCCTGAGCACTGACTCGGTTTCTGGCTTTGTTTTGTCCTCGCCTGTCCAACCATGCGACTAACACCTTGCAAATGGGAATTTAAAAGTAGCTGCTGTGGTTAAAGGAGTCTTTCTGCACTGTACCTTACCCCACAAGTACAGGGTAAAACAGGAAGTGTCTTGCACCTCCTCCATCACCCATGTTCTTCATAACAGTACCAGGGAGTTTTCTATAAGTGGAGACTCAGTTCAGTTCAGAGCAGAAAGGTACTCAGACCACACCAATGATCCAATGTGGCCATTGTCGTTAATGCAATTTCCTTTTTTAACTGCACAGAACTGAATGTAAACCCAAATGAAAATGTTGTTTATACTTTGTTATTTTTATCAGGAATATTCTGTGCTATATGCTTGATTTTGTTCATAAGCAACTCTGCCATTTGGTTATAATTCATCTTTGTGCCACCCTAGAGAGAATATGTAACAACACTGCTGCTTCAAGCTAAACCCTGACCTTATCGACTATATAAATATGAACTCCTCTGTGTGGAAATATGTTTTAAAGGTTTTCATTTCAGAAATATAAAAAAATAAATAATACACTTTTTTGGTCAAAGCAAAAGTGTTGTCTGCATTACATCCGTTTCATAGGAAGTTATTTATTTCCAATTCCTTTTAAGTTGTGTGTAACTTGTAAATAGTCGTTAAACAGAGACATACTGTAGTTCACGTATAGCATCCAGCGATGCTGATGTTTTCAAAATAAACCCATCATGGCATCATCACTATTCTATAGATGTACAGCAGCATACTGAATAACAGCTTCATTATCTGTTCTGTAGAGAGTTTAATCATATGGAAGGATGCCACGCACACTACAACACAATCATTCCTGTAATGAGATAAATCATCAAATTGATGGGTCCAAAATACCAGCACAGTTTTATCCTGATTCATTTGTTTATATCTTTCTTTTATGTTCTTGCTTTCAACACATAATGCAGGAACGCAAATAGATCCAGTACCAGTAGCAGCACTGCCGAAAGAGGAGGGTCTGTCAGTAAATAGAAAAACAAATCTTCTTTGGAATAATAACACAGGTAATTAATTTCCGAGAGAAAACCCCAACACGTTCTCAGCAATCATTTTTGTCTCGTTAACTCCCAAAATATATGTGCATGGTGATTTAATCCAAGGGCGACTCAAGGTAGGTTAAGATTTAAGGCAGATTTCTTTGTAATGATGGCATTTCTCACATTATTGTGATGGTATATGATTGTAGAAACAAAGAGAGGACATCATTGTGAAAATGAGATGCAAACCTAGTGGTTTTTTTCAAACTTGATTAAAATATAATCACAAATGCAGCCCTTGAGGTACACACTGACAATCCATTTGACTTTGAGATATGAAAAATGCCAATGTTTCCATCTGTGTGATTGTCGCTCAGAGCGTTTACAGTTTTCAGTTCTCCCACAGAAAACACCCAGCGTGTGCTGAGACAGCCTGTGAATGTGAAGTCGATTTGTTTGAGTGGAGAGAAGGAAACCCTTTGAGAGTGAGGGTGAGGAGGACCAGGAGTGAATAGCAGACTTGTGAACTGAGGAGATAAGGTTTCTGATCTCTATCTGTTGTATTGCTCCTTGCTCTGCCTATCTTTTCCCTTCTTCCTCTCTCTCTGCCCCTCGCTGATTCCTTTAGGCCCATTTAGTTAATTAATGTCATGAAATGTTCCAGAAACCAATTATGCTGTGACATTATTAAAAGACCACCCTTCTATATAAGTGCAGATTGTGTCTGTCGCTTGTCTTCAGAGTGAAAGAAAACCTGTCTGACATAAGTGGACGTTGAAATATGGTTTGGATTCATACAGTAAAATGCAACATCAGCAACTTCTAGTTCTCTTTGTCCTTTTACTTTTTCTCTTCACTTGTGGATCCATATTTTCTTTTTCGCTTACAATTTTTAGAAACTCTTACATGGCAGTGACAGACCTCGACATTCTTTCCAACATCCCTAATAGAAAATGTAACTGGATTTTCTATCAGGGATACGAAGGGCCATACATCAGATTACAGATAATGCTGCACTGATAGGATCTCTTGTTCATTTGGGGGATGAGGTGGTATTTAAGGTTATTACCATTAGCTGTTTTTCTAAACAAACCTCTCTAACACGGCCAAGACTGAAAGGAAATGTCATCTGACTCTACTCACAATCATTTTGCCTTTAACTGAAAAAGTGACGATGGCATCCCAAAATGAGTAGAGTGGTGAATTTGTTTCTTACACATTGGTTTGCTTAAAAGACCAGCTGTTGCATGTCTCCACAGTACATTCAACATTTTAAAGTTTTGATAAATGAGGGCCAGTTTCACAAAACTTAAAACTATCCTTCTACAAACGTTTACACAAGTCCTACTACGATACCCCTCAAACAAATACAGAATACACATACAGAATGTACAGTGCTATTTGTGCAAGAAGTGGTTAATTATGTGAAAAGACATAATGAATTGTGATAAGAAGCTCCAAATATATAAACAGCCATGCTTTCCCTTTTATATTTATACAATGAGCGCTTGGGTTCATGTACCTACTAATTTGCTGCACAAAGAAAGGTGCTAATCAGCATACTGCATAAGCTCCAGTTATTTGTTCAACATGCATAGTTATTTGTAGGATTTGTTTTGTTGTGCTATGAAGTGTTTCAAGAGGGAGAAGCTAGCAGAGTTTCACAGAAGTGCAGATGTTGATTTCCCTACTTATGGTGCTATTTTGAGAATATGCAAATAATCCCTGGAACGATTGACACCAAAGGTCGTTAATTAACATAAGTCAATTCCTCTGTGCTTTGGTTGGGAAATGTAGCAGCATTCCACCGAAAGGAAGGCACGTCTACAATTGAACACACAGAAAGTGCTATAAATTGACTGACAGGGATGAAATATATACTTTATTTTACATCTCATATGTTAAAAGCCTACTTATGATAAGTAACTAACTTGTATTTGGTTATCCTGTTCGTCTGTTGCAGAGATAATGAAACTGGTATTCAGTAGAAGCCAATGTATTCTATATTAATAGAATAGTGCTGAGGCCTTGGATGGGTTTCTTTTAAGTCCTCAGCATCAAATTATACAGTGGTTATGTCTTAGTGAAACAACACAAATATTTACAAGTTACAATATATATTTCCTAAAGCTTACAAAGTTCATGTGGATACAGGAGACACTTTTAGGTCAGATCCTGGCAACTGGATTAAGGCCAAAAATGAGAAGTATTTTAGAATTTTGTATCCGAATTCGGTACCACTTTACAATAAGACTACCCTTATAAAGGGTTTACGAATAGTTTGTAATTAATTAATTAATTAGGTTGTGAACACTTTATGAATCCTTAATAAGCTTTTATAAGACACGAGATAAACAGGGCAACTGTGACCGGTTGCTTGCCAAATAGTGAGCCCACATTTATCTGTTCTGCTAAGCCTTATTAGAAACGGTAGTAACTCATTAATAAATGGGAATGTGTCTTACACTTTACAACAAGGCTCCCTTTTGGCAACTATACATGTTAATAACTCAATAAATGGTCATAAAGAGATGCCAAGAAATATCAAGATGGATGGGGGGAATCAACTTAGTGAGCAACAGATACCAAGGATGCTGGCTGATGAAGAAGACGAAGTAAGCTAAGTAGCCAATATAACACTTAGCAGTACAGATAAAAGTGGGCTCACTATTTGGCAAGATAACCAAGCCTTATATTGGCTACCTAGCTTACTTCGTCTTCTTCATCAGCCAGCATCCTTGGTATCTGTTGCTCACTGAGTTGATTCTCGCTGAGTAGCCAATATACTGTAAGCCTTAGTCATCTTGCCAAATAGTGAGCCTGTGTTGATGTATGAAAACTAGTTAGAACTGGTTTATAAATGCTTCTTAATGATTAATAAAGTGTTTACAACCTAATTCATAACCTAATTATAAACCCTTTATGAATCCTTTGTAAGGGTAGTCTTATTGTAAAGTTACTACAAATGACCCTGATCCCTTTCCTTAGTAAACTGTGTGCATAGCATGAGTGCAGACCACCACCATAGAAGATGACAATCACAAAAAAAGTTGCACTGCAGTTTGCCAAAACTACTGACAGCCGGCTGGAGGAGTTTTATGAGGAATCACAGACTGTTTATCAATGAAAGAAACACAAACACGGAAAGAAAAACAAAACAGGTACTTTCACAAGTCGACTCTTTGTTTACAAGCTAGAGAAGAGTGCTATGTTGCCTTAGCTAGTTAGCACACCTGCTAAAAGCTTGAATCATCCGAAGTGTTGAGAAGAGTCGTGTGGTCATTCAGAGTCTTCAACCAAGGAAGAAGTACTTTGTGGAGCTTTTTTATCTATGTAAAGGTTTGTTAAGCCAGAAAGCTAATGTATACCCTTTAACAAACGCTGATTGGTAATGTTAGCATGTGAGGTATGTTACTGCCCAACACAGGTGGAACTAATCACAGTAATTAGCGTGAAGGTGGGATAATTGTAGGCTATGGCAGAGTGAGTGCTGACAGACTGCCATGGCCTAATGGCATATCTGAATTAAAATAATAATAATTAGCTACATCTGAGTTTATCCTCAAGTCAACACAAATTATTATGGAGACATTTTCTGTCAACTCCAGTCTGTAGAAAGCGTTATGTTCTGAAATAGAACTGGTCTGGGTTAGATATATATAATGAACTGAATTAAGAGTGCATGACCAATATTTTAGCAAAATGTTGACAGTTCAAATGTTGGATAAAGTTGAATAGAAAGGTGATTCAAGTTGGAGCTCTAGTGTATCAGTAGATGTACATTGACACAGCTTTATGTATGTAGCATGTACTTAACATTGTAAGTGTATGATTAACTGAGGTTACTTTTGCCCCTGTGCAATGTACTAATGTAATGTATCACACTGTCAAACTATTATGTGTTTGTACTGGATGTACTTATATATGTATTTTTGATAACAGCTGCAGGTCAATATACAATCTACTGTCATTTCACAGCACTTCAGACAACTGCAACTAAGTTGATTTAATTATATACTAAAACTTTAAATTACAGTGTGTTAAGCTTTATTCAGAACACCTGTGGAATGCAGCTATTTTTGCTCAAGTAGCCTACTTTATGTACAATTTGACAGTACTTGCACTTTATACTTTTATTCCACATCATTTTGGAGGGACATATTATCCTTTTTGACTACATTTGTATGAAAGCTTTTGTAGTAAAGTAGCTCGATCTTTTCCAGATGCAACGTTATAAAACAACCCATTGATTCAGGGTTTTCAGTAATATAATATCCTTTCATACGATTCTGAAAAAGGACTAAAGTAGTAGTCAAATAAGTGGTTCACATTTTAATGCTTCAACATTTGGTGTTGCAACTTTTACTTGAGTTCAAAACCTGAGTACTTGTTCCACTGCTCATACAGAGTTATCATGTTGATTTAGAAATGTGTAAAACATATTTAATAATTGAAGAGAATTGTGCTTCTCTTACAGATCCTTATCCTGTCAGAAGGATACGGAGAGGAACCACCCACAGATAACTGATGTATTATATAAATATATACATTTAATTCTATCCCACATAAACACATGTTTAAAAACACATTATGGGACATTCTGGCGTCTGCTTTTACTTTGATTTGTGGATCAGAGTACAGATTGTGAATTTCATCAAGACACTTTAATGAGTGTCTACATACCAGAGGGAACTCTAGTAAATCTGTCCGGCCCCTCTCATTGTTTGATGTCATGATGAATTGCTGATTCTTTCCACTCATTTGATTCCTCTGTCTCTCATTCTTTCCTAACCCCCCCTCCCTTCTCCATTTCTCCAGTCTATATCTTTTCCTCACCTTCGGTCCAGTCGTGTCCTTCTCATTCTCCGATCTTCCATTCTCCTCTTTTCCTTCTCCGCCTACTCCGTCTTCTCTCACTCCCATCTATTCCTAACACCTTTGCAATCTGTCTTCAGGTCTTCCACCGTTGCTTCAGGCTCCTGCTCTTTCACAAAGTACGCCCGTTACATGTTGTGAGGTGCTGATACTCAAAGGAATGCTTAGCAGGTTGCATATGCATGTATGTGTGATTTAATTAACATAGCTGTCATCTGTGTAACTGCAAATGACACATGGCATGAAATGAACAGGATTGTAAGATGTGTTTATAAGGATTTATTTGACATTGAAGTGAAAACACTCCTATACCTTTAGATGGTTATGTATGTTAACTGTTTTCAAAGTAAAGCCCTTTATTTGAGCAGCTTTTTGTGTTTTGTTTGAAGGGAATACATGTAATGTGTGATTTTAATACAATTAATGACATTATGACCATTATCATTTTGTATTATTACAGTGCTGGCTGTGGAAAGTATTTAAGAGCAATCTCAATTTGGGAAACAGTGTCTTTTTCTGTTTTTAATTGTGTGGCTCCAAACTTCTGAGCTCACCTTCTAGCTTAACTTAAATGTACCTGTTGAAATAAACAGCTTTTAACTATGTGCATGTGTGCAGGTCAAAGAAGCAGATGTCATCTCCACATTACCACTGCTCTGAAATCCAATCAACATGCTCTACAGCTCACTACACACAGCGACTCTACGTCCTGCTGACTGGCTGAGCTCCGCTTGTAAGGTAGGAAGATACAAATATATGTTTTCCCAAAGAGGGAATGTAACAATCGTTGCTATTGTCAACAGTTTCTCAAAACCACCAATCAACATGTTGGCAGCAGAATGGTGTATTGATGCTGTAACAGTTGTCATCCAACCCAACAAAACTATTGTAAGCAAAAGCTTTTAAAACCCCGACCTACTATTTTAAAAACAACCTCACATCTGCTTGCTCTGGAGTCTAACGGCCCGTCCACACAGCCGGGTGCGTTGAAGCTTGCCGGCGGGCGTGTCTGAAACTCGACCAACAACCAATCACATGAATCTCCCGCCCCTGACACACAAGCAGCGGTTTGATTGGCTAGAGCTTGTACTGGCATATGATTCGATTGGCTGACGCTTCTGCCGAGGCTTCAAAAGTTGAACATTGCTCAACTTTTGCAGCGAGCCACGCCAGCAAAGCTCCGCGTCGCTTCCCACAATGCAGTTCGGCGAAAAGTGACGTCACCCCATTCAAAGTGAATGTTGAAGCTTTCAACGCACGCCGCTGTGTGGACGGGCCGTAGAGATATTGCTCGACTTATTTAAATGTTAATGTCTTAGCCCTCTCTGACCTAAAGAAGGGCTTTTTCTCTAGCAGAGATGGACTTTTATTAATCCCTCGTGGGGAAATTGTTTCTCTGCATTTGACCCATCCTAGTGTTAGGAGCTGGGCTGCCATTTTGAACGGCGCCCGGGGAGCAGTGTAGGGAACGGTGCCTTGCTCAGGAACACCTCGGTAGCACTTGGTCTTGCCAGGACTTGAACTGGTGACCTTCCAGTTGCCAAGCCAACTCCATATCGACTTCTCCACCACAGCAGTGCTTTCTTTGCATCATTTGACTGACTATGGGCTGAACACAGCAGGATGTATTCTCTCTGCCACTAAATGAACCAAAGACAGTTACTACCACAAGACATTTAGTTATTGCACTTTGGAAATGTAGAGCATTATTTACATAAGAAACCACTTTAAACCACCTTGTATTAACTTCACCAGTAGGTTATGTTTTGGTTTGCCAATAGGATTACAGAAATACATCTGGCCCAAATGAATGTATCTTGGTGGGAGGGCGAAGATTGGTCCAAGAAATAACCCATTAAATGTTGAAGTGGATTCAAATCATGGGGCAGATAAACACTTTCACTTATGGAAACAGCCTTGGCAGAATTCTGCACTCTTTGAGTTCCCTTCTAGTTGTCAGTAGCATTTCTTTCTCTATTTTAAAACAAATGAAGCTTGTAAACCAAGTAAACGGGCAGTTCTGTCCTACTCTGACTGTTTGCCACAGTAACTCAATATAAGGTGTTCCTGATGAAATTGTGAAGGCCACTTTCTTTTGTTCCTTTCCTTCCCCCACAGCGCTGAATCACTCTATAGACCTCCTGAGTTTCTCCCTAGAGGAGCAATTTGGTCCCATCATTCTGAAACCCTCTGATTGTATTGGGTATTTCAACAATCAATTCCCTTTCACCGTACATTGTTTATGCTATACCGTCCTCTCTGGTGTATATTGAATACAGTCCAGTATTTCCACTCTATTAAGATGTTACTGTTCCCGTGCTGAGTCAGGATAATAATGCATGTTATCAGCCAGAGCAATTTCCTCTCATTAAACAGAACACAGATTGTTATCTGAGTTCAGGAAGGGGTCTCTAAATGTTTAAGGCCAGGGACCCCCTACAGGGCAGACATGTTTACAATAAAGGAAACATGCTGGTTTATTTTTAAACAAGTGGTCCCCTTCTGTTCACGTGTACTTTTTAAAGATGTGGCACCATTTTATAATTCATAGCATATTTCTTAACAACACTTTGTTTTTACGCTGCTATGGACAATCTGCAATACATGCAGTTTGTATGGACAATCTTGCACCAAAGATATTGATATTGAAGTGACTGTATATTTTGTATATATTGATTGTTGTGGTTTTTTTTTATCTTAAAGGTCCCGTGTCATGGCCGTTTCTACTGATCATAATTCCATTGTTGAGGTCTACTAGAATAGATTTACATTGTTCAATGTTCCAAACTCACATTGGTTTCTCACACAGCGTCTCTGTTAGTATGTGTATTCACTCTCTGTCCTACACGCCTTGTTGGAGCTCCTGCCCCCCCTCCCTATGAGCCCACGGTGCTCTGATTGGTCAGCTCGCCCACTCTCTTCTGATGAGTCCACCATCGTTACAGCGGAACATCAGTGATTATGTGTTACAATGGCGTTTGTTAGCAACCAGGAAATAACACCAGTAATGACAAACAGATGAGAATGCTGCGTGGGGTCTGGGTGCCGTGTTGGCGGGGCTCGCTGCTGCGAGGAGCGGACAGTGTGAGCTGGTGTCGTTTCCTGGTTGCTGCGTGGGGTCTGCGAGACAGCGAGACATCGCGAAACTCAGCCTGAACTCAGCCTGAGCACCATGGACACGGGAAGGGGGGGTGCTGAGAGGGCTGCAGCACCCCCATCTGCGAGGCTCCACTACACCCGCACCCCCAAACGCGGTGCACCTACAGTTTCGCCGCTGCGAGGCTCCACTAGCACTCCCCCCCCCAGCGGCACAGTTTCGCCGCTGAGAGAGTGTGTGTATGTGTGTGAGGAGCTCCATGGATTGGTCCATTTGGGTATGGTCACGTCACTGTACCCAGCAAGAAAACAATGGAAAAAGAAAGATCTCCAACGAGGCGTTCTGGGGCAGCACAGACAGGTCTTCTCTGTGTTAGAGTGTTACTCGCTACAGGGTGCACTTTGAGGGTTTGTGACTCTGCAGACCGTTTACATGCAGAAAAACCTTCATAACAAGGGGACGGGTCATAACTGGAAAAGCATGACATGGGACCTTTAATGTGTGTAAATGTGATATACATATTTTATACATATCTGTATGCTGTATTATTTTACATTCGGGATGGTTGGAATCGTCCTTTCGGTCTCTCTGTCTGTAAACACAAACTGAGATTGACATTAATGTTGACTTTGACTAAACCCCCTGGCAGAGTGCAGATGGCCATACTTTGAGTAACACGACTTTAGAGAAAATCTAGCTAAGAAAACTTTTCTAACCATTTCCTTGTATTGTTTGTGAGAAATGAAGGCTGCATCTTTTCCAATGATCACATAATGTGAGACCTCAGAGCCTTATTCTCTGTCCTTCTAACAGCAGGTAGAGAACAGCAGCCGTCAGTGATTGTCCCTTTTTTTACTTAACAAACCCGCCTTCATCTGGAGATTCATCACACTGGCATCAACTTTTTTGTTCAAAAATCTATGATCCATCAGTCATCACTGTTTTTTCCTGAGATGAATGAAGGCTTTAAATTACTATACATGACATATTGACAAATCCATTTGCAGTCATTGTGGAGAAAGAGCACAATCACATAGCAGCAGACACAGAAGCTTTCTTATTTCTCTAACTCCCCTCCTCGACTCCTATCCTCGTGTCTTAGTCCCGCCCACAGGAGATGCGAGCGGAGGAGCCGAGGAGCCGAGGAGGGGAACCAAGGAGAGAGGAGGGGAAGCAGCAGGCGGACAGAGAAATGAGAACTCCTCTCCTCTGAGCGGTCATTTCAAAGAGACGTCCATTAATGATGACAGGAGGCTCAGCAGCCCTCTGTCTGATGGACAGATGTGTTCATGACGACTTATATATTTACTTTTAATTAATTCACAGTGCGGTATAATGAGACAATAACAGGCTACAGATGCGGACACACACACACAAATATATATTTATATATATTTATATAAATATATACAATTTCAGAATCAAACAAGTATGAGAGCACTCTCATAATAACGTAACACTCTCAGAGACTGGATATATCCCCCCCCCCCCCCCCCCCGTATGATTATTACTGAAACGGAGAAAATCATTTCTAACGCGTGTTCAAGGTGTGTTCTTTCTGATCAGTCTCCACCGGCGTCAGAAGCTTGCTGGAGACAACGGAAGCTGCCAATCACAGTTCCTTCAGTCCCCATGCCGTGACGTAGCTCAGATGTGGTATTTCATTTCTTTAAGGCTCACCTCAGCTGAGGCGTAGCCCACGGCAGAGTTTTGGAGCTGACGAAAATACCCTCTGTGTGTATTCAGAAACCTTTTACACATGAAGTATGAATCCAGCTTTAGATATGGGGTTTTACCTGTAGTGATAAAACAATTTCCCTCCTTTTTTTAACCTGAGCAACGTGGATTTATACTGTTACCTTTACAGGATCTGAAGCTATATGCTAACAACTATTACAGGGTTATGTGCCTGCATCTTTTTCATTTCAGACTCTTTATTTAAGCCATGGTGTATAGTTTGCTGCTGTCATAATCAATCCTTCATTTGAAGAAATAAGTGATACATTACCACTAATGGAGCTTTTGAATTTTTCCATTTTCATTCACCATTTTCATTTAGAAAGATACGTTGATGATAATCACACATGATGTTCTGGATAGATGACAGTGACTCAGATGTGACTGATAATGACAAATGTGGAAAGCCAGATACGGGGGACGATTAGTCATTAGGAAAACATGTTCCTTCACCTGCTTATGAAGGATATTTCTAGATCTTTCTTTGGTCACACATCAAAAACAGCACCACTATAATAGTGAGAAGAGTAAAGATGTGCTTATACATTTTTTAAGAATCAGCTGTGCAGTTCAGAATTAGGCAGAGGCGTACTGTAGGAACATATAAAACCTATTCATTAGCTTGGGTCATATTGAGTTTAAACATCTGGACTCAAGTCTTCTAGCTTGAAGGGATCTAAATATTACACAAAAAACTATTTAATGTCTGTTTGAAGATTGCTTTCAGCTTGTAGAGCTGTCTTTAAATTCAATATTAAGTGGGTTTCTTTTCAAGGATTGTATTCCCACCTTGTAAGTCATGTTACTCAGGTGCACGTGTGCAACCTCGAAGCAATACAACTATGAGCGAAGTTAATACAAATACTCAAAACATTTTATAACTGCATCACTTCCGAGAGTTGTCTCTTTACTGAGGAAGGACTTTTTCAAAACATGTGTAATGATTTCTAAAACACTTTCTCCTTTATAGTTATACACAATGTTTTCTTTGTGTAAAGCAAATTCTCTGCAATCCTATCAGCACAAGTTAAGATACTGTATACTTCTGATTTCATTTAGAACATATCTCTGACACATTGACAAAATCATTTGGGAATAGCAACTGCATACTACAAATGTTTAGGACTGTGTTTATTAATCTTCATTACATTATTCGTCCTCTACTCACCCATAGAGCATTTGACAACACAGTCATAGTTGAATAGATAAGGAGAGACTTCAGGACCTGGAGAGTGACTTTATGTCTGTGCATCTTTCGGTAGAGCTTTTGTCGTTAGCAAAGGAGACAAATGCACAAGGCTACCACCACCTGGAGGAGGAGGGGGGCACTATGAGAAACGCAGAGACATTCAGGCAGAGATAAGTTCAGCACCACGGACAGCGCACCGGAGCGCTGGAGAGGAGGAATCACTTCAGTGGATTTCAGCTGCGCACTGTCATGCTTTCTGAACTACTGGAGTCTACTCTGCTCTCTACAGGCGCACCGAGTCCTCCCCGACATGTGCAGGTGGAGACACCGTTTTTATTATTGTTTAGTTTTTTCTTAAATCGCTAACTAAGGAGGCGAAATAGCTGCAGAAAGAAGTGCGTGGCACATTGAAGCACAGACCAGACTGTTAGCCGGCGCGATCCTTACATCATCTCTTTATTGGTTCGAGAGGGTGAGTGAGAGAGGGAGAGAGAGAGAGAGAGATAGAGAGAGAGAGATAGAGAGATAGAGAGAGAGAGAGAGAGAGATAGAGAGATATAGAGAGATAGATAGGTATAGAGCTAGAGAGAGAGCGAGGAAGATGGGAGGGGGTTGAGAAACAGAGAGAGAGTGAGAGAGTGAGTCCGTGCAGCCAGGCTCCTCTTCGCCAGTCCTCAACTGCGAAGCCAGTGTGACGGACCGAGTGGTGTTACAGTCCTCAACTTACGGCGCAGTGTTTCCCGAGTGATTCCTCTCCCGCTGCGTCCACACCGGCCGTGAAGATGCACCGGCACCGTCCTGCCCGGGGATTCACGTTGTTATTGCCGGTCGCTTTGTGGATTTTCTGCCATGTCAACTGCGTGCACGGAGCTTGCCAACAACCCGTAAGTTGTTTTCTTAATTTTTTATGGTCCCCCCGCTGAGCGGGGATATGAATGGGAAGTAGACCGAGCCTGTCTCTGGAGCACAACAGTAGCGCGAGAGGGGTGCGCGTGCTGGCAGGCTGCAGGTATCCGACGGTGGAGCGGGGCTCCTGGGAGCCAGATGCAGCGGGTGGGAAGGAGAGGGAGCCTGAGAAGGGTTACCTTCTGAGTTTAAACCTACGAGTGTAAACTCCTCAGGATCTCTGCTGCATTCATTTTAGCGCCCGGGGAAATTCCCATTGGGTGATTTTGACATGAATTACTGAATGACTTTTCAGTGCGTGAGTTAAGCTTTTCTGTCTTTTATGCTTTTGAGAGCGGAGTTTGAAACGATTTCACAAATGGCTGTTTATTTATTCAGCTTTTCTGGATTTTGGGAGATTTACTTTATATAAAATCTTTGTTTCAGATCATTGCACACTGGCTTTGTCCCAAATCCAGATGTTCCTCGAATGTCCACATGTGTAGAAAGGGAGTTATGTCTAATGACTATTTGGAAGGTGTTTTCACTTTCAATGACCGGGGAAATATAGAATATTTCTTATTTTGAAGCTATTGCTGGGAATTTCAAATTATGTTTATGAAGTTTCAATGCAATTTGAATGTAGTGTCACTATCAGGTCTGGGCCAGTTTTAGCAAACTTTAGCAAAAGGTCAAAGGAAACACTTGGAGACACATTTGACCGTAGAAGTCTTTGTTTTTAAGTCTTTGTTTTTGAAGTCTTGTATTACTGTGTGATCTTCTTTGTTGCTTGCTTTTAATTATGCTCTGTAAGGTGTCCTTGAGAGCTTTGAAAGGCGTCCATAAATAAAATGCATTATTATTATTATTAGATTAGATGATAATTCTTCAAACACAAATGAGGGATTTAGTTATTTAAGCCCCACACATTTAAGACTTGGAATACCCAGGATGAGCTTTTTTTGCACGTCAACTAAATCTTATATGGGAATCTTTTTACCTGCACACGTGTTTTCATCAACACGTGTGCAGTTGATTCACGTGTTTACCCATAGGCCTACTTATTGGTACGGTATTGCTTTTGCTCTATTTGGAGACATACCATGTCCGTGATATTTTTGATCTGCAATGCTTGGTTCTGTTTGGTCCTGGTATCAGCCTTGGTTTGGTGTGGTTGGGATGTTGCTCAGCCGGTGTGACTGATTCCCCCGGTGATCGTCAGGGCTCCTCAGGTCCCGGACGAATGTGTCCGTGGACAAGCCTCATTAATCATCCCATCCGACAGACTACGACGGTCAGACGGCACTGCGAGCCGTTTGTGTGTGTGTGTGGAAATAAAGAGAGATAGAGATGGGCAGTTCACTTTCCTTCCTCATAAGAATGTCCTCGCAGTGAATATGTGTCATAGGGACAACACTTCATATAAACACTTTATTGATCGTTTATGGAAATCTTGCTCCCTTCCATTGGCAGGTCAGCTTCAGTGTCCCCTGAGCAGGTTGAGATGTAGTGTCTTGTTAAACAAAGCAGCTTGAATGAGCTCCATAAATAATAGTGAAATTAGATTTATTTTCATATAAACATCTTCCAAATACCATTTATACATATTTATTTTGAATACAAATCCAATAACAGCTCACAACAGGAATATCAGAGTGGGTAAGGATGAGGGTGGAATTTGAAATGTGGGAGGCAAGCCTGTGTGTGTGTGTGTGTGTGTGTGTGTGTGTGTGTGTGTGTGTGTGTGTGTGTGTGTGTGTGTGTGTGTGTGTGTGTGTGTGACAGAGAGAGAGTACAATAAAGTCATGCAAACGGTATGTTGAATCGGCCAAGCAGTTTCACCCGAGCTTAAATCTGCTGACTTTATCCCTGCTCCGGGGGCAGATGTGAAACACTCGGGGGAATACACAACGTCCTTGTGACCAATGGTCTGAGGCATGGACAAAAAAAGATGAACTATTCCATCCTGCCGGGACAAACACACTCACAGACTAAAAGTCAATGGCCTGGTTGACCCTCCGACTGTGTGGAGTTTCCCAAGTGCAAACTGAAAATGCTAGAGGTATGAGTTATGTGTACCACTGAAGAAAGAGAGAGAGCATTACAAAGAAATGAATTATGTTTTTGCTTCTGAATGCATTTTCATACACATGTTCATGCATGTTTGGGTAGAGAAATGATTGTATGTTGAATAATAATCTGGGGATTTTCTCCCACGCGAGCTTGGCCTGATACGGCTGTCAGTTTGATGTTGCATTCGAGTTTCACTAGCACAGGGATATCATTTGCTGAACACCTTTTGATGTCCAACTAAATAAAATGGACACACAGAGATGCATTCAAGCAGACACACACATTTTAGACCCTCCAGAAAAACGCGGGCTAAAATCCTTGATTATGCGATCAAACAGGTTTTATGTGATTTATGCGGTGAAATTGCGAAATATGCGGAAAAAATAAATATTGGGCTGTCTTATTTATTTATTCTCTCTCACACACAACCTGCCACTAACGTTAAACCCCTTTACTATTCAATTAAACACATTCAATGTTTATTTATTGTAAAAGCAATTGGGCTATTTTAATCACACTCTCTCTCTCTCACACACACACACACACACACACACACACACACACACACACACACACACACACACACACACACACACACACACACACACACACACACACACACACACACACACACACTTCTCCGCCTCATTCTGTTTTCATGTACTCGTTCGTTATCTGACCAGCTTCAATCTTGTAGGCTTCTCACCTCGTTTCTTGTAGCCCTCGAAAGGGTTTTGGAGGTTGATGCCTCGGTGAACGTGAGCTGTTTGGCTTTCTTGTCCGCAGCAGCAGAAAGCATTTTATAATGTTTGAATGAATCAAAGTGAGTCGTCACCGTCGATGTTCTCTTATGCTCCAACACACAGTTGCACGGGGTGCAGAATAGTTTCCCCCCACTTTCGTGCAAGACATCGGGGAACTGCTTTGCCCGGTCTTTAGCAGAAATGTTCGTCGGTAAAATGAGATGGATTAGATATCATCTTGGTGTTTTCTCTCTCGTGTGAGCTCCACACGTTCACTCTACGGTGTTGTTTACCTTCTGTGATGCGCGAGCATCATCATCATCACTTCACGTCAAGACGAGTTCACTTTTTTTCCTCTCAACTTTGTGTGGAAAAATGCGGGGATTATGCGGCCTTTTGATAAATATGCGGCTTTTTTAAAATCTGCGCCATTTTGCTGATTATGCGGTAAATTCTGCGATTGCAGAATCGCGTTTTTCTGGAGGGTCTAACATATGCACAAAGGAGCACAGACAACCACCAACGCTCACATAACTGAAGACATTAGACTGTGTTAGTCCTTGTACTCCAAATCAAATCAAATCAAGTTTTATTTATATAGCACATTTATAAACGATTTTTGGTCGAGCCAAAGTGCTGTACATAAAATAAAAATAGCCTACAGTAGAGACACTTTACAGCAAATACAACAGCACAGATTGTTCAGAATATCAGTATGAGAAAAACGACACCCTCTATCCTTAGACCCTCACATCGTACAAGGAAACACTTCCAGAGAGAAAACCCACAGTTTAAAGGGGAACATGGGAGAAACCTCAGGGAGAGCAACAGAGGAGGGATCCCTCTCCCAGGACGGACAGACGTGCAATAGATGCCGTGTGTAAATCGAAGAGATAATACATTTTACAGCATATAGACCGAATGTTAGGAAATGCATGTGTCTGTAATAAGAAGACGAATCCACGAGGATGTCAGCTACAATCCTGAGGAAGCCATCAGGGAAGCAGCATGACGAGACCCAAGGCAGGACCGCAGAGACAGGTTCAGCCACGACCCGAAGTCCACGACTTAATCCAGAACTCAGGATAGAGGATCCAAGACACAGGACTACAGCAAGAGGATCAGCCTCGACTCCGGATCCCGGTGTAGATATAGATACAAAACAAGAAAAAAGATTTGGCTGGGTTAATCGGAACAAGAGAATACACAGACACAGACGGAGAGGGAAAAGGTCATTGGATAAAAGTTATTCGCCAGCTGTATTCTCTATTGACTTCTCACTACAGTTTGTACTTTTGCTTTTGTTGTGTCTCTGAAGCAAGGTGTCTCACCACCAGTGGCGAGCCGTGACTTTTATACCTAGGCCCTCTGACCCCCCTTCCCTCGAAACAAAAGAAGAGTTATTACGTCACAGCGTATACTTCAGCGGAATATCACAACAGCGGCCCAGGGTGCAAAACGCATCAATGACAGCGACCCTCTACCACACAAAACAACACCATTTATATAAACACCTATCATGACAGGGCACCCACAGCCAAGTAACAATTACAAATGAATTAAGTCGGCACGGCGGCCCACATTGAAAATCACTTAGGCCTACCTTTGATGATCAAATCACTGAAACACAAAGTCCATCCTCCTGTCCTTTTGGATGAAGCACTTGATGGAGGGTCATTCAGCTGATCCTTTGCCACTCCAGTTTATCATTGTAACTCAATCTTGAAAATGACTCGGTTAATAATTTCGCAACCATCACTATCACTGAAGTGAGCCATCATGAACGAACTTATGCTAATTATAAATCTATCGATCATAAATCTATCGATTAGATTTATGATTCGAAAATAATAAAAGTAGGTAGACATGTGGATATTACCCGGCTGAACAAACCGTGCATTTATCTAACAGGTTCGTTTTCCACAGACCTTATTTCGAGCTATTTTCCAAAATCCTATGGAGAAATCCCATTGCTTCCTGTCGAGGGAATCCGAGCGAAGCTTACTTCCGGGTTTTAGGACGCGTCACTGCACCACTTGCATAGACCTCACAGCGGGCGGAACTTGGTACATTACTCTCTCGTTGAGTTACTATAGCGGGCCCTCTGTGAATCTACAGAGGGACCAACAAGCCCTCCCGTCTTCACATAACTCGCAGAGACGGCATTTAACCCTTCACATTCCAACAGAAACTGAACAGGCAGATTCGAAGGATTTATTTCTTTGGAAATATTATTTTAAATACAATTAAATCAAGTTATTTTGGTAAAACTAATGAAAAATGTAACAACAACAAAAAATTATATTTAAAAAAAATCTTAGGCCCTCACAGAGGGCCTAGAGGGCCCTGACAGCTCGCCACTGCTCAACACCTCTATGTCTAATAACCATCAGGACATACATTGTTCACATTTTTTATTCAAATCCTCATCCCTTTTTGCTGATGTAATGGCCTTTTCATCTTATAGGGAAATCAGCTCGATGTGTATTAATGTTTCACTTCAAAAACATTTTAAATGATCAGACATTTGGCCCTATCGTACAGAATTTAAGATGTATTGTTTGAAACGGCAAATCCATCCTTTAATCAGCCTTTGACTCTCCAATACTCAGCTTTGCTCATTCATTGCTCTGTGTTTAAAGGACAGGGTTTCACTTTGTTAACTTTCTCGGCACCAGTGTGAATAATAAAGAGTGTGTCTTTAAGGCAGGCTCTTAGTGACACTGTTGGTGGCTAAATGGGATGCCCCTGGAGGCTGTCTGATATAGGATCAGATTAGCCTTTTCTCATCTCATTAAGCATGCCTCGCCATTTGACTTAGACATCAGTCTAGTTGTTCCTCCAGGGCCACACAGGGCAAGAGAAGCTTTCCTGTTCTTTAATATCATTCATTGTATATAATGTGAAACACAATGTTGAGTGCAAATTCAGTTGCATCTTTTTTGGCATTTCTTAATAGTTCCTCCCTTTTATATATGGCACGAACCTAAAGGAGGCACATTTAGGCATAGCTTGTGTTTTAAAGGGATTCATTTTTAAACTGTGACTGCATTTACATCCTGGTGTCACTCCCAACTCCTAAACATGATGTTTAAGTTCAAGCAAGCGCGGCCAAAGTAAGTGAAGCCCCATGGCCCGATTTGTGGCCAGAAACAAGATGGACTCTAAGTTGAGCTTACTTTTTGTCATACAGACTTACGAAACCACAATATCTTCTTAAGTCTAACCAGGTATTTGTGTTGTGTAACCAAACCTAAAAACGTCTTACATTGGAACTTAATTTTGGAAAGACACTATGCACAAAACAATTTGAGCTGACGCACCGTCCCGGACCAATAAGAACTGACGCCTGAGGGGTACCAAGAGTGTCATAAATGTAGCGTAGCGCCACAAACAAGAGAGCAATCTGGTGCTATAGGTCCTCACAGTCCTACCACAGTTGCGGCATTAATTATTTCTACAGTCAACAAATGAGTCACTGTTTAAAAGATGCCAGTGAGATATGATATACTTTTGCAACCACACATTAACCAACACACATGGTAGAGCTGAGCCCAGTGTGTCTTTGCTTTCCCTTTCTTAGCTAAGTGTGTGTGTGTGTGTGTGTATGTGTATGTGGGTTTGTTTGTGTGTGTGTGTGTGACGGCTCCCAGTAGGAGGTGGTAATAATAGGATTAGAGCTGGAGGGAGCAGACTAGTTTGGCTCAGATTAGATCAGCTCAATACTTGGTGTTTAGCTTTGTTTGGTCCATGTGTATGTGTGTGTGTGTGTGTGTGTGCACCTGCCTCTGTGTGTGTGTGTGTTTTCTCCAGATTGTTAGATGTATCATGCATCAGGTCGAGTGAGTCAGCGTTAGGAAACAGGGTTGGGTTGTTAATTGCCATTTTTCTCCTCCTCTGTCTAAATTGCTGTCTTCCTCCTGCTCCCTATATGTTCAATACATCTTCCACTGCTTCTTTTCCTCATGGTCCTTAAGTTCCCTCTTACTCTTCGATTCCCCAGTCTTTCTCTCATTATTTCATTCTCTCTTGTTTTTCTGTCTCGCCTCCTGCCTCTTCTTCTGTCCCTAACTATCTCTAATTCTCTACTTGGCTCTCCTCAGTGGTTTTATCATCTCGCCATAATCAACCCCCACTCCTAGTATAGTTTATCTCTGTCTCTCTCCTCACAACCCTTCTTGTTCCACTCCTCATTACATGTCTTTGATAAAGTCTCCACTCGATGCTTTTGAAGTGAGTAATATGATGCTTGTGCGAACTCTAAAAGCAGCCCCTACTCGTCCACTGCATCCACCCTATGCCATGGATCACAGCCAAACAGACCCAGTTTGTGTTCTCCGTGCTCATACAGCTCCTAAAATGTGCCTACCCCATCAGAGTATTCATATTTTAATCGCACTTAAACATGAATTCTAGACAGTGTTTTTGGAAGGAAATGTTTGACCTATAATCCACTGCAAAAAGCACTTTATTTTCAGAGCACAATTCATCAGAATTGCTTCATTTCACAGCAGCTCATAATAAATGAATATGAATTTGACTGGACAAGGGTATCTTAACAACCTGCATAATATGACACACATGTTTGCGACAAGCCTTCACCGACGGCTTTTCAAAGTGTAAATTCATAAATGCACAAAATTAATAAATCGCTAAAACATTTAAATTCATGTTGGCAGTAGAAGCTCTTTGCTGGTTTTCTCATTAGTGCCACAAACATCTAATAGTAAGAAACAAAAACTCGTTCTGTTCCCTGTTAGCTTTTTACTGCTGTGTCAGTATCCTTGAAGAATTGAACTGTATCTCTTGAAAGTGAATGCTACTGCAAGGCTATCTCTGTTTCATCATGGGAGCAAGGCCACAGTGACACAAATGTGCACTGACCAGTTATGCATCACAATTCCCTTAACAACACGAACACGAACACACCATGCAGCTCACACCACTACCTCTCTTGCTCTGCCCTCGTGTGTGTGTGTGTGTGTGTGTGTGTGTGTGTGTGTGTTACGCATGTGCAAATGTTCAGGTTCTGAGAGTTATTCTAGTGGAATGTGTTCCCGTCAGAATCTAACCAGCTCGTTAGACAAGGCGCTCTAAAATGTAGGCTGGCAGGATTGGAGGGACAGGAGAAGAGAGAAGGATGAAGAGAGACAGCTCGAGGAAAGATTGTTGAAGGGGCGAGGATTTTCTCTGAAACCTTGTCATTCAATATTACCGCTGGTATTATAACGTGTTGCCGCGTCAGCCTGGCATTATGGAAAATGGAGCGGGCTTTGCCACCTAATGCTACTCCTCACTTTGGAGATACCTGGCTGTTCTACTTGATTGATCTTATGACATCCCTCCTAACAGCTCTTTCATTTGATCTGAATAAGCACTTAAAATCCACTTAGTGCACATCATACTCATCGTCATGTTCATCATCATCATCATCATCACCGTCACCATTGTTATCACCATCATTTTAAATGTGTCTCTATAGGACCTACAGTATGAACAATGTGTCAGGGTTTAGAACAAAAACAACAGCTGATCAAAACTAATTAAAGTATTTCTGTCAAATAAGCTGACACTTTGCCACCCAGACAATCTGGAAGTATTCGTTCAGGTCACTTCATCAGCATAATATGAGATTTAGATAATAATATGAATTTATAGCCTTTAAAACTTTTTTCAAATATTTCCCATATCACCCCCTTTAAATCTTGACGATAGAGGAGTTTAAAAACAATGTTTATGAACCTATTTGAAACCTAACTCAGTCATTCTCTGTATTTAGTTCTTAATTCCACCTTGGCTGTTTCTATAGGTGGTATTACTGCGAGCTTAATATAGGCCAAAAGGTTTCCCAAAACAGAGTTGAAATGTTGTTTGTTTTAGCCTCAAATATACCAGTTCAATCACTTAGAAGAAGCTAATAGACAGGGTACACCATCTAGGTCAGTGATTCTCAAATGGGGGTACGTTGGGGTACTGCAGGGGGTACGTGAGATTTAAAAAAAACAAAACTAAAAAAAGTTAATTTAAAAATACCATGCATGATTACAAAAATAATAATAGTGCAATAAGTTAAATAGAAAACACCTCATATAAACATGTCACATGTGTGTATTGTATAGTTTTGCATAATATATCATTTTGTTCATTGGTTTGTAAAACTTCAATTGAAAAACTCCTTGGAAAAATCTGTTTACATTTTTTTTCGTTATTATTTTTCATGCATAAAATGAAAATATCCTTAGTTTGTTGTAATGCATGCATGAAGGAGTAAATAAATCACACACTGAGGGAACATCACTATATTGGAATTATTTGTATAGGGTTTTTGAGAAGCCCTGATCTAGGTAATAAGGTCATATAAAAGCCAGTGCTGTGCTGCACCAGGTAACTGAAGGTTATAGAAAGATCAGTTAAAAGCAGCGTAAGTGGATCTGAACTAAAATGACAGTGTCAAAAACCACTGTGTCAAAAGCCGCACAAGGTAAAACCGGGCATTCACCTCTACCAGAGTGACAGGGAGAAGATTTAGACACACTTTCCAGAGCGTGTGGTGTTACAACCGTTGTGCATGCTTTTGCAGTTGATCCAAAGCATGAACAATGCAGACATGATCCCTCTGGCATCCCCCCCTCACATCCGGCTAGTGTTGTCCCACGTTCTGGATCACAGCTGCTGTCATGTGACCTCTCTAGTCTGTTTTAATTGTCTCAGCCATATTCAGGAGTGTAGCTTAAATTGCTATTAAGTGCATACGTTTGTTCATGTAACTGGTGACTGAAAATCTATACTAATATTAGAAGCACTTCATTAATGGATGGAATAATAACATCCATGTTTGTTTGAATGGTTATTAATAAAAGTATAGTATGATGTGAACATGTGCCTGATGTTTTAATTACAGTGGCATGTTATCGCTTCAGTACAAATGGCTGTTTTAAAACACATACTCTCATGCCTAATTACTCCTGTGAGCATAACATATATACATGCAGTACTAAAGAAGGAATAGAATCATTTCTGTTCATATTTGTTTGACCTTTGATCTTATTAGGCATGATGCTATATGGGCCTGAGTAAGAAGGCACAGTGATATTAACATACAAAGTATATGCAAAGCAGGTCAAAGCTAAATGGCACAACGAGAATTGGTGCATTATTAAAAAGATTGTGTGCTGAAAACCAAATGTTCTACTTGTGTGGTCAGCAGTCATAAGTCTCTCTAGATATATTCAAGTTAAGCACGCCGATTTTGTTTAGAAGAAATATGTTAGCTTGGTCCTATAAAATCAGGTTGTGAGACGAAAAGTTTCATAATGTGAACCTCAAACTTCAAATATGCCCTCTGCCAAATCGGAACAAAGACTAGTTTTTGAGAGAAATCTTGCATTCAAAGCATCAACTTGCCACAGCACTGCAGAAGAGCCGTTGATTGCATGTAAAACACGCATTTATCCCACATGTATTATTCAGTCAGAGTGAGTACAGTGATCTAATGAGACTTTCAGCTTGGTACATTACGTAATTAGTTATTGCTCATGCAATAATAATCAGAAATAATCAGCATACATTACTAAATCATTAGCCAACAGTTTTGCAGTGATCCAGCACATAAAGCTGTACCTCTAGAATATGTAGAGTTGCATCGAGCCCATTGTCAGTGGAAACTGTTGCTTTCTCTCGCCTGCCTTTGAGACCGTGCGTGGACGTACATGTGTGTATGCACTCTCTCTCATAATGGATGTTGGAAATCTAGCCACCAGCTCATGTGGAAGAGTGCTGTGGAAAAGGGCATTGTGCCGCAGCTAAGACAAATGTTGTTATTACTCTCAGCCTTTGCATTCAATTTGTTTTTCAAGCCGCTTGAATACCCCATTTACAGCCCAAGATTAAGTGAATTAATCTTTGAGCCACTTCCATTGAAGAAACACTCCTCCTTTTTCTCTTTAGACTCGGAGGAAAAGCACAGAGGCAGCGTGGGAACATACTGCAGCCAGCCAGTCACTTGGAAAACATAACCTGTGTATTTCTGTGTGTGTATCTCTATTTCAGAATAGGGAAGCTGACTGTGTGGCCCTGACCGTGTGCATGACTTGGTCTCTGTGTGTGTGTCTCGCATGAATCACGCTTTGTGGTAATACAACTGAGACATTTAACTGGGAAGGCAAGTGGTAGTTTCTGCAACATCTCTGCTTAAAATGAAACCACTGCATTGAACAGACTTTGTGTGTGTGTGTGTGTGTGTGTGTGTGTGTGTGTGTGTGTGTGTGTGTGTGTGTGTGTGTGTGTGTGTGTGTGTGTGTGTGTGTGTGTGTCTCTTGGTTGTACTGAAAATTGACAAATGTTTATTGTGTACCCTGGTTGTGCTTGAATGAACGTGTGAGGTAATGGGTGCAAAACAAAGTGTATGTTTCCCTGTGGGTGGTTTCATGCATTGCACTTGGTGTGTGTGTGTGTGTGTGTGTGTGTGTGTGTGTGTGTGTGTGTGTGTGTGCGTGCGTGTGTGTGTGTGTGTGTGTGTGTGTGCGTGTGTGTGTGTGTGTGTGTGTGTGTGTGTGTGTGTGTGTGTGTGTGTGTGTGTGTGTGTGTGTGTGTGTGTGTGTGTGTGTGTGTGTGTGTGTGTGTGTGTGCTGTTAGTTCAGTCAGGAGGAAACAGTGGTAAGGGTGCACAATAATTGGGATGTCAGCCAGGACGGCTCTCTTGCAGAGTCTTGGAACAAACTACCAGTTTTGCAAAAAAAACAAATATTCACACAGTTGCTTGTTTGTGTTTTTGTGTCTGTCAAAATCTAACATTGAGTTTGTGCCAATAACGACTGCGATCCCATGCATACAATTACAAAAGATGTAAATGAATTTGTATTATGAATTTAACACGTTTGAAATAAAGACTTATAAATTCGGCCTTTGATTAAGTTAACTTCTGAATCAACGCTAATTATAAACTATTCAGGTGTCAATCACCAGTGCGACAAAATCATTTTTACATTCACTCCTAATTTTCACTTTCATTTGCTGCATTGTAGGCTGTCATTAAAGAGTCGTGCTGCTTCTTATCACTTAAGACCGATTCAAGGAAGCTCACCTCCATTATATATAATAACATTTTTAAGATAAATCCTACTTGCTTAAATTCCCTTAGAGTTGTATGGGACCAGGACCTTGGGATTTACATGTCAGATGATCAGTGGGGACGTATATTAGACCTGGTACACACCTCTTCTATATGTGCAAGGCATAGCTTACTGCAGTGCAAGATTCTGCACAGAGTACATTCCACTAACGCTAAGCTGGCCAGGATATACCCTGACAGGTCTGACACATGTAATAGATGTAAACAATCTCCGGCTGACTACATGCACATGTTTTGGTCGTGCCCTAAACTATCGGAGTTCTGGTCTGCAATATTTGATTCACTTAGGGAGGTCTTAGGTGAGACAGTGGACCCTAGCCCCCTCACTGCCCTTTTCGGAATTCCTCTGATGCCCAATGCACCCATTACCTCAAAACGAGTTATCGCATTCACCACTCTGCTTGCCAGGAGGCTTATTCTCCTTAAATGGATACATGCCTCCCCTCCCACCCATAATAGATGGATTCATGAAATCCTGTATTGCGTCAGGCTTGAGAGGATTAGGTTCTCCCTTAGGGGCGCCCTGACGACGTTCCATGATATCTGGCAGCCTTTTCTGGACCACATTGACACCCTTACTATTGGTGAAGAACCCAATACTTAATTCTCAGCAGAGCATCCCCCCCCCCCCTTTTTCTTTGAAATACTATTTAATATTCACCCTTTATTTAATTTTGTTTTTATTTCCTTGCCCCCCCCCTTGTATGTTTGTGTGAATGAGATTGCGGGGTATTGGGGTTTGTGTTTATTTGTCAACTGTACTAGGAAAACACAGTATTTCACATGTAATGTCTTGAAAATGTCTGTTTGATATCTGTGCGAAAACTAATAAAAAGATTTATAAAAAAAAGAAAGAGTTGTGCTCCAACACTAACACTAACAGTAGAGTTATCAGCTTTGTTTGAACTGTTATCAATTCATCCAATTAGAATTGGCTCTGGACTTCCATATGAATCATGCGTAATAGTACTTACATTACATCTGTTTGTGCAGAGTCTGTACTGCAAACCACCTGCCTTGGCTATACCAAATCTGTGTGTGTGTGTGTGTGTGTGTGTGTGTGTGTGTGTATCTATGTTTGTTTCCAGGTGGCAAAGAGTTGCATCAGGTGAAAACATGCAGTATGGAGAAAGGGAGAGGGTTGAGGTTCGATGTGGATGTGCTCCATTAGCTCTGGTTCAGGGGCTGTTCCAGTGTAAGCTAAGATTAGTCAGACAGGGGTCACTGCTTCCTCTTTATACATTTCTCTCACCTCCTGTCTCTGAACTCCTCAATATTTTTATTTCACTGTGCTTTTCTTGGCTCTATTTCTCCCTCTCTTGGTCCTATCTGTCTGTGCCTTGTGCTTTTCCTTTATTTCTCTCTTCTGTGGTTCAGACTATTTCATATACTAAGGTTACCTATTATTCTAATGCCACCTCATTTCACTCCTCCCTATTCACATACAAAGTGGATCCCTCCTCATCTTGCTGTCTCTATGTCTTTATGTATGTTTCACTGCTCCCTCAAGATGTCTATGGTTTGGTGTTCATGTTGGGCCCACAGCTCTGCTCACATTAGTTTTTCATTAGGACAAAGAAGCTGCATTAGAAAATAAGGCCAGCATTTGTGTTCAGAATGATTTCCCTCCTGCTTGTAATCTAAAGAGACTTTAGATTAGATTCTTGTATATCTTGCATTTGATTAGTCAGTGATTTCCATTACTGCCAAGTCTATTTTTGTGAAAAACAGTCAATGTAGGTTCTTATAAGGGGTTTTGGTTACCAGCAAATGTTTCTGCTTTAGACTGTATGTGTCTTTTTCTGCCACCACCCCTCACTCCACACAAAACACAGTCAGTTAAAATGCTCTTCAGCAATAATTCTGGGTAATCCTGACCTTTGTAGAAAGAGGTCAAATGACTAATTAATATATGCTGTGTGAGTTAATTAAGAATGAGCTCAATATAGATTTGTGGAAAGTGCCACAAAGACAATATTAAAGACGGCAGCACAGCTGTAGATTGAGTTAGGTCAATCCTTTAGCAGCCCAGTTGATTAATTTGGAATTTCATTAATTCCCCGTAAAACTGTTGGTTAATGACTGCAGTATATTGAAATTCATGGTGCGCTTCACATTTTCAAATCGTGATTCCGAACGCATATATTTGAGAATTAGTTTTAATGTCATTGCTTAATAAATGCTCATCCTGTCTGCTGGCATTTCTTTGAGTTTGCTAGATATGAAATCATTGTGTCCAACATAGAGGGGATTAGAGCATGGCTGATCACAGATCAGTTTCAGCTCTTTAATCTGCGTCTGGAACAGTGATGCGGACAGAGTACATGGCAGACACACTCATGCACATACACACACTAACACACACATATTCAGACTGGTAGACAGGAAACATCAAATCTGATTTATGGATTCATCCACTCAGCCAGCACCCCACCATGCTCCTGTATAACAGCAGCTTGTTGATGGATAGAATATCTAAGCATTGTGATGCCTGTGCACGTCTCAGTATCAATGGCTTATTGAATGTGTGTATGTGTTGTTTGGGAATGCACAATCACATACGACATCAGCTCACACACGCATACACACATACACAGTGCAACAGAAGCATTAGTCTTAGGAAGGAGGCAGAAAAGTGTGCTATTGATTGACTGTGAGAGCAGAGGAGAGGCCAAGGCTCTGCATTCTTTGAAGGACACGGTGCAAAGTGCTGCCCAGCGAGGGGTCTGATTCTCTGACTCAAAGCTAGTGGGGTCCATGCATCAATGTGTGAGGTCCAGTCTTTATAGTCCCTGGTGGTCAGTGGAGATAAACAATTTTCATTTTGTTTTATTGACTTTTTATTTTTAGAAAAGTTCCCTTCCATTCATTGTGCTGAGAAGACTTTAAAATCAGTATTTGAAACTAATCAGTCAATATAAATGTATTATATCAGTATTATTATTATATATGATGCAAGATTAGACTGAACCCGTCTTACAAAATACATTTCATTTTTGGATTGCCAGCCATAAATCTAAATTAGCTCACTCGTACTCATTTCAGTCTAACTGAACTGTAATGGTAGCTAGTTCAGGGACCGTAGCCCATTCCCTGATTTGAGAGATTGACATTTTTGCCCATTACAACCTGAACGCTGCACATTGATTGGTCTTTATTTTTGTGCTCTGTATGTATACTGACACTTTGGATTAAAGCATCTATTAAATAACCTACGCTTACATGAAATGAATAACTTTTGTATTCAATTGTCCATCAAAGTGTGCACAAGTCGGACGGTTTAACCAAATACAATGTGTTTAATGGGGAATCATTGTCTTTTGTCTTCAGTCCTGCTGCTCTCACACCTGTACCCTATATGTGCAGACAAACACATACAAAGAAACACAGACAAACCTACAACTTTCATCTCTGAAGAAGTGGGGCACAGTGCAGAGGAACAGAGGACAAGGGCAGAGGAAGTGTTGTGTTTAGTCAGCAGAGTGTCGGCCAGCTAATGGACTGGCAGCCACACACTCCCTGACTGGGTTCCAACACCATTAGCAACTCACACTCTTCAAAGGGTGGTAATGGGTGATCCTGTGAAACCACCCTAATGTGTGTGTGTGTATCTTATTTACCTCCGTGCATGCTTGGTGTGCATTAAGGCTCGTCTGTGCATGTGAGGTTCAGTGCGTTAACCCCCGATTCCCCGGTGAAGACAGGTGAAAGTAGACATACATTATTAAAAACAGTGTTAGAGTGGGTTTTTCACCTGGAATCTACAATGAGATGATATCAGTTAACCTACTATGTGCTAAATCTAACATACAGTTCAACTGTTAAGTCATACTGTGAAGTTATACAGGGTCTAAGACATCCATGTATGGGGAGAGATCTTAACCTTTAATGAGCCTGGTTGTAAGCGTATGCATCTACTCTGAGCATTGAGGTGGGTTTTAATGTGTTGCTGAGGCTATAAGTGGATCATTTCGAAGTTAAAGATGGGCTCGGTTAATGCTTCTGTTTTTATCAGAGGAATTAGCTGGTTAGAGATGAAGTCACACATTTCGAAAGGGATTGACTAACAAACTGCTTGAACTTGTAATACCTAAGATCAAAATGGCCTCACCAAACTTTTAGCAGTAGGTTATCATCAATAGTTTCAAATAATTTCTGCATAGTCAGAAAGCAATGATTTTCCTATGACCATTACTTAAGCACATTTTAAGATGTAAGCTGTTTATGAAGTTCATTTTCTAATTACGACCTATTGGGTGTACATTACCTATGTTTGCATCAGTAGAGCCTTTCTCAGGGTCCATGCAGCTGTAAAAGCAACCAAATAGACTGAAAATGTCTTTCCCTTGTCCTCTGTCTTCACTCTTCCCCTCTCTGCACGTATTTCCCATGTGCCACCTGTTTCCTTCCTAAACTGTTTGGCCTTGTTAGCATTTCTTAAAGCTTTGCTACTCTCCTGTTTGCTAATAGACAGCCACAGGAAAGAGTTGAAATCACTTAATCACACTTTCGCAAATCAATTTCTCATAGAGAAGATTGTGTGGATAAGCAGCTATTAGTTGTACATTATTCAACTGGCTTTAAGAGCATCAACATGTACTCTATTCAGCCTTTCAAACTGTCTACGTACACTTATCTGAGGCTGTTATCCAGAACGACTTACAAGTATAACGCCATAATCACAGGAAGATGATGTGATGATATTAGAAGAAAACGCTACAGTGGGCATTAGACTAGTTGTGAAGTGCACTTCCTTTGTCCAGTAACAACTCTCATAGCACTCTTGAGCAAGGCACTTCACCTCTAAGGCCAACAGGCTGACTTTACTTGGCAGCGCTCACTTGTATTTGTTAAACAGTCACTGTGCATTTGTGGAACTTTACAACAAAACACATGAAATAGTTCATCCCATTTCTGTTAGACATCTTAGCAACCACTTACTATCACTGCCAAATCTACACAATGCTAAACCTTCTCTATAATACTGTTATACTCACTCACTGCAGAATGAAATGTTATCTTTTCCCATCATTCACATGGACAGCTGTCTGTACTATGAGTTTAAATGGGCTGTCTGGCAAACCTGCAGTATTAAATAGAAAAGTCTTGGACCTAGAAAGGCAAGTATCTTCAAGAAGTTGACTTGATGTTACCTCCATTATATATGTGTATGTAGGGTTATCATGGTTTACTCCACTCATACCAATACAGTCCCTTTCTGTCACGATGATAAACAGTACAGTCATTTTACTAACAAGTCGTTGCTTTGTCTGGAGCCACAGTAGGAATTGCTGCACTCGATTCAGCGCCACATTTTAAATATAAACAATCAGATCCAGGAGCTACAAAATGCAAATGCTTGTGATTGTACTTGACCAAGGGGTATTTAGAGCATAGGGAAGTCAGAGTGTGTACATGAATGTACAATGGGGATAAATGCAATACAATGCAGAAACACTACTAGTTGTGCCAACACTCAAAACCAACAGACACAAAATCATTTGACCTCAAAATGTGGCCAGTGGTAACATTATTAAATAAATATATATATATATAATACTATTACAAGATCTTGTGCTGATGTAACTATCTCGAAATACTCTCCTTCACTTTGACATCGCCCATTTCTTCCCCTTTCTTCAAGCCCTGTGTCCTTTGAGGCGTAACTTAATGGATGCATTGTAGTAGACACTACATTAACTTTTGTTTTTTTGTTTGTTGGAATACAGCAACATTGGCATAAAAAAGAATCAATATATGTGAGGTCAGTGTTGTTCTCAACAGTATTTATTTGACTGCAATACAGCGTCAGTGTATTCTGTTATGGGCCTAACAAAGCTTGGATTGCAGGCATGCCAGTTGTTTGTATATTATTGATAAATGCACTACAAGCTGTTTGTAGTGAATGAAACTCATTCAGAAAATGTGTTGGCTATTGTTTCACTGAAACTTGATATTTATTTAAACTTTGTTCACTGAGAAAGTATGTCTTTCTCCTGAGTATTCACCATTTAAAAAAAATCCATTGCAAAAAAGGTATCACATTAATCTGAGAATAAGTTGTGCTATTACATTTTGGAGGCATATCTATCCAACAGCACAACAACCTATACAGTTTTAGAGAGTAAATGTAGGCTTACTGTATTCCCTCCGCTCACATGAGTGTAAGCAGTGATCTATAAAGGTCTTCGCTGGCTTCAATTAAACCCGCATCAGGGACTGGAAGTACTTTCACTACACTTAAGCTTGGATCAGAGACAGACTGGTCAAGCTCTGTCAAGCATTTGTAATCTTAGTTTCTGAAGAATCAGCTAGTATTAGAAAACAATCAACACATATGAGGCTAAACCACAACATGCAAGACTCATTTGGAGATCCTGATATATCGACAAACCCTATTGCACAATAAAGATTTTGTATATCTCCGATTAAAACATTCCAACCCTGTTCAATTTAAAACGTTGTGTTTTTAGTTGTAAGTAATATAGTGTATTACCAAGTAGGAATAAACGGTCTATCAGATGGCTCTTCTCTCCTAAGTTACCACAACATATCCCCACTATTGTCTTGTTAACACAGTAATGGAAAGTGCTACCAAACAACCTGCTTCAAACAAACAGGTCTCACCACAAGTATCAAGCTGTTTGAATGGCTTTCCACCATTTTAAGCACAACATAACAGCATTAGGTCTCTCTCGACCAAAGAGGGCCCCTCTTGACAAACCGAGAGAATGGCCTGCTAGATAAATCCACTAAAACCCAAGCACCTCTACAGTGTCAACAATGGTTTGTATACCTATGTAAAAAAAGTAATCTTTCACAAAAAACCTAAGCAAGGGCAGTCCACACTTCTTTTTTATTGAGAGAGAAGTGCTGATGAGCAGAGGAGACACAGGAGGGGAGAATCAATCCTCGGCCAATCGGTACATGTGGATCCAGAGGCGGTGCTCGTAACAACTCTGCCGTCTAATTTATTTTCTACTTCTTCAAAGTTGCCCGTAGTAAAGTACACCCAGGGCCTCCCCCCCCCCCCCCCCCCCCCTGTGAGAGCTGTGAACAAGATTTTATGCGGCTGTAAATATTGATGCTTTGAGAACGAGACACAAGATGGCAAAACAGCTGCACTGAAGTAGGAACATCATACAAAAGAATGATCAAGGATGTTTGAAGTCCCGCAGAGTCTTCACTGTGCGTGTGAGACTTTCTTTGCTTCATGCAGGTCGTGGGGGGGTTTGTGTGAGAGTGCTTCTTCGTGGGTTGCATTGTTGTGATGTAAAAACGTCAGCTCTTTCAGACGCCCATTAATATCAGACCTGCAGCATCTTTCCACTGAGGTTGTGTTTGTTAAATAATGTACCAAATCGTATTATTATGAATAATATATGCCTCCACCTCGCTTTGCCCCCTTCTTTCGTTCAACTTGTAATGATTAAAATGCCGTCTGCCCATCAACTGCAACTTCTTCCCACTTTACATCTTTCATCATCTCTGCCCTGGTTTCTCTCTTTATCACTGATTCAATGCTTAAATCATAGACTGTAGTATTCACCCAAAACAGTGTAAACTTCTCATTATCAACATAACCATGATTGTTATTACCCAGATATTCTTTAGAGAATTATTTTTCAAACTTGTCTTTTGTGAACCCACCCACTAACTGCTCTGCTTCTTTTTTCTCTAATTTCTCCGTGATGTGTTTCTTTCCTTTGTAAGAACAAAACACACACACACACACACACACACACACACACACACACACACACACACACACACACACACACACACACACACACACACACACACACACACACACACACACACACACACACACACACACACACACACACACACACACACACAAGATAAGTGGTTACAGGTATTTCCTATTCTCAAATGACCATGGCTGCAGTCGAATAGTCCATTTAGCTTAGGAACCTTCCTAACGGAGTGAAATTACCCGGAAGTCCCTCAGTGGCAGCCATGATAAGTGCCGTTCGAATTCTCGATAGGAAAGGAGGTTTCAAACTTCCTTTCTAACCTCCTTTAGCTTAGGAACCACTGGACCTCCCTTACCGAAAGGAGAGGAGAAAATGCTGCCCCACAATGCCTTGCAGCCGCAGCATTTGCCGTCACACAACAGTCGGCCGTTCATGGCAACAACCGATTATGACGGAGAAATTATATCATGAAAGTTACGGTGCTTATTAAGCATTTTAAAACGTATGTGGTAAGTTGCCAAAGTGCTTTGTTTTGAACGTTCATCAGTATTATAATCAAAAAGAGAAATATGAACGTTAGTTTTTACTGAAATGATCAAATAAAGTCAACATCTCACAGTCTTTACTGAGCTGTGTGGGGTTTGTTCAACTTTTAAAAGATGTTTGAATGGTGATATACACAGTGATAGATGTTAAGGACTAACGTTTATAATAAATACATTTATATTTATTTTAAGATATTTTCATAGTTCATACAATCTTTGGGATCATTTGTATTAATGTGGACCGGAGGGAGAGGGTGACGAGCATAAGTTTCACTTTCCTTTTTTATTTCAATTCCAACTTTGGTCATGAAGAAAATGTTTCTCTGTTGTCCACGTTCATAAAGCATAAAGCAACAGCATCAGAGCACGGTGCAGAGTCAAGAGTAGATCGATTTAATTCAAATAAAGCCAGAGGTTGCTGTGAGCCTTATTCACGCCTGAACAGCTTGAAAATAATGAAGCAGAGCATTGGAGCAGCGAGGAAGGAGTTCTGGAGACTCAAGTCTGACTCGAGCTTCCCTAGGCAAAGGAATCAAGGGGAGGAACTAGGCAATATGGAGGATGCTCTTTCATTTGTAATCCTCTAACCCCAACCCGTTCTTATTCCCAACACATTAGCGTCACATAAACACATGAGTTACCACTTGCTTGGCTAGGGTTAGGGAAACATGGTGGTTTTGGTTAAAAAAGCACTTTTGTTATCTTGGTTATAATAAAGATGCAAATAAAGTAGGTTACGTAGCTTGAAATAAGTCAACGTTGAGTAGCACCAATAATTTTATCTTGGGAGAAAGTCCTGGTTGTTACAACTCCTGACTTTTGGAGCATTTTCTCTGAGAGTGTCATTGAATTAGGCGCGTTCACACCGCAGTACTTTTCCCACTTTAGTTCCGATATAGAGGCTTTGCATATGACGTCACGGTCAGCGCAACGGCCATACTGGATTACCAAAACAGACACCGTAATAATTCATACCTGTTCAATGCTTTATACAGTCTATGGTTCAATGTTTGTTTTTTACCGGACATACAATGGTTAACTTCTGTGCCATTGTTGGCTGCGGCAACAGAGGTGATCGAAACAGGGCCGAAGTCATTTTACAGGCTGCCGGCGGTTATTATAACACACCAGGGTGAAGCAACACATGAACTTTCGGGAGGATCTCAAACCATCCAACCACAACTATACTCGCGTTTGTGGGGATCATTTCACGTCAGGTAAGTGTCGGGTTTTACATACAAACATTCAAAATGAACATATAACCCACGTACTAAGACATGCATCTTAACAAGGAAATAGGAATCCTGGAGTCTGTCATCGATCGACATATCAGATTGTGGAGTATCTACAAAGTAAAGTCATCCCTTGGTCATCTTCACACCAGTCTGTCAATCCCCTGCAGTGCTTCGTTTAACTGTAATTTAAAGTAATTCCTCCCCCTACTGGCCATTTGATTATATGTAAACAGTAAAGGCTGTACAGTCCCTGGTATCTTTTCAGAGGCTTTTGGTTTCCTCAATTATTTGTCATGTTCCAATGTCTTGACACCAGCATTTTAAATATATCTAAAGTCTGACTTGTCCTGTCAAAAGAGGTCAAATGTGTATTAATTAACAGTTCACCCAGGATATAACTGACCTACAAGTGGCACTTTTTGACAACAATCATCCTGACTGGGCACCGTCTGTCAAATTGGGCCACGAGAAAATGACAGCACCTTCCCCTGCTACACATGCTAGTTATAAGTTTACGCGCCAGAAAAAGGTCACCCATCGCACTACTTGATCTCTACAGCATGGTGTCTGATATACCATCTTTAGAAGAGCCCACACCACTCCTGGGAGCCACTGGGGAAGAAGAAGGACTGATTAAACCAGAGACTGGCACTGCAACTCAGACTGATTAAGGTTGGGTAAATACATTTTGAAAAAAACAATTGAAAGGGCAAAGTATTATATTTATTACAGGTTTCCAATTTACCCAGTGAAAAACAAGTACATGCTTATTTAACTGTAAGCTGCAGAGATCACCTCACATAACAGAGATACATTAACATTGTGTTCATATTACAGTTATTTTCAATGCTAAAACACGTTTTTTGAAAGCAGGGCTTATTTTCTCAAAACACTAAACACATTCACAAAACCATACACACAGAGTGCAAAACACCTCATATATAAACTGCAGACTTAAGCACTGCACCCAGAACTACAGAAACACTTACCAAAACCAAACTGTTGCACCAAATGGCGCACACTTCATTCATAGTACAAGACATTTTGTAAAACCAACTACACACCATCGTGCTCAAGCACACTGTTTTATGGCGTTTGATAGAGAATTCTGCAAATAAAGATTGTTCAAGTCTCAAATATGTGCAGAAACACAAATATACGGTTGTTATACTTTTACTTTTCAAAAAGTGGAAAGTTGAATTGCAAATTGGGTGCAGAGCTGAACATGTGTTTAGAGTTTTGGATATTTGAGCTGAGGTTTTGCTCTTTGAGTGTCAGTTTAAATAATGATGATTTTTGTGTCATTTTAGTGTGCACAACTTGTTTTGATTGTTACACTTACATTACATTGCATTTAGCTGACGCTTTTATCCAAAGCGACTTACAATAAGTGCGTTCGACCAACAAGACACAACCTTGAAGAAAACAGAGTCATATAAGTACATCAGGTTTCATAGAGCCAAACATTTCAAGTGCTACTCAACTGGCTTTAGATAAGCCAGTCCTTTATTAGTATAAAAGTGCTTCGTTAATAGTTCTATCGCTCGAAGTGGAGTCGAAAGAGATGAGTTTTCAGTCTGGAAGATGTGTAAGCTATCTGCTGTCCTGATGTCAATGGGGAGCTCATTCCACCATCTTGGAGCCAGGACAGCAAACCCACGTGTTTTCGCCGATGGGAACTTGGGTCCCCCTCGCAGCGAGGGCGCAACGAGTCGTTTGGCTGATGCAGAGCGGAGTGCACGCGCTGGGGTGTACGGTTTAACCATGTCCTGGATGTAGGAAGGGCCAGATCCATTCGCAGCATGGTAAGCAAGTACCAGTGTCTTGAAGTGGATTCTAGCAGTTACCGGAAGCCAGTGAAGGGAGCGGAGGAGCGGAGTGGTGTGGGAGAATTTAGGAAGATTGAAGACCAGGACGAGCAGCTGCATTCTGGGATGAGCTGCAGAGGTCGGATGGCACATGCAGGTAGACCAGCCAGGAGGGAGTTGCAGTAGTCTAGGCGTGAGATGACGAGAGCCTGGACCAGAACCTGCGTGGCTTTCTGAGTCAGCTGGGGACGTATCTTCCTGATGTTGTAAAGCGTGTATCTGCAGCAGCGGGTTGTAGCAGCGATGTTTGCAGTGAAGGACAGGTTGTTATCTAGGGATCACACCCAGATTCCTTGCAGTCTGAGTCGGGGAAAACAACAGAGATGCCGTGTACTTACATGTTCTTTATATAGATTTGATGTAAAAGAAACAAGTTCAATCAAATAAATATATACACTGTCATTCAGATTGATTAGTACTTCTGTTTCTTTTGAGAGGGGACGCCTTTTCCTGGGTGACTGTCTTGGCATCACGTATCCGTATGTTTCTATGTAGAAAAGGAGAGATGCAACATGGGTACATGTTGATCCCAAACCAGCCTTGCAGTTGCAGTTAGCTGTGATGACTGCACCATCTTTCTTCATCAGTACCCACGGACATGTTGGCGGCAGCCCAATACTCTGAGAATGCAATACCTGAAAAATAAAATACAAAAATATTATTGGATTGTTGACTATTTAGAACCACCTTGTCATATGGACTTTACAATCACAAGTTACAAATAAACCACGAGAAATTCCCTTCAGATCAGATGTTAAGACCTTTACAGGTACATAGCAACAACATATATATACATATAACATTTTAAAAGGTTAAGAGACACGGCGAGGTAAAAGGTATGATAATAAAAATACATAAGACACAAGACTAAGTTAATTGATGCAACAATATAAAACCCTATAAAATAAAGTAAACATATAGATATAGGTACAACCAAAATAAAAGCTGGTGTTTAAAAATGTCCACTGAGTTGGCCTCTGATATTTCTTGGTAGCGTAGTGGATAAAAGCAGCCTCACCCATTTTATTTTGGGGGACTTTAGGGATATTTAAAAAGCCAGCTGAAGAGGACCTCAAGAAATATTTACTCACTTTTCCAGCTATTACAGCCACATCTTCTTGATATGCAATGCAAACGTCGCGGATCCACCCGGATGTGAACTCTTTATGTGCCTAGAGTCCTTTGTACGCCTTCTTTTCCTCCATGGTGTACAATGAAATAGGCGAAAAAAACAGGTAGTTCACGATATCACAGTAGGAAAGTGAAGGCCATGAATTTATATCGGTGCTGTAATCCTTAACGGGAATCAAATAAGGGTCCACCGAACCAATCGACGCACATTTTTCTCTGTAAACGGTCTTATCCTCCGGGTTTAGTGATTCGTAGTAGCCTTTCATTTTCGCCATTTTTGAACGCTGCCGCCAGTAGAGTGGTACTCCAAGATGTCTGCCGCGAAATCCCGTGACGTCATTAGGAAGCCTCTATAGTTCCGAAATGTCGCGTTCACGCCAAAAAGAGCCTAATTTATGGCAACACAAAAGAAAACATGGGAGTGGTGGAGATGAGGAGGTGTCGGCGTTCTGGCGATTTACTCGGAAGGCTTCAGTAGAAGCTGCTGGGAGTCCCAGCAGCTTCTACTGAAGCCTTCCGAGTAAATCGCCTTCCCCAGCTCCGGGGACTTCCGGCCGGGGCCAGTAAACCCAAAAAAGAAGAAGAAGAAGAAGAAGAAGTGACGTCAACGGCTTCATTTGCCTAATCCTCCCCCAAGGATTTATTCCGGTGTAACGCGATCTGTATTTAGTTCATGAGAACTAAAGAGTTCTCATGAGGCGCATTCACACCACAGTACTTTTCCCACAAAGGTTCATGAGAATTTAGTTCATGAGAACTCTTTAGTTCTCATGAACTAAGTACAGATCGCGTTCACACCGGAATAAATCCCTGGGGGTGGATTAGGCAAATGAAGCCGCTGACGTCACTTCTTCTTCTTCTGCTTTGGGTTTACTGGCAGGCCGCAAACCACTTCACGGCGTATACTGCCGCCCAAAGTCCCCGGCCGGAAGTCCCCGGAGTTGGGGACTGGCTTCAGTAGAAGCTGCTGGGACTCCCAGCAGCTTCTACTGAAGCCTTCCGAGTAAATCGCCAGAACGCCGACATCTCCACCGCTCCCATGTTTTATTTTGTGTTGCCATAAGTTAGTCTCTCTGCGTTTCTGCGCTGGGCTAATGCTAATAATGCTAATGCGAGGATAATAAAATGGCGGCTTCACAAAACTTTTTGGGAGTTTTACGGGGCGTGGTTTGCAATCCGCCCAGCTAATCAGAAATATAGCTCTTTTCTCACAAGAGAGCCGTACGAAAGTCCCTGCTCTCTAGCAGGGACTTTCGTGGGGGTAAAAAGGTTCTCATGAACTAATTTTAGTACCGGCTCTTTTTGTTGTGAACGCGACAAAAGAGTTCTCATGAACTAAGTTCTCATGAACCTTTGTGGGAAAAGTACTGCGGTGTGAATGCGCCTAAGAACTAAGTTCTGAACCTTTGTGGGAAAAGTACTGCGGTGTGAATGCGCCTATTGGGTTTACATCAGAGTTACTCTTAAACCTGCGTTGACGCCCTGTGAATAAGACCGTTGTATGATTCTATATGCAATGCAGAAGCATTTTCGCCATAACCTAAATTAAATCTTTAATTACTTGACTTGTTTTGACACAGAGTTTATGAGCAGCTTTAAATACATCTTCTCCATACATCTATTCAGTTGGATACATTTCTCTAAAATAGCTTTTGTTTTATAGGCTTTTAGCTTTTTTCCAGTTATTGTTATTTACGATGCATTCATTATTAGGGATTCAAAACTATTTTACAATGTCTGAAGGTTTTAATTTCCCAGAAGCAATACTTGATGTATTTGTCTCTTGGAATACCATGTATTATACCATGTAAACCTCTACAACAGAGAACACCCCAATTATTTATTTCCTGGGGGATTTTTTGACAACAAGCTGTGTCTGCTAATTACGTTTTGTGTGATTGCTCTCTTTCTCTGCTTTGTTAGGCAGCTTTGTTCATTTGTACCTGCAGCTACACAGCATAGATCACAACTATTAAGTTCTGTAGGGAGATCATCTTGGTTGCATTTGATATTACTTACTTTATTGGAAGACATGCTTCTAGAGTTCCAGCTCTAAGTGCTCACGGCGCGTGTTCTTGTACGACTGATTTCAGTGTTTAACTGGATGGATGGGCAGCGGCAGGAGAAGCACACAGAGCCTCCAGTTGGCTCATCAGTCGTTTTCAGTCCCGGTGCTACTCTCGGTGCTTAACAAGCTGGACCAACCTGGACCTGCCTATAATTTGCAACATCACCCAATCATTTCCAAACTCGCTTCTGCTCTCAATGGGAGAGAAACACACTTCAAACATCATTATGATGCCAATGTTAACACATGCAAAGAGGGAGAGATTCCAACACTTTGTAAGACTTTTGAGTCCTTACCCTGAGTCAAAGTCTGTTTTGCACAATGCACTCAGATTATCATTTTCTGTGCAGACAGCCGTGAAGGCTCTTCTGTTTGTGTCCCCAGCCTCTCAGTGTGGAGCTCAATTTCACGCTCAGGTCAGAAGGGAAAGTAATTCACTAATTCCAACTGCAAACAGATGGTGTTAATTATGTCAAAGCCAAAGTGTGCAGTGTGAGGTTTCCACTGATGACTTTCAGAACGTCTGACTACATTATTGAAATGATGAAACGGTGGAACATGTCTGTGGCTCTTTGTTGTTTCTCTTTCTTCTACTTCTTTTCCCCCCTAATCCATCTTTGATGTGATCTTGTTTCCTTGATTTCTGGTATCTCATCATGACTGTGTGCATAACTTTCAAATCAAATGTCCATCTTTCTGCAGTCACTGTTGTCAGAGTTGTAAGCCAAAAATCTCCTCACAACTTCAAAGGGTGTCTGTGTCTGTGAACCCATCTAAAGCCCGGATTGATCACTTTCTCTTCATGTCTGTCTACGCCTCGTCCCTCATTTTCTCAGCACTGCTCTTCCTCACTTCCTTTAAACACACTTTTAGCATTTCCCTGTGACCGCCTCACCTGTCTGCAACACAGCGTTTTGCATTGCATCGTGTCTTGTGTGTCTTATACTTTATATTTCAACTCGTGGATTTATTTTTTCCCCAAATGTTCTTCTCTTTGGTGCACTGTTTTAAACCAATGTGAACTGTTGCCATGGCAATCCGACTGTCAGGCCGATGTTGATGGACAGAAAGATACTTACCCGTGTGTGCCTGTGTGTGTGCCTGTGTGTGTGTGTGTGTGTGTGTGTGTGTGTGTGTGTGTGTGTGTGTGTGTGTGTGTGTGTGTGTGTGTGTGTGTGTGTGTGTGTGTGTGTGTGTGTGTGTGTGTGTGTGTGTGTGTGAGAGTGTGTGTGGCTAAGATGATTGGGTAAGAGAAGAGCAGGGTGAGCGCTGATTGAAGCTCGGAATAACATTAAGGCAAGCCTTTCTTTTCTCCGTCTCTGTCTCTGCTCTCTTTTTCCTGCTGTCACTCATTGGCTGCCTCGTCTGCCTCATCACTTAGAGCCTGTCTGTGTCTCTGTCTCTCTATTTGTCTCACTATCTCCTTTCCAGCTGTCCTTATCTATCTTTTCCTTACTATATCTTGAAGTATATGTTTCTTTTCTCTCTGATATTTGAAAGAAATGGCCCCTAAGTCGGATAGATAAAAAACGCACTCTCTAAATACATTTTCACGGATGCAAAAGGACCTCAATTACAGTGTGTGTTACAGAGAATAGCAGCTAGGTCTCTGATTAAAGTCAAAGTCCTGTTTCTGTGACCACATTATGATTGGTTGTGTACCTGTGTGTACAATGTGTGAATAGGCCTTTTAGTATGAGCAATTATTTTATTTGTCTTGTGACAAACTGAAAGCAAATACCGAGTTATTGTCAGTAGCTTCGGTGGTTTGTGCCTCCTTAGAAATCTCATCCTATGATTAGCAGAGCCCTCTCTTGTTAGTCACTCTACTCCTTTTTTGAACACTCCATAACAGAGGCAACTATTATTTTCTCAGTCCTGTTTTTCATCCTAATTGCTTCTATTTGAGTTATAACTTCTGACATGAGTATAACTATTCACACACAGGGAAGAAAAACGGGTTCACACTCGTAATGATTTGTTTTGACCCATGCCTTTTGAAGTTATTGCAGCCGGAAAAAACTGTCATTTAATTGATGCGGAGATGTGATCTAAAGGATATGATCTCACTATTCCTGCTATTATCGACAGGCCAAATTCAGACAACATGCATCCATTCAGAACTCACCATGACTTCATCTATCTGCAGAGTTCTGTGAGTGTAGAGACATCTTGAGCTATCATGAGGCTACATCCCTCTAACAGAATTAGGCCAGCACCACCTCATGAAAATAGTGTATTCCTGTGTCCCAGCAGCATCAAACACCTGCAGCAGTTACTGAGAGACAGAAGTGTTACATGGCCTACCCCACCTGCCTTTGATCAGTTATTTACGGCTTCCAAGGGAAAACGGCTTGTGCTTCTTTACCAAAATGTATATTAAAATCAATATGTTTCGCGTTATGCTCCAGTTTGTGTTTTCACTGCACGCCGTTGATGATAAAAGCACACATTAGTAATTCTGTCAACTCTCCCTCTCTTCAGTATATTTTTCATGTCATTATCTTTTCACCTGTTATCCTCTTTTGCTCCCATTTCAACTGAAGATGCTAGTCCTCCTCTCCTGCATGTCTAGCCGTTTTATATTTCCACATTATGAACATTAGCATAAAAGCTGCAAATGGAGGCTAAATGGATGAGAGTGTGAACACCCTTTTAACGAAAAGGTTGCATACACACTTTTCTTCCTTGAATGCATTGTGTGTGTGTGTGTGTGCCTTTGATCGTTTATTCCCCTGTGTGTGTGTGTGTGTGTGTGTGTGTGTGTGTGTGTGTGTGTGTGTGTGTGTGTGTGTGTGTGTGTGTGTGTGTGTGAGTGTGTGTGTGTTTCTCCACATATACTGTGAACACCCCTTTGTGACTAATGGACAGGGTGGCACAGAGTCCAGTTCTGAAGCCTCCTGTAGTCACTCCGAGCTAAATGGAGTCCCGTTGTTCACAGGTTTCTGGTGTCAGTGTGGGGAGGCTCCGGTGAGAGGGGTCAGACTCAGAGCACACTGATCTGTCTTTCTCTCTATCTCCACTCTGTCTGCTTCTATTTCTTCTTTCTTTATTTCTCCCTCTGCTTATTATTCTTCCTCCTCTGTTCTCTGCCGCAAATGTACTTATTGCAAATGTAGGTAATACTTTATTATTTTAAGTTATACATATTCACCATCAACTAGTTGTTAATTCACATGCATATTAGCAGTATATTGGCTCTTTATTAGTCGTTATAAAACACTTATTAATGCCTTATTCTACAAGTACTAAACCATTAGTTTTGAGTTTGTCCTCAATAACCCTCTTATTGGTGCTTATGTATTGTAATTAAGGACGTTGTTGTACATGAGTTTGGGTCTTAATATGCTCAATGAGGGCCAAATAAGGCATTCTCTCATAACACCTAACAAATTTGATCTATTCTTATGTACCAACACATGAAACTACAAGTGTTAATTGTGTCAAATGACTCAAAATGTGATATTTCTAACTCAGAATATGTTCCCTATTTTAAAGTGAAGTCTTGTTCATAACCAATAAACTAGTAGTGTCACTCTAATCTAGTTGATGGTGAATATGTGTACCTTAATCTAAAGTGTCACATTTAAAACGACAGAATACATGATATGTTTTCTGTTGCTTGTAGATTAGGGAATTAAACCCACCAGTTGAGGGCAATGCATTTACGTTGTAATGGTGGCTGTATATGAACATATGGATGTGTTGTGTCCATGTGTGGAAGAAGCAGGAATGTGTGTCAGTACGATGTGGTCGGCTCTGAAGCTATCCTCAGCCTGACCTACTGAACGGCAGGATTAAGCCCATCCACTGCATTCGGTTGGATGTAAGTACCCTGCCTCACTCCCAGACACACACTCAAACACACTTACTCGCATACAAACAGAACCAGCTGTCGTCCCCTCCCCCACATATCATTTGTAGCCAAATATTCAAAATGGATATAAACTGGGTTAAAAATCACCGTTCACGAGCGGTCATTTGGTCTGGGTTTTAGCATTATGCGCATGTGGCAAAAGGTTAATTGTAGCTAAAGCATCCTCCCACGCTAAATTATAGTGATACTGGCTCGCAGCTTGTGTTCAACCTAGTTTTTTATTACATTTAAATCATGGCATGTTTAAGTGTATTCAGTGATATCATCAGATCATTCATAGTATTTATTAAAACAACAACTAACTAAACAACAAATGTAGATATGTGATGTTTCCAATTGTAGTACCATGATATAATGTGTTTTTACTGTATTTATTCCTAAAAAGTCTTTTAATTTGTTTTGTAAAGCACTTTGAATTGTCGCGTACAGAAAAGTGCTATATAAATAAACTTGCCTTGCCTTGCCATTATCCCGGGTTTCATGTTAATGAGAAAAAAACACATTATAATGGCTTTGATATGTATTTCTTCTGAAAGATGTAGATAATAAATCCAGAACAGTCGTGCTTGCATCCCAAACGATTTAATTATCATTTAGACTTGATTTTTGCCGCAGAATAAAATCTGTGCACAAGAAACTTTTTGAATTAAGGCCAACACTATCATTGGAAGCAGTAATTGGTGGTACGACACATGCAAAGTGCACATTTGTGTGTTAATCATAAGAAACATCTTCCGGGAGCTCACTCTCACGATGCAGCGTACATCATGTCGAATATTATGACAGAAACCACAGCAGTATCCATTTCAACTCTGTTTCTCTACTTTGACTTTGTAGTCACTCGCGGCCGATGTGCACAGTGTACGCTTGTGTTAGTCATGTAAGCAAAGCAGCAGGCGTATGACAGTGGCCTTCTTTTTGAACGCTTCTCAGACACTTGTGTGTTTGGCGGTGCAGAGAAACCGCCCCTGATGTTCCATATCAAAGAGAAGGCTGGCACACACGCTGCTTCCTGTCACAAAGTAGTGCTGTGTGGGAGCAATGCCAACATGAGAAGGGTGGTGGGAAAAGTCGAAAAATACACTTTGTTTAATTTATACTTGGCAAGAAACAATATTTCAAGGCAGCATTTTCATTTACTATTCTGTGTTTATGCACACTGTCCATATGTTAGTGTTGGGAAAATACTGAATGTACTCTTCCAATATGAGAGTACACATGATAACAAAGGTATCCCAACTGTAGCTGTGAACATGACAGGATGTATGATTACCTAAGAGCATCAGGACTGTGTTAGGCATATGATAGCTATGTGATTAACATGATGATTCAGCTACACATGTCATGTTTATTGCTTATGCAGGCCTTAACTAATCTGAACCAAACATTGAATACTGCTTTGAACCGGTATTCTGCATCTTTTGACTGTAACACTCTCTTGTACAGTATAAACATGTCAAGGACACTATTCGGGGAACTATTTTGTCCCATGCAGCTCTGTATGTGATGACTACTTCCATTCTTGCAAGGATAATACATACGTGTATCCTAGGGATGCATACCGGTATCCGGTATTACCGAAATACCGGTTACTGGTGGCTACGGTATACCGTACCAAAATCAGATCCGGTTTCAATACTTTAAAAAAAAAAAAAAGTGTTTTTTTCCCATTAATTTTAAAAGTGAGTCCGTGGCCCGTGATGGCGGGTGTTATAAATTAGATTGCATAATCGCTTTTCTTCATATTTTATGTATTTTTCATTGTTTGTTCAATACTAGAAAGGTAAAAGTCCCACAAATGAACTGTGATGGGATTTGTTTTCTCTCACCATGAAGGTAAATGTTGATTTTAAAGATGAGATTTGTTTGTTTGTGCAATGCCGAGATCTCATGACCATTATTCTATTATGTATTTGTTCTCTAGTCAAATCTCAGGTTTAACATTAATTATAACGGTGCTATAACGGTCTGTTTGCATTGACAAGATGTGCTATTCACGCGGCACACCTGATGGCGGGTGTTATAAAAGATATTCCATAATCGGTTTTCTTCATATTTTTTATGTATTTTTCATTGTTTGTTCAGAACTAAAAGGGCCAAGAAGTCTCACAATTGAATTTAATATTCATTTGACATGTTAATTATATCGTAAAGCGCTTCATGGGAGTAATTGTGGGATGATACATTTTCAAAGTATCACGGTATGTATCGGTTGAGTATCGGTATCGGTATCGGTATCGTAAAAAAGTCAACGATATGCATCCCTAGTGTATCCTGATATTGAAGATCAAGCCGGTGACGATTTTTCTAACAGTTAAAAATGGGCCTTTGCATAGCTCTAACAAAATGTTTCATGTGTTGCTTTCCACCTCCGTCTCCACAGAAACAGACATGTAGGGCGGAGGGACTCTGGGCTACTGCTCTGAGCTGTGGAGCTGCCAGAGACTGGAGAGTGGGATTAGACTTGCATGATTGCTTTTCCTGTACACAAACACACACCTTAAGTGTGTACACTTGCTCATTTCCATCCCAATCCTATTTGAAAGTCATGCGGTAATGGGGAAAAATAATATCCATTATGCACAGTCCATGTGCTGTATCTCGGAATTAGCTACTGAGAAATTGTAGAAATGGAAAAAAGCAGAGTACGTCTGTTGTCCTTGTCAGGGTAACCACACTTTGACTATGTTCACATTAACCGTACCTTTATATGGTTCAATAGTTTGAGTAGAACATTTGTAGAATTGAGGCAAAGGGTCTACTGAATGCCAATGCAACTTCTGCCCAATGTTAGCAATTTTCTTCACAAATCCTCAAATCTGCAACTATAGACTCAGACACAATAATGCCAAACAATAGAACTACATTAAGTAAGAATAAAATAAAGTTGACGGAGTCTTCACAAAAGTTAAGTAGTCCATGACCTATGTTTCACCCCGGACTAGTCACTTTGGATGGAGCGCATTGACACGTTGTTATCGACCGCCACTGCCGGTTCCCCCCCCATCACTGTGACCACCTGAAAGAGTCTTACTCATTCTCACACCCTCTCTAGCTGTCCACCCTTCTGTGCCCTCCATCTTTTGAGCCACCCACAGCCCCAGTCTAATCCCCCAGCAGGCCCACTCTCCCTGGGACAGGATTAGAGACCTTTCTCCTCCTACTTGGCTCAGGGCTATTTCTCTGTGTGTGTGTTTCCTTGTGTTGGTGTGTTTGCAGGAGTATGTGTGTCGAGGCACACAAGATATAAATGGACAATGAGCAAGAGCTACAGGGAGGTAGGAATGAATTGGATAGGAGAGACACAGAGGGGAGAAATAGAGAGGTAGAAGTGCAGAGGTATAAATCACCGGAGTACAATGTGGCAGACGAAGGACAAAAACGTCTCCTGTGACTCTCTGGGGGACAGACTGAAGGACCCTGGTGAGGGGGGGGGGGGGGGGGGGATACCATGAGGCAGTGTGACGTCAAATCACAGTGAGAAGATGTCATTTTAAAAATATGGTGGGAATAAATTAACTGCTTACCTGTAGAGCCTGAGGTTGGACACACTTGATTTCCGTTTTGGTTTTTAATTAGTATTAAGATAATGTAATACAAAATGTTTATGCTAAACGTGTATACATAGGATTGTTGTAAACTTGAAGAAACCTGATATTGGTGTGTGAAAAACTAATTGAAGTTAGGAAGAAGAACATAGTGAACCAAAAGTAAAGTGAGCACAAGGTTCAGTGAGGTTTCTAGGAGTGTGAACTAAGTGAAACTTTGGATGACAGTTTGGGTAAAAGCTGTCTGTGATCTAAGTGTTGGAGGAGAGACAGGTGATGAGAGAGAACGTGAGTCGCTTCATCAGGGTACATTGACAATGACACAACTTGCTGTAATCCTGATTTGCTAAACAAACTATGCAAGAACATTGTGATGTTCATTGTCAAGTGTTTTTCTTTTTTTTAATATTTCTAAGACTTCTCTCTAACCTCAGAATGTCCTGAAGCAAAAAAGGCTGTTTGAACAATTGTCAAGTCTAGTCAATGACAGACAGGTCACATAGAGAGGAGAATGAAAGAGGAGGAGACTCTGCTGAAGCGTTTGAACCATTTGAAGACGTAAAGTGCTAAGATGTGGCCGGACTGACAACGACCTGTTACAGTCATTCTGTTTGGATGATTGATAAGGCATGAATTATGATCTTTGAATCAGCCATGGGTACAAAATAAACATTTTACCTACTGTATGTTACGTAGGAAAAGAACAGACAATATTTGTCCAAGATCTTTACTATACCCGAGCCAAAGATCAATGATACATATTGTATGAAAAGTGTGAATTATTGTGTCTCTAGTCGAAGCGAGTGATGCCAACGTTTCTCATTAAGTTACAGAATCATTTTTATTTTGTAAATGTTTGTTGCACATTGAAAAAGACATCAACATTGATCTTTACCTTTAAGCAAACAATGAGATGCCAGGACATGTCTCCTGTTACAGACATGCCCTCTCACAGTGATGTTAAAACACTCTGTAGTGTAACAACAATCCCTTCATGACTTGTAGTAACACCTCACACACAGATCCACACTGTGCAGTGCTTCCTGTAGATCCGGCAGTCTGTTGTTATTATACATATACAGTAACTTGGCACAAAGACATAACTGGAAACACTGGGGGGGGGGGGGGGGGGGGGTTGTATAGCAGCTTGTTATCTCAAGTGAACAATCATTTATTATATAAAGGCAAGAAAATACCATAAATTGCTCATTTTCAAGTTGAGTTTAGAGAAGCACAAATAATAGTCGCAGAAATAATCTGTCTTCTTGCATGTGTTTGCAGTTTAAATCTGACTGTATTTCAGATGATATGCGTCTGCTCCTGGCATCAGATCAACACCTGCCTGAGGATATTATTCTTTTGACATGTGTACGTTTACGTAGTCTCTCTTTTTCCCCTCTCTCTGGCTCTATTACATCCTCTCTGTCTCCCTCCATGCTTCTACATGACTCAGTACTGCATTATCTTCCTCCCCTCCCCCTCTCTGTCTCCATCCCTCTCTTAATGTATGTGAAGCCACAGTACCTGAGTCAGCAGTCTGTGCTCCCTCTGAGTGAAACTCTCTTGTCTCATGTTGTTGGATCTGTTACAGGAAGTGTATGCCGGTCAATACGCTGTCCTGAGTTATCATGTTTCGGGTAATGTTGTACAAACCCAACCCTGCCTTGTTTTATCCCATCATAACAGCCTTTGTGTCCGGGGTTTCTCTTCCTCTCTCACTGACCTGAGGATAGTCATGAAAGTAGATTTATTTTTGGATGAACATGCTAACACACACACGTTTCCAGGATTCTGCATGTCCCGTTGAGAGCACAGGTGTCACTGTTGCTGTCCAATGTAATTGCTGGCCTCATGCTCCGCTCTTCTAGCCAGAGTCCTGATCAAGTCATTTCAGACAGCGCCACACATATTGGTAACAGGTTGTGATCTGCAGCAGATTCATTAGAAGGTTTTTTTGTGGTTTAAGCATGATTTCACCTAGGATAAAGTGTTGAATGCTGATACGATACGATACGATACGATATACTTTATTGTCCCCGTAAGGAAATTCGTTCTGGGCTCCGTCCAGCAGTTCCGCATACATGTACATAATATACAAACATAGTGGACATTTAAGAGACATACACATATCATCAATCATACACCGTTTGAACAAACACAATACACGCAGACGCACATACTGACAATGGCGACCTATTGCACAACCCTTATGGCCAACATTTAAAAAAAAAAGAAATTAAAAAAAAAAGTACATTTCATTACATTTGACTTCGACTACATTTCATTTCCTGTCAATGTTAAGAAGTTTAACGGACATTGGTAGCATGCAGTTGCTCCTCAGCCTTCCTGGATCTGATTTTTTACTTTAAACACATATGCAATGGCAGAAAGACAGATCATAGAAACAAAACAAATATGTGAAAGGAGAGGCCAATACGCCACTTACTGTACGATAGGGCTTCCCTCAAATCATTCTTAAAAGGGAGCAAAACCAGACTAATAAATGCAACATGTTTTGCAAAAAATCTAAAATATCAAACGAAAATCCACATATATATAGAGTTAGTAATAAAAGGAAGAATTGGACATAATCAAGAATGAAAAATACATCATGAAGCTTCGTACTATTTTTAATATACTGAAGAAAAATGTAACTTAAATCTAACTTTTTTCTGTCAACAGTGACACATATATTTCAAATTCTTACCTACTATTGCTTGGCTGTCATATCATCCCCAAGAGAATCTATTTAGGAATATATATGGTATACTATGTGTTATTCAACTTAGTATAACTGTACTGCTCTGACTGCAAGGACAAATAATAGGCAAACAAAATGATGTAGACGCCATTGAAGTTTTTTCTTTCCCTTGAAGAATTCGTTATCATTTGTCTGGCCTATTGTTCCTTTGAGCCAGTTTCTTCAACAATCGGTACCAGTTATTTCTGTCTTGCATTTAGAGACGCATGTGGACAACAACAACAACAACAATATATATATATATATATATAATATTGTTCTGCTCTTTCTTCCTCTCATTTTATCAGAGACGTCTGCAAAAATATTATCGTCATTATCATATAAAGTGCTTCCATCTTTCTGGTCTTTGTGTGGGCAGACCTGCAGAGATAATCCAGGCAGAAAGAGGGATGGGAAGCCAAGATTGAAAGAGTTTCTACTTGACCTCTAGGCCCTAACTTCATGCTTTAACTTTGACAAAGTATGACCTTTCACACACAAGAACATACAGACATTAGCACACAGTCAACACCTGTCGAAAACTAGAGCAAACACTTTAATACGCACTGTGCAGAAAGAAGTGTGTGCTTTTTCTTTTCCCAATTTGGCCATTTAGTGTGCACTTTTGCACGTGCTATTAACTTTTAATGCAAGTTTGCAAATTGTGTGCGTGTGCAGAAAGCCGTGTTATAAACCCACCAAGGGAATGTTTAATTGGTCAAGGCGAGTGTCGAAACGACCCGTTTGACCCGTCAGAGTTCAGATATCAACCGTCTGGACCAGCAGCTTTCAGCCTCAGAGGCCAGTGGGCAAAAGGCCAAAAGGTTCTCACCCCAGAAAGACAAATGTGCCACTTGGAAATGGGCTGAATCTCAAATAGGAGTCACATTTGGAGAAAAGAGGGAGGCAGATAGGGTATAGAGAACCGCAGTGACGCGTCCTAAAACCCGGAAGTAAGTTAGCATTTTTACCACGTCCGGTTCCTTCGACAAAAAGCAAAGGGATTTCTCCAAGGGTTTTGGAAAATATCTGGAAATAAGGTCTGTGGTTGAGACACATTGAAGAGACAGATCACGTTTTGTTCTACGACATTAAATCCATCAGCAGTGGTGATTTTTGAAGAGATTACGTGTCTGAAAAACGATGGTTGTTACCAAGTGGCTGAATAGGACTACAGAAGTTGTCCAGGACGTTGTACGTCATTACACCGAACACGTAAACACTCCTCTAAGTTAGTTTGCCCTGTTCTGCTTGAAAGCAAGTCCCTGCCTCCTGCACACTGTTCAAACAAACACTTCAACTCGTACCATTTAGAATCTGTATGTTTGAGTATGGATCTTAAGTTGGCGTGACGTTGAAGCAGCGACCCTGCTGTAGCTCCTTTATAGCATAACGTTAGCATTTTGCTTCTGGCGGCTAGATTTATGATTATAAAATTATAAAAGTAGGATAGACATGTGGATATTATCCGGCTGAACACAATGTGACCCGTCTCTTAAATGTGTCTCAACCACAGACCTTATTTCCAGCTATTTTCCAAAATCCTACGGAGAAATTGCGTTGCGTTTTGTCGAAGGAACCGGAAGGAGTTTACTTCCGGGTTTTAGGACGCGTCACTGCGGTTCTCTATAGGACAAAGAGAAAAGCTGCACTTACTCAGGAGTGTGTGAATACTTGAGAGTTAGAAGAGAAACATACCTATACAGAGACGCACAGAAAATCTGCGGAACATTGTTATTCATCAAATGAAACAACACATTAGTGCTTGTGGAACTAAATAGATAGATACTCTTAAATGCAAACAAAACACTTAATTGACTTTTCATATCCTGCCTGTAACGGAAGAAACAGATTATGATGTGTTAACCCATGGATATAGCATGGATAATAATGATAATCAGGGCCTTAAAGCAGCACATAAACTAGATTTGTTCATGATATTGACAGGTTATAGCTAGCAGGTAAAGACACAACCTACGCACGTCGTTATTTTTAGCCCCATCTTTTTCATTCTGTCAATCCTGAATCAATTCTGCTGCTGTGAGTCAAGCATCACCTTTGAAACATGAACATATGGAGAATGACAGGGAGTGTCAGGGGATGGACACATGGAAACAGCATGAGAGACGGAGGGAGGAAAAGATGTTTTTGGTAATACACATATTAGCAGGGGTGCCTTGAAGCCAGATCAGACATCAACTGTGATCTTCATCTGTAAACACACGAGTGCTGGGACAAGTGCTTTGGTGCTGTCAATGAACATCTTGTTTGTGAGTGGGCCACTTGCTGTCTTCTTAACCTCTGTTCTCTTTGGAGCACAAGTGGGAAGTGTTAGTCGGCTTATCAATAATATAATGGGTGAAGACAGAAATACACAACGTGGTGGAAAGGGAGTAAAGAGGCAATATACTGGCAACATCTTACAGAGAGTTCACTCGCAATAATGACTTGAGCACAAGTTGCATTCACAGTATACGACCAAATCAATGTGGGTACCAGAGTATGATTGCAAATACTGTAGGTGATGATTGTTGGGAATAAAATGGCCCCCTAATGAAACGTTGGATGTATAAATCATCATGCCAAAAGGAGAATGTGTAGTGGGGAGAGTCAGATGTAAAGAAAGCAGTAACATTGAGAAATGACAGGATCCTGGTGTGAAATAAAAAGCAGTAAGGTTTAGAAAATAAAATATGCATCCTTTGACCTAAAGGTTTATACGTAGACATGGTTTTGCAGGAGGCCTGTTTGCACGTAGCTTAAATGTGGAGCCTCCGCCTCGTTGCCTCTGCTCCACTTGGAAGCGGGCTTAGGGACAGATAAGCTGCGCAAACGCCTGGCGGATCATCTCATTTGATTGCACTATGCAATGACACTGACAGAGGAAAGGATTCACAGAACAAGAGGGAAGCAAAGAGATGGTGTGTGGGTGTAGAGAACGAGACAACAGACACAGCAGCAGCAAGATAACAAAGCAGAGGATAGGGGAGGAAAATATATATGAAAGGAAACGCATCTTGAATAAATCCCTCTAACCTGGATGTGTTTATGTGGATGATTTAGATCGTGGCTTGGGAGAATGGAGCTTTGTCAACAAGAACGATAGTCACCTCAAGTCTGCTGTTGCTCTCTGGCTGTATGCTCCCTTTCCCCTGTATAGCAAAGCGTTTGTATATGCCACTGAACATGTGACTTCATGCAGGATCTGTTGTTCTTTTTCTCCACGTTTCTATTCTCTCCTTTTGCATAAATGTTTGATTTTCAAGTGTTTACGCTCTTTCTCGTGACACTCAGAGTTGTACAGTGTGATCTATGTAGCTTTTCAATGTGCTCCAGTGCTGTTGTGGATGTCTGTGTGGATTTATATGGCATTACTCTTGGATGTGACTCAGGCTGTGTGTGTTATAGTACATTTATGCTCAATTGAACCAACTCTTTCTTACCCTTTTCAAGATAGACTGGTATTTTCTTTTAGTTCCCACTTTTCTACATTCAGCCCTCCATAAAACAGACATTTGTTATCCCTCTACAACAAGGTTTCATTTAAAATACACACATTTTGCGAGGGAACACTACCCATATTTCCAAAGATTCATTGTATCCGCAGCCGAGATAAAACCTGCAATTGCTAAGAAACTGTTAGACATTAGTTACGGAAATCTTAGACCTAGTCAATACTGTGGAGATACACAGGTCAGAATGATCAAACAATACATGGTGAAACAACCAGAGTTGTCTTTCTGGTTATTTATTTGAAGCCTCAAAGACACAGAGTATAGGATAGTCTGCAGGAGTGTGCGCAATAGTCACAGAATAGCAAAGCTTATATACAATATAGGGCGGGCAGACAGAGTTTTTGTGTAGCTAGGCGGAACGCCTCAGAAATCTGCTTTCACACGGATGTCTCATATTGTTATGGGAGTTCAAACTTTGTGTGAAGAGGAGTAGTTTCAACATAGTCTGCCAAATCAGCTCTGTGGCCTTGAAGCGCTTGGGAATAAAAACCCTCATTAGAGTATGCAGAGAAAACAGCACATATCAGGAAATGGTACAGTAGTGTTAGACAATGCTTTTAGAAGCATTTGGTTTTACCATATAAGGTGCCACTACACATTCTATCACGGTGACACCACTTCCTTCCCTTTTATTTTCCTTCAAGAGTGGGGTTGAAAATGTCCTTCTTTACAACTGCGTGCATGGAGCCACGGCTGTTTAGTTAAAAAAGGTCTCTTTTCGAGAAACTCCGGAAAAAAGGGGGGTTACTTTTCACTTCTCCTCCCCTCGGTGTTGCTCCTCTGAAGGCTTCTTTTGTGCTTCCACACTCTGCAACAAGGAAAAGAAAGGACAATGATTTTTGAGGGTCTTGTTTATTATGGCTCATAGCGTTATCTCTAACAACTTACACACACTCGAGCCTGTGAGGGAGCAGACACACACACACACACACTCTGGATTCTCAGGGGGTGATTGTCACTGTAGCAGAAATCAGAAAGCCATTCAAATGGAGAACCTGCTGACTCAGCTTATACCGTGGCACACCGTATATTGGGAAATTGGAAGATAATGAATGCAGTGTGTGTGTGTGTGTGTGTGTGTGTGTGTGTGTGTGTGTGTGTGTGTGTGTGTGTGTGTGACAAGAAGAAGTGAACAAGGAGTAGGGAGAGGGAGAAAGAGAAAAACTGATAGAAACTCGCTGTAAAGCTTCATAAAGATGGGAGACAGATTTCTTTCTCTTCTCCTAGATTGAAGAACAATGCGATCGTCACTTTAAGAGCTTTGTATTGTCAGTCAGAGCCCGAAATATATTCCTGTTGAACTCCAAAGCAGCAACCAAAACACTGACGCATCAACACGTTCAAAAAGAATCAGCTTTTCACAAGGAGCAGATGAATAAAGCAGCTGGATTGCCTCATTGTTGGACTGTCCTCTCTAAAGTGTTTGTCTCCTGATATTTCAACACGTGTGTGAGCTACGGTCTGAGTCTCATATTCCCCAGGGTCGACCTGTTTCATCATCTCCTCCTCCCTTTCATCCACCCTCCAGTTTTTCTTTCATATTTGCTGTTCATTTTCTCCATCAGGGGTTATTTGTATGTGTGTGTGTTTACTGTATACACTTGTGTGTGGTTGCCTGTGTTGGTTCAATCTGCTAAATGTCAACTTCTATAAGTGCAGTTGCTGGGTTAAATGCTAATGTTAGACAATGGCTTAATGACAGCACATAGTAGGCGTGTGCTGTACTTTCACACATGCAGTATAATCGACTAGAGATACATTGATATGCTATATGATTGAATCTGCGGCCCGTCCACACAGCGGCGTGCGTTGTCGCTTGCCGGCGGGTGTGTCTGAAGCTAGACCAACAACCGATCACATGAGCCCCGGACACACAAGCAGCGGTTTGATTGGCTAGAGCTTGTACTGGCATATGATTCGATTGACTGGCGCTTCCGTCGAAGCTTTAAAAGTTGAACGTTGCTCAACTTTGCGAGCAACGCTTCGCTCCCACAATGCAGTTCGGCGAAGCGTGACGTCACCCATTCAAAGTGAATGGGCAGAAGTGTTGAAGCTTCAACGCACGCCGCTGTGTGGACGGGCCGTTACCTTTTATTAGTTCTGGTTGCTTTCACTCGTTTTTACTGGTGACTGAATCAGCTTTGCTTAGCCCGGAGGGTAGGAGATGAGAGGGAGGAAGAGAGAACACAAGAGCAAAGCAGAAAAAGATGAATGAACACTCTTGGGACTTAAATACGACAGAAACCAGCTGTTCAGGAGCTCTGTGTTGCTCACTGTAAAGGTTGGGAAAATCATCATGATTTTTGCCTCCAGTATAGCTCCAAACACTGCTCAGGTCTCAACACTGCTCTTGTGTCTACATACTTTGATGCCTGGGTGCCGTGCGATGGAAAATAAGGAGAATCCGTTGGGAGGTTACACTCATCTGGAATTACTGAGAAGACTTTTCTGTTGGCAGCGTCTGGGTTGATAGATACAGAGAAATACTACTTTCCAACTAAACCGATTCCTCAATAACGTTTAGTTGGAAAAATATTTTCTCCCTAATTACAGTTTCAGTTTGAAACACATTAATATTATGAATTAAAAAAAAAAATGCAACGACTACTAGGTTATGTATAGAAAAACATGAATGGACATAATGTATTAATGTTGACTTTTGGTCTCCAACACTAACGGCTAAAATACTGTAGGAGACAGTTTTTTAAAGAGATGATGTATTACATCCGCTAAGAGGGATAAACACACTTTAACAAATAAAATAAATGAAGATGATGAGATGATCTGTCACTCTAAGATACAAATGTTAACAAAAGCCTACTTTATTGTACACTGTTACGTTACAATAGTTTCTTATGAACCATTGCTTGTAGTAGTGTTGTATCAGCACGAGTCTTACAGTGTAAGATAAGATAAAAAGAGTTCTGATGAACTTTAGAGAAGTCGCATCTTTAAAAGCACAGGCCCAGCATGGACCCTCAGAAGTGCAGTGACATTTGGTGAATAGCTATCATCAGTGGTCCAATTTAAGCTGTGGCAGTGAAGTCAGCGGGGAGGGATGGGCACAGTGGGAGCCCTGTGGGGGAGAGAGGGTGAGGAAGAGAGGCGAGACGCTTTGTTTGGAGGGCACAACAGAAGATCAGTTTAAAGTGAGGGAATGAGAGGTGAGGAGAAGCAGAGGGAGGAAGAGAAGGGGGGAAGTGGAGCACTGCGATGAAAGGCCATGCAGAAGTGGAAGGTGCCGGATGGTCGGCGAAGGGAGAACCAGGTGAGACCCCTTCTTACGAGAGGACAATGCAGAGCTGCTTTAAAGAGCGAGAGAGCGGTAATGATGCTCAGGGCATTGAAGTCTGCTATTTGAATCCAGACAGAGCTTTGGCTCCTTCACCATCCTCCTGTGTGTGTGTGGAGGGGGGAGGGGGGGGTACTTCTGGCAACATAATACAAGACCCGCCGATATTTTTGTATTCTCCATTCATTTTAAGAATGTTAAAAGTTATGTTTCCGTCAATTAACTACTTCATTAGCCAACTAATTATTGCAGGAAAAAAGCACTTGTAAAACCTGCTTATGTCCAGGACAGACCCTCAGGGAGACAAAGACCCTCAGGGAGACTCATACAGTGTTGGCTCTGATTCAGCTTAAAGGGGCTGAAACACACTTCTCCCTCTCCCTGCTTCCAAATGTTCATTCATCCCAGACCTAATTGATTTTTTGGCACAACACCGACTTTGGCAAAAGCAAGAATGCGCACACAGACACTCAAACACACAGACACTGAAACACATTAGGCTCAGGTCATCTTAGTTTTTTGTTGTTGTAATTTAAATTTTACATGCTGGTTACAACAACATTACAATCATGTAACAAAAGGCCAGCAAGGCAGTACAAAATAAAAATAAAATAAAAAGCTAGGGATATGTCTTCATGATAATCTTGAACATATTTGTATCTATTAGCTATTGTTCCAGTCAAATGTCTTGTTTTGAGTCTTGTATAGAGTCCATTTTCCCACTTTCTGTTGAGTTGTGTTTCAATTTATAATTGATATCAATTTATAAGTCAGTTTTTCCATCAAAAAGATTTCTTCCACAATTGTTACCCATTGTTTTTCGTTGGTGTTGCTTCCTTACCCCAATTCCTAGTGATAGCTTTCTTGCTGGATATTAGCAGAATTGTTATCAAATATTTGTCACTTGCAATCATTTCCTCAGTGAATTTACATACATAGAGTACCAAACAACTTTTAGAAACCGTATACCCAATTATTTGACTTATTTCCTTACATATCATTTCCCAAAATACAATTATTTTCTGACATTGCCAAAAAATAAGGTCATCCTAGTTTAAGATGAAATGAGACGTGAAGAACCACCTTCAGTCATTTCCACTGATGCAACAACTAAGGCGAACGTGTTTTAACCACAAGCGTTTTTCTTTAAATCATAAAACTCTCAGTGCCTTCATGATTTCTTTATTTCCCTCCCTCTTTTATCCTCTCGTTCCCCTTTGTCTCTTCCCCATCATTTAACCTCACTTACACCATGAGCTTCGCGGCATTGGCAGCTTTGATCAGGCAGCTTTGATCAGGCAGGCCAAAGGCTATTAGCGCTTTGTGGTTTTGCTAATATGGTGTTATTCAGAGAAATAAACTCTGTCAACTTTGAACACTTTGCCGTTCCTCTCCAAGTACAAATTAAGGTTACGAGAGGGAACATTTTCTCATTATAGCCAACATTAACCGTTAACTCACCACAGGTCAAAAAGGTCCTGGCTGCTGCCCAATAGCCTCAGAAGTGCAAAAGAAAAGCAATATTTGACACCCTTTCCTTTCATTATTAAGTGTAATAAACTTTATTTAATGCGTTTATCTTTTCTTCCCAAGAGCCTGCCATTGTTCCATTGAGAGGGCACACTGTGACCTTTTATCTAATTATATTTTTGCCATTATTATGTGTCCATCTGAGGGAAACGTATTACTCTAGATATCAACCTATCTTCCTTGAACGACTCTATAAATACAATTTAAGCTAAACTTGTATTCTAAGGAGAAGTTGCAGCTCTTGCGTCAGTCAGCAGAGAAGTCATTACATGTGACATTTCTGTTTGATTGAGCTTTTAGATTGACAGAATATCATTTGTTATTCCGTTGAATGGATTATTCCCAATGCTTATTGTCATGAGCCGGCTAGTTTTTCAGTATCAAATATATAGTTATAATGTGCATTGGGAGACATACATTCTCTGGTTGATTGTCCTTAATAGTTTTCAGGAACAACATCTTATTTTATTTCAATGAGAAAGCACATTTGAATACACTGTAAAGCCAACCAAAACAGATAAGGGGAATTAGATAAATGGCAAATGTCGTCCAAATGCGATTCCTCATTATATCCTCAGTAAAATCCAGTGTCAAAAAAGCATGTTTTTTAATTTCCTGCTCATTCATAACCTTCTGATTACTCTCAAGTTAATAAGGCTGAGTCTACATCCTTGCATCCACAGCCTTGCTTTCTTCCTTCCACTACATGTCATTCATCCAATCGATGCGTTTCACTGTGCTTCCTCTTCATAACTTGGCCTTTCCCTTTGTGTCTGTGCTGCTCATCTGTAACTCCATCACCACGCTACACCTGCCCTCCTGCGGCAAAGCCTCCGTGACTCATGGCTCCCCACCGGCTCACACTCAGACCTCCAGATTGTGTGCTAAAACTTCACTCAATAATTATTTTATTTTAATATTTACGTCTCATCATCCTGAGCTCTCTCTGGCCCCTCCACCTCCTCTCTCACATTTGTCATGCACTCCTTACGCGGCCTCTTATCTTTAACCATCTGACAAGCTAGCAACAACAATCAATACGGTTTCAATTCTGCCGACATTGATTTTTTAGTTGTGGGACTTTTACATGCTGGGTCTTATCTTGTGATCTGTGAAAAGTAATGATGTCTAGCAATGTGTCCAATGTGTTTCTGCAAGCATTACAAGCTTACAATCAGTAATTATCGAGGTAAGGGAGAGTGAGTGCACTGCAGAGTACGATGCAATTGCATTGTAACCAGAGTTTAGGTGATTTTACGTGTGGATATAAAAGATGTAGTAGCTCTGCCAACCAGATCTAACCATAACACTGTTTGTTGGTCATTTTAGTATTTCCTCTAACACTCAACTTTCAGACGCTAGAGATGGTTTTAGATTGTTAGCCTTGTGGAAAAAAACAAGTCCTAGAGGCAAGGTTATCAACGCTTTTAATTATTTGAATTTTTAAACATTTGAGTTGATTTTTTTTCGAGTTTGTTTGCTAGTTTGAGTATATCAAGGATTTCTTTTTATATTTAATGTTTTAGTTTGGCAGCAGCTTCATTTTGTGTAAGGCTACTGTAGGTATAATGTCTCAGAAGTAGAAATGTAAAGCACTTTTTGTTTGTTAACTCTTTCTTAAAAGAACTAATGTTGTGTTAATTTAAGAGGATATTTATCGTGGTTTATATTACTAATCCTGTTGAAGGTTTCCTATGAATTAGCATTTGTAATCATGGCCTCATTCGATTCTCTACACTGCTGTGGGTATGGTCTCGATTCTATCTGGGGCGTCATTGGAAAGAAAGAGAAGCCCCCTACAGGGGCTTCAGAAATCTAGATAAGCAGGTATGAGAAATGGTCCGAGGGATTGCTTTCCGATAATGCTCGACAACATTAGCATTTCACTCACTCGTTCTCTCTCAAACAGCATACACACACTCCTCGGAGTCAAAAATATGAATGTGATCAATGTGAAATAATGAAAGACCTTTACTTGAATGTCACACATTAGATTCAGTTTTCACGTAAGGGACAAATGTTGACGTTCAGCAAACTTTTTAAGTGGATTTGAAATGGCCTTTAAGCACTGAAGCTATTTCCAATATTGACATCTAAATTGTGAAGAGTTTTCTTTCAATTCATTCAAACTGTGTCAATTGCCTAGGTCTATCCCCTTATTGACATCACCTGTAGTCCTGGTCCTGAAGTTCTGTAAAATGCTGATTCCAGTCATGATACATTGTGTGCACTTGTTACAGAAAGCGGCTGAGTGATTCTACAATTTAGGGTACATTCCATGTCCATTGATGATAATTATAATTATTCTAACTATTTTCTTCAAAAAAAATGATATTTTGCCTTTTATTGGAAAGCATGTTATAATATCACACAAACATTATGTGCATCCTATGCTTCATTTAGCTTGAAATGTGTCATGATGTTCTTAAATTGTCAGTTTTTGCTATGTGTCCGTTTTTCAGTTGAGGGTGCCTTGGTTTAAAAATAATGAATAAAACCATTAAAGTAAATTAAAAAAAATGTCATTTATTTTAAAAGTCTAAATACTAATAACATTTTTAAAATTGATTTCCTCGTTTAAATAATTTAATATCATAATTTTTGAATGGCCGCAAAAGTTCTGCCAACTATGTTACTAACAGAACTCCCCCCCTTTAACTCAAATAACTGAAATGGTTTGTCCCAATACCATGTCACCAGCATCACATGATGCCATGTTCCTCTTTGGCAGACATTTTGAACACACTGTGGTGATTGTCCTCTAATTTTTCACGATATTTTATGTATAATAGCACATTGTCAATGACTATATTAATTGACCATCAACAATTGTACGTACATTGTTATGGTTTACAATTGTTTAATGATTTTAATTCAATTATATGTTCAAATGTGATGTTAACTTGTTCAAGAAAATGACATGTGGTCATCCAGGCAAGGCCTACCATTGAAATGATGGGTCAAAATAGGGACATTGTCAACTAGGTTACCCAGTACTGTAGTAACTGTAGTAACTTCGTTGACAGATAACCTAGTTGACAATTTGTATGACCTGTAGACGTCATTACACATCATTATCAATGGAATTTTGCACTTCTGCCTTGAAATACATAGTGCTGATGGTTAATAATGTGTCCAGTCAACTATGTTATTTCCGTCAAATGTTTGACTTTCATTGTCAACTATGTTGCACCTCATTTTTTCAAATTTAAAATATCTAAAATAGTGCTTCTGATATCCTTTATAGTATAATGTATATTTTCACAGGTTGGAGTTTTACATGACATCTCTTAAAACTATCAAAATTACCTGTATGGTAGTTTTATAATACAAAATATCCCTATCCTTAATGACAGTGCTGAACATATCACATGAACAAATTAAACTTTAATACAACTATTTTGTAAACTTTAAAAAATCTTTGGATATATGGTAGAATAGACTTAAGAGCCTTACAAATGTGATTTTACTTGAAGTGCAGGACTTAATCAAATGATTGTAATGACATCAAGTTTGTCTGTAACATAGTTGAGTAGTGAAAACATCCTTTCCCTTAAAATAAAATGTTTAAGCTTTGCAACTAGTGGATATGTTACACTGAGGAATATACTAACTTCAACCACTGATTGTTCTATTGAGAAAGAACACTTTTTTGTACTATTTTGTTGATGTGAAATGCACCCTAAATTATAGAATCAGTCGGCTGTGTCACGGTGTGTGAAGCAGGTAGGACCCAAATGCAGATTAAAGTGAGAATTCCTTTATTTCAAGGCTAGGTGCTAAACAAAGACAAAACAGACCACTCACCGACAAACTAGTCATGACACAAGACGAACCGACAAAGACAGACAGAAAAAACAGAACTTAAATACACACAAGACAAATCACAGAAACAAGACACAGGTGAGGAGGGAGGAGAAAACACAGGGACACCAGGTGAACACAATCGGGTAAATTAGACACACCAGGGAAACTAACGACCGGGAACCACAGACAGATTTAAACAAGACACAACGCAGACAGAAACAGGCAAGACAGGAAGTGAAGACCTTTCAACATAAAACAAGACAAGACAAAACACCACAAAGACAGATCGTGACAGTACCCCCCCCCTCAAGGGACGGATCCCAGACGTCCCAAAAAAAAAACACAAAAGTCCAAAACCTCAAGCAGGGTGGGTGGAGGGGGTCCGGAGGAGGGACGTATCACTAGACCACCAGGGTGGGTGGAGGGGGTCAGGAGGACGGGACTGAGCTGACCCAGAGGCACAGCAGAGGACCAGGAAGGGATCTCGGGCGGACGGCCCGGGAGCAAGAGTTCAAAAAGGGGGATTCGGGCGGACGGCCCGGGGGCAAGGCATAGTCTAAGGTGGGGGGCTCGGGCAGCCGAGCATGAGGGCGAAGGCAGCGGCAGGAAGAGTCAGGGGGCCGAGCATGAGGGCGAGAACCGCGGCCAGAAGAGTCAGGGGGCCGGGCCCGAGGGCGAGGACCGCGGCAGGAAGAGTCAGGGGGCCGGGCTCGAGGGCGAAGACCGCAGCTCTCAGGGGGCCGGGCTCGAGGGCGAAGACCAGACAGCTCCGGAGGCCGGGCAGGAAGGCGCTGACGGGACAGTGCCGGAGGCTGGGCAGAACCCGGTGTCGGAGCTGGTGGGACAGGCCTCGGCAGGATCCCCCACGGAAGAGGACCAGGACACAGGATTTGCAGGACCCCCGGCAGGAGAGCAGTCGGCGGGGCCTCCAACGGCACAGGACATAGGATTGGCAGGACCCCCGGCAGGAGAGTTGACGGCGGGACCTCCAACGAGACAGGACAAAGGGTTGGCAGGACCCCCGGCAGGAGAGTAGTCGGCGGGGCCTCCAACAGCCCAGGACAAAGGGTTGGCAGGACCCCCGGCAGGAGAGTAGTCGGTGGGACCTCCAACGAGACAGGACAAGGAGCTGGCAGGACCCCCGGCAGGAGAGTAGACGGCGGGACCTCCAAGGGGACAGGACAAAGGGTTGGCAGGGGGACCCGAGATTTAAACAAGACACAACGCAGACAGAAACAGGCAAGACAGGAAGTAAAGACCTTTCAACATAAAACATGAAACAAGACAAGACAAAACACCACAAAGACAGATCGTGACAGGCTGCTAGGTAGCATCTCCCTATTTCTGAAATCATCTGATCCTCCGCAACCTCCTCACTGACTCATCGCAGCTAAACACAGTATTATTACAGTATTCATGAGGTTGTGTTGATGTACGCCTCTTCGGATGTTGTGTCCATGTGCAACTTGACTGACAGACAGTATGACCTTGTTGTATGAATGTCAGAGTGAAGCGCCCTGTGCCATGTCGATGTGTCCTGGAGCGAGAGTGGGAGGCCCCAAAGGACCCAAGCAGCTCCATCTTATCCTACTGCCTCAGGCCAAGCACACTGTGGGAAAAACACACATGCAAACATATATAATGACAAAATACACTCAATATCCTCTTCTTGCTTTTCAAAGTTTCATGTAAGGAAACACTGTCTGTATACACTTGGAAAGTGCATTAGCTTTAAAGGTCACCTATCATACAAAATCCACCTTTTCACATCTTGTCTACATCAACATGTGCGTACAGAGATTCTGGAAGTTCCAGGAAAAAAGATTCTCTCTCTTTTTGTCTTGATCCATTTCTATAAAAACCTGTCATTTCATGATGTCATAACGATTTTTTTGGCTTGTGTAACCATTAGCCAATCACCAACCAAGGTAACCCCCCCCCCCCCCCTTATCACCTGAATCTCCTCCTAGAGCACCATTGTGTTCTTTGTAACCAAATATCTCTCAGAGGGGCGTGGGGAGGGGCTCCTTATTTTCATCTGAAGTAACAGACAGAGAATCAGCACTTTGGAAACGGCTGAAACAGAGGGGATTATGGGTAATGCTGTAATGATCTGGTTGGTGTTTCGAGCCAAACACTGCATGTCTCATGTTTCGTATATATCTGAGACATAGAATATACATATAAAAAAAGTTGAATAGGGGACCTTTACACTCTTTATGAGTGAAGTGTATAATGTATCGTGTTGTATCAATGGCTTTACGAACATAGCGGTTAAAATGGAAGAAGTAGCCAAGAGAATATTTGGAAATCTCAACTCATTGAGATGATGTATGATTGTGTCTCCGTGTGATTCTTGTTGGCCTGAGTCTGTGTTATGTGTGCCATACACATCAGCAGCTTTGCACTCAGTGCCATGTTTAGGTTTGTTAGCCCAGTCTGTGTCTATTCCTCCCATCTGCCTCAGAAGATGTATCTGTGCACAGAGCTGGCTGTCAAACTCCAAAATGTGTCTAGAATTTCAATAGAGTTGTGCATGACGATCTTTGGCATGGCACTCTTTTTGATGTTGTGAATTTACTCAATTTATTTCAACTGTAGATCAAGTAAAGCATTCTGTGCACCAAGTACCATGTGTTGATGACTTGAAGAGGCAATGAGACAAACCCCAGTTGGCTATTTCAGTTTAATGAAAGGAATGTTCTGGCTCTGTGTGGCAGTGTATTCCTGTCTGGTGCCTGTGGTCAGGCTGTCAGCTGTGCCACATGACTGTGTTTCTCCATTTGTTTGCTCAGCTTCAGACTGGCACCACGTCATGCCAAGATCACAGGCCCAGCTCATGATGAATGGCTCTCTGCATGTTTCATTTTGTGCTTTATTATGTAGGGTTCAGTTTAAAGCTTTGAGAACCAGGCAGGAAGCAGCGTATGACATGTTACAAGGTCAGGTTGTAGATTTAAGCAACGACTGGGAAGTGGGGCTCTGCAGGTCAGAGTCAGGCATGTACAGTACGTTGCATAACAGCGTTAACTTTCACCAAATGGAAAATAAATATAGACATTTATCAAGTTCAGTAAGTAGCAAATTGTGTGAATACTTGACCTAACATGGCACTAATTTGTTATTTTTGTGATGGTAATATTAGACATGTTACAAGTTAAATTGAGTGTTTCGAGCACCACTAAGTGCAGCGTAATTTGCACCTGAGATATTGAAACTGTACAAAAGAAGTTGGGCATTTTGAAAGCATTTATTTAAATCTGCAAAACGAAAGTTAATTATAAATCATATATGATCAATCATATTCTTGTATAAACCCATAATGAGAATGCTTCTTGATGGTTTTTGAATATGTATGTATGCTTACAATTTTATCTGTTGCTATTTGATAACTTTGCGTTTTGAAAAGAGGGTGTTGAGAGTTTTCATAGTATGTTTAATACTTAAAACGAAAGTTAGTTATAATCAAATATAATCAATTATATTCTTGTATAACCCACAATGAAAATGCTTCATATTTTAGGTTTTTCTATAGTTACAGTATAAACAAAACCAAGTGGTTTGTTAAGTTGAGTGTAAGGCCTATAAGAGTTATGGGTGTCTCTGATAAGAGAGTAGGCCGTTTTTTCCCTCTCCTCTGACAGCAGTTCACAGGGAGGGGGGCTCCTGACTGAAGGAGAAAAACATTGAGGCCTCAAAAAGGTGGTTATGATAGCCATAGAATATGTCTGTTCATGTCCTGTTTTCTACACAAACATGGGAAGGTGTGTCTTAGGCCATAGCCAATAGAAGATATGATAGAATAGAGGAGGTGTTTCCCCTGGTATACTCTCTCCCGGTAGGCTTTGTCCTTCAGAGCTGGGTTAATAGCTCTCGGTAAGGTTCTCTCAAACTTGGTAAATATCTCTTGAATTTGTTGGTTGAAATGCTGAGTGAATTTGGTTGAAATGCTGAGTGAATTTCTTTGAATGCTGAGTGAATTTCTTGGTTGGAATGCTGAGTGGAATGATTTGATGGGAGATGTGGTTGTGAGATGTGGTTGTGATTAGTAACCGCCACCGTGAGGATCTTCCTCCGAAATACCTGCGGGAGATAGGTATGTGTTTGTGGATGTTAGTACCCGCCATCTGTGTCGGATAGGAGTGTGTTCGTAATTAGTAACCGCCAGGTTCAGGTCAGGTTCAGGTATGAACCTGATGTGAATTGATTGGGTGAAAATGAAAGTTTGAATTCAGATTTTTATTGTCACCGGTCTTTTTATGAGGAAATACCTCTAAATTCTATCGGGAGATTTTTTAAATGTCACAACTGAATTGGGCAGTTGAAATTAAACATTTTGGTAATAAATGTAAGACTGTGAATTAAAGTTTCATATTTGAACATGATCACAGCACCATTTTTTTTAAGTATGATTATAATGTTGTAAAGAGAGAAGGTAAAAACCCTGTATTAGTTTGGACCTATTTTTCTTCAAATAAACTGATCCCACCTTTTTGGACTGGGATAACTTAAAAGACACCTGTGCCCTCCTCTCCTGCTTAAAAGGTAAGACTGCACCCTGCCACTCACACTTAGGTAGGGCCACACCTCATTTACTGATATCAAAATTCTTCGGGATCCCTTAAACAGATTACAAAAGAGTTGTCTGAATTGAAACAGAAGTTAATTGAACCTGGTTCTTCGGGGGGTTAGGAAGAGGTGAGATCTTGCTGACGTTGGTGGATCTGAGCCAAGCAGCAAACTTACATAGACTCAATAACTTCGGTCAGGTCAATTAGTAGGTCAGGGTAATTTACCGGAATAAATTATCAGGACCTCGCCAACTCTAAACAATGTGCAAGAAGTGTCGGTCTCATGAGACTCGTCTTACTCCAAGTTAACATCGAGCTGCTCTCCCAGTGTGTTTAAGTGTACGCTTGGCTGCATGTTTTCTCATTGATGGACATGTACTGTGAGACTTGGTTAGACACGATAACAAAACACAACCCCCACAATCGAACAGGTTACATTTCTAATACATTTTTTCTCCTGATGCTATCATAACAAATCCCACAGTTACAGCATCTTATTCATATGTTATAGGCTGTCGGGACTCTGGCTCATTTGGCCATAAATGTAGCGCTCAAATGATTTTATTTTTCACTGCAAGAGTTTCTCTACAGACTGTTTGTGTATTGTCTCCCAGCTGCAGTGTAGCTTCTTTTTTGTTGGTGTTCTTGGAAAGTGTTATGGTGTGCCCTCTGCGTGTGTCTGCTATGCATATCTGTGAAGAAAAGACATGAACCAGAGTTCCAGGGATCGCTTCATTCACAATTATCTTCTGCAACTCAGTCTGAGGAAGAACAATTATGAGCAGGAAGAGGAAGGAAGTTTCTCACCCAGCCGTCTTCTACTGTATCGCTCTGCATCCAATTCAACTCTACCTTCCTCTCATCCTTTTTTCTCCGTGCCCTCTTCCTTTAGTTTACAAGATACATTACTTCCTTTCCTTCATCCCCCGCCTCCTGTCTACCGTCTCATTTCCTTTTCCTTTCCTGCTCAGGACGTGTGTCAGGCGATGTATTCCAGGCTTAGTGACCTATTTCCCTACTGTCCTAATGCCCTGACTATTTATAGGATACATCTGCACACATAGAGAAAGACCCATGCTGAGAGTGCAGCTGGACAGGGTTTAAGGAGAGGAGGAGGGTCTGATCCCATATCAAACATGTCACATCATTTCAAGGGGTTTCATGTAAGCATGTAAGTCTCTGGTCATGCCACATGAAAAGGGGAATGCCGAGAGCTGAGACGACTGAATCAAATGATAAACAAAACATTCATAATAATGAAATACAACATTAGGGGTTTTTAGTCTGGAAATTATGCAAAGCACTTTTTTCTCCTGACAAATTAGAGAAGAAAAGTCCTCCTCCATAACAAAATAAACTGATTTGCATACACATCAAGGACGTCAAATGTGTTCTCAGCTGTTGTCACATCTCATTAAAAGAAATCAGTGGAAGAGAATGCTTTTATGCTTTCAAGAGTGCTTTCACTTTACCCCCCACAGAGCACTACTCATACGTTGCCTGGATGCTGAGTAAATATGACTTTTCTTTCTCAGTGGCAGCCGCTGTAGAAAAGTACTTCTCCCGGGTTCAAGGCAAACACATGTGGCTGCGTGAGAATTATTTATCTTTTACTCAACGGCATTTCATCTCCCGTATTACAGAGCAGCCTTCAATCAAGAGCCTCTTTCAGACCGCCACTTGTCTTTTACACACATTGACTTTGTCATTCACCTTTTTCTCAAAAAGACACTCTTTGTACACTCTTCTGCCTTCTATGATAATGAGTGCTTTGGACGCTGCTATGCATATGGTCAGGAATCTGTGTGAAACCTGTGGAGCCATTATTGATGCAAATGTGTTAATAATAGCATTATGCTAATAACCGCTCATTAGATTACCTTATTGTATTGGTTTTATTGGCTCTTGGATAAACCCCTATCCTGCCCTATTTTAAATCAGAGTATTATTGGATGGTATTCAATATTGGTTATTATTTAATTATGTTAATTTGGAGTGGGAGGTTCTGCATGAAGTTTACCAGGAAGTGAAGCAGCACACACACCTCTCACACACAGCCTGGAGTAAAGTTCAGCTAAAGTTCACTAGTCTTCAATTATACATGTTGCCAAGATTAGTGTGTAGACATAGGGGCTTCAGTGTGTGTGTGTGTGTGTGTGTGTGTGTGTGTGTGTGTGTGTGTGTGTGTGTGTGTGTGTGTGTGTGTGTGTGTGTGTGTGTGTGTGTGTGTCAGTTGCGACCGCTCCTCATTAAAGGTGAACTGAGGCGAGGTCTGGCCGTTTGTTGGGCCGGTAATTGATGTGTGCAGCTCTGTGGGATACAGGGTTTAATTCCTTGGCTTTAACGAACGATAAATCACACACTCACACACACACTCCAAAGGACACATAAATCAAAGACTAAGGGCCTGCCACTGCCGCCTTCCTTCAGTGACATATCATACCACCTCTCTCTGTTTCTCTTTCCTAATCATTCTTTCAATCCATGTTAATCCCTCTCTACCTTTGACTGCAGTGACACTATCGGTGCACATATCTATACTCTCTTCAATATCTGCAATTACAATATCAAAGCACCGCCCGCTCACCCCCCCCCCCCCCCCCACTGTCTGACTCTCTCTCTCCCCCTCAATCCCTTTCTCTCTGAACAACAGATGGTCACCTCATCCCTCCCACAGACAGAGGGACAGAGAGTTAGAGAGCAGGCTGATGGGGGAGGAAGGATAGAAAGTGGAGCAACCAGAGTGTGTGTGTGTTTGTGTACGAGAGAGAAAGAGGGGGGGGGAGAGAACTGCTGTTGTCTTGAGGGGGAGTACACATGCAGCGCACACACACACCACAAACGATAGCCTTGCATGGAATTAGGATTAGACACTGTGACGGGGTTCTATTCGTCCATTCGATACATAGGCTTAGTCGGTTGTTTAAGCTCCAAAAAACTTTATTTATCATCAGCCACAAAAAAAGATATACTGTTCGACAAAAAGGTAAACAGTATAACGTAAATAAACAAAATCACAGTTTACCAAATTAGGTTGTCTGTCCCTCTAACCACATCCTAGCTGTTGCCTTCACTGCAACACCCTGCCGAATGACTCTTCCAGGGCCAACACCGTCCCTTTTGTACCCATAGCCCCTCCCCACAGGCTTACCGTCAACCGGTTACACAATTATCTCCAAACCGCATTGTCAACATAAATGTAATTTCCTCAAACATGAGGAAACTATCCGACCCAAACATACACAGGTTAACTACTTCTTAACACAGTCATTCCCCATAATTAATAAACGCAAAAGAAATAATAAATTGCATCCTATTTAAATCACGGAAGTGATGCGCCTCCGTCTTTTCCACCTTCCCTTTGCTGGGGAGACGGCGGCGAAACTCCGCCCGCCGCTCCCCAGTATGGTGTAATATAGTTAAATGTATGTTTAAATAATTGTAGACTCACAAGCGTGCACTTATGTTCGCGCTACAGAAAGGAAAGGGAAAAGGTGGACGTTTTAGTGATGATTTAACCTGATTTATTGTCGAACGGAAGAGAGCAGGAAATGTTTGGTGTGTGTGTCGCCGCTGCGGCTGTCAGTGGCGGAGTCAGTCACTCTGTGATCCGCTCCGTCACACACACACACACACACACACACACACACACACACACACACACACACACACACACACACACACACACACACACACACACACACACACACACACACACACACACACACACTTGAGACTCTGCACAGATTGCATCCTCGTCCCACCTGATGGCACCGGGTCAGATCATTATTTTAAGCTTCATTTACATATGAATCTCTAATATGAGATTCGGGGTGGGAAAGGAGGCTGAGGGGGAGAAGGGAGAGAGATGTAGAGAGAAAGAGAAGTGTGGGAGATGAGAGAGAGAGCGGCGGCAGATTGAAGTGCAGCGCAGTGTAGGATGAGATGGAGGTGACGCAAGGTGAATTACAGCGGCGGAGCAGAGGGGAAACGGGCCAAGCTGCTGTCGTTCTCCATTTCGCTGGCCAGCAGGAATGTGCCCCCCCTCCTCCGCCTCCCTCTCTCCCCTCAAATTGGTATTCATGGTCCATTGTGGTCAGTACATAATTGAGCCGCTACCGGTAATACAGAATGACGAGCGAGGAGGAGAGAGAACTGAAGCATATAGGAGGAGGGGGAATGTGTAATGGCACAATGTTACTGAAAGTGCACATTTGATCCCAGAGACAAAAAGTTAGTCATAATTAGATGATCATTAGTACTAAAAAAGATGATGAGATGTGTTCAAGCACAAGTCAACTCAGGAGTGAAGCTCATTGGAGACAACATTACCCCCACCCCCCACACACTTTCAAACTATATCCTCCAACTGTGTGCCTCATTATACAGAGGTAATACACCGAATAAAAAGCAAGCAGGAAACTTCCACAACTTAAAAATAGGATACACAATGTAGCAGAACAGAGTATGTCACTTGTATGGATAAATTACACATTTTATTTACATTTAAATGCATTAAGCTATAACAAATAAATGGTACACATATGCATTATTTAACAATGCAGTTATTACTGTTACTGTACTATAACTCATCAATAATTGAACGGACCACTCTGTATCACCACACGATATAGTTGCAAAGCGGTTCTCCTGCTAAGGTCACAGCACTCTTTACACTCAAACATCTGCAGGGACAATCCTGGTGTATTTTTGGAAGGGAGGTTAATTTATTTTCACGATTAATATGATGAACACAGCCAGATTAATTTCTACTGCATGAAGCTAGAGCGTGCTGATTGGAGGAGAGGACTCAGTATTCACAGGAGACATTGTGCTGCCATCGTCTCATATCTACAACAAGCTTTATTGACACAGAATAATGATACAAGCAAAGTTTAACGACAAAATGCCTAATATCTGTTCTGGTACTGAAATGCAGCTGCTGAATACAGATGGGGATAACAATATGGAAAAAGAGACGCTGTAATGAAAACTTAAATGGCAAGGAAACAAAACTGCAGGACCACTCTTAAAGGGACAGTACCATTTGTAAATCTCCTTTCACTAACGGTCCGTCCACACTACAGCTTCAAAAAACGCTTGGAGCTGGGCGTGTCTGAAGCTCGACCAGTTTGATTGGCTAGAGCTTGTACTGGCATATGATTTGATTGGCTGACGCTTCCACCGAAAGCTTCAGAAGCTTCAAAAGTTGAACATTGCTCAACTTTTGCAGCCTGAAACGAAAGGAAAGCTCCGCTCTGCTTCCCACAATGCAGTTCGGCGAAAAGTGACGTCACCCCAGACTTAGAAAGTGATTATTGTTTCACAGGATTCGTGCTGAATAGGTTCATTGCAGATAACGGAAACACCAGCATTGTAAAGTATATCAATTGTTTGCTTTAGTTACGACACCAAAAACAATAGAAAGTCTACACAAAGTATGCTGAGTTCACAACGCAGGCTTTTCCCATATTCATTTCACTGTATCCTACTGAGTCTAAAGGACAGCTGGTGGACAAAAGAGTCAAGTTGAAAGAGATCCACTTTTCATATTCGTGATCTTGATTGAGTGAGCGTCATTACACTGAGCTCATTCAGCCGTCATCCATCAAAACAGACTAACGGCCCGTCCACACTGTAGAGGAAACTTCTGTGTAGCATGCAGTGGAGTCACCGACTCAGGAAGGAGACACGGGAAGAGTCGGAGCTTTGATGTCAAACCACTGTGATTTATTTGGAGTTGGTACCAGAGTATTCACATCACAAATCCAAGAGTCAGAGGTTCTGACTTCACGGTAGAGTTGCCACGTCAATTCTGGAGAGCCTCTCTCTTGCCAGCCCATCTAACTGGTTTCGCAGAGAGTAAACAACATATTTGAGAAGATAGCCTAAACAGAACACTGAGCTACTTGCGTCGGACACTTATGACCTCGAAGATTTCACCTTGGAGTCCACAAATACAGAGAAGGAAGTGTCCCAGTGTACCCACAACACAGACCATCTGTGACCCAGTATTGACCGGTCACAGAATGGGAACAATAACATTGTTGGCTAAGCAGCCTGTGTCCTTAAAGAAGGTAAACAGACATCAAGGTTTGTCCTGTATGTTACAAATTGGCGTCTTATGATAATTATTTCCAGAACACACACTACAGCTTCGACAGCTTCAAAAACGGTTTCCAACGCGTCTGCCCATTCACTTTGAATCGTTGTTTTTGCTGAGACACACTCTGGCAGACATTCAGCACAGAGGTCTCTAAAGACAATAACAGAAGTACTTCTAGAAACGTACGCTTGCAGATTTCCCCCTTACGAATGCACCATCACATTGGATTTGTTTAGGGGATGTGCCAGGAACTGAAAAGGGCCTGACATCATCAGAGAACGGGCCCTGTCTACAGCAGACGTCTGATCAGCAGAAATAACTTTATTGCTGATGTCAGTGAGTTATTGCCACCTGATTGTGTTTATTGATGAATCTATATGGGACTAATTACATAGGGCTCAGATTGGGTATTGATAATTCCCTGTGACTAATGATGTGTGGGAAAGTGTGATTGTTTTTGTGTTTGAGAGGTGAGAGAGAGAAGGTATCACGCGTGTGGGTGTGTCTGTTTTGCTCCTGTTCGTTAAATAGTTGGGGGTTTTCTAATTCCCTCTCTCATGACGGACAGTTGGAAGTGAAATAGGCCAGTTTTAATTTGCTGCATGGATACCCTGCTCTGCTTTCCCAGGGACTCTCTGCACACCACCTCTCCTGTTAAACCAACACACTCAGGAGCACACACACTTACTGTGTATCTACACTCACACAGAAACCTGTGCACACATGCTTCACACTGACATACTGTACAGATGCTTGCACAGATTTATGCAGATAAAACCCCACCAGCATGCAGACATGTTTGTATACACTCAGACAGATCTCAGGAGGTGCCATATTTAGATGAAATCAGTCACAGGGATCTCATAACTTCTGTCTAGACGCTATCACGTGTAATGCTTTCCCTGAGAGCATAGACAAATAGAAGCAATGCGCAGGACAGTAAAACATGGGAGACAGACACATGGAAGAATGTGAGGAGATGAAGGAGGCACGGGAAAATAGAGGGTATATGAAACATGATGAAACTGAATACATGGGTTGAGAGGAAGTGAATCATACAGTAGACAGTCTTGTGTCAACATGTCCGCTTTAAATAGCCTGCCTTATTCCCCGATGATCTGTCTCCTTGATTCTTTCATAATAACGTTGTAATGATATCCCCATGACTGTCCTGTCTGGAGCTGTAGACAAAGCCACAGGAGACTAACTCAGAAAGCAATTCAATCTAAGATAGAAAAAGGTGTAACTTTCTAAAACTTAAATCTGTTTTTTCAAAGCATAGATGCCCATATATATTATCCAATAATGTGGTTGATGTGAACGCAGTAAGAGTACATTTTTCTGTATCTTTGTATAACTATTTTGTCTCAAGATTAATTCTCAAATATTGCCATCTGCCATTATTATTATTATTATTATTATTATTATAATTATTATTATTATTATTATTATTTGTATTATTATTATTATTATTATTTGTATTATAATTATTATTATTATTATTATTATTATTATTATTATTATTATTATATTAGAGCAATGATAAAATACAATTTCATATTTAAGGAACTACCATTATGGATGAAGAAACCCACAATATCGCATTTAAAACATTGAAATTAAACTAAAATAAATCCATATTGTCAACACATTTTCTGTGCCATTGAAGCATAGCAGGTAATATTATCTCTGCTGAAACTAATCCTGATGCTGTTACCCCGCAGCCAGCGATGCTGTCCATACCTCTGCTTCTACACTATTACAACGGTGACTAATTATCCACCGCTGCTCTTTCTCTAGCAGAAATGAGGGCCATGGACAGTTCCGGTCCTTCTGCAGGAATCATTTGTATGTTCAACACCGCGGAGAGCTCCTTAGCTTTCACTAAAGAGCTCATTCAGCCTCTCTCTTATCCCGCCTCCGCCACACTTTCCTCTCATAATTACATTCTCACACCTCCTCTCCTTCTTCATTCATTTGTTTCCCTCCCTCTCGCCTCCACTTTCCGCTTCCCCCCATTCTTTCCAAAGGGGCTCAGAGGGGTGGCGCAGCATACCAAAGCAGCGCAACGTCGACTTGTAAAGTTACAGCACAGCCTGATTAAGATGCAGAGCCCAGTATCCGGGATACGTGGCAACGATCATTATCACAGACCATTGTTGGTATGCTGGTTCGTGTTGTGAAGTTTCCTAAGACACGCTGAGGTGTGTGATGCAGCAGAATGCCACGATAGCTTTGATTGAAATGTTTTAAACGCCTGCAGCACACCATACAAGAGCTTAATAAACCCCATCCGCACCTCGCTATAGGACCACTGAGGAGGAAGGGGTTTGGAGCACGAGCCGAGTTCATTATTTATACCCACAGCTGCTGCTTTCACCTCTGCATTCTAAGACAATCAAATGTTGCGGGAGATAAAAAGTGCAGAAATGTGATAGCGTCACAAACTGTCCCCCTCAGCAAATGTGTAAAGGCTTGTAACACACAGTGGGTGCTCCTACTCTCTCTATGTGTGTACGTTGAGCAGTGCTGATGACTGTAAGATGTGTTTGAGTGCTAAAGAAAACATCCAAATTGAGGAAGAAATAAACCCAAAGTGGCAAACACAAATACACAAACACATAAAGTCACAAATATCTTTAAGACCAGCAGATGCTAAGTGAAGGGGGTGATTGCAGACGTTTAATTTGGTTTAGGGAAGAGAACAGATGTGGGTCGACACACGGAGATGGCGGAGGATTCACCAAAAGATAAAGGAGACAGACATTAAGACGTAGAGAGGGATAAAGAGATAGAGATGGACAGATGGAGAGACGGGGAGGAAGGCCTGGAGATTGAGAGGTGATATAGAGAAAAGTAGAAGCAGAGTTATGAGTTTAGAGCTAAGTCCTTTGAGGGTTAACATAGACAGGCTGTTACAGGGCGTCACGTTGAAAGCAGACCCGTCTACCTTTTTAACCCTTTCTTACTATATTAACTTATACCCATTTTTGTTATGAACTCTTTCTCTTGCCTTGTGACTGTTTCTTTCCCTCTGATCCCCTCCGCTCCTTACAACACACTTCCATGTTCATGCTGTTCCTCACAGCGTTGCCCCTTCTTCCGCAGAAGACTGGGGATTCTTAGTATCTATTTGCAGGGGGCTTGCATCATGCTCCGCTTCACGTAACCCAAGGTCTTTGCAGCTCTACGTTCACAGCGGGGGGGGGGGGGGGGGCCTTGATGAGCCCCCGCTGGCCTGAAAGGTGCTTCTGCATGGGAAGGAAGACCATGTCTAATTAGCACAGTAAAGGCTTTAACACCGAGTTGGTAGATTAATCTGAAAAAAAGCATTTGCTCAGCTATTCAGACCTACAGTAGTCGTCTACTTTTGATGGTTGTCATTTTGAAGGTTATACGTCCAAAACAAGAGATCACAGCTTAGGATTCCTGCATTTGAAATACCTCTTTTTGTCTCCTTTCCTTCAAAGACTGCCTGGTTGCTAATTGTTCTGCAACGTAGATTCATAAACGTCAGTGCTTCTGACTACCTGTAAAAAAAAAACAACTTGTGCCACACGGTTGCTCCACCTGCAAACTAGAAGGTCTTGCAGTAATTGGATCTTTTGTAGAACATCATTGGTACTTTTCAAAGGTGTATTTTTCTTCGTCCTCCTTGATACAGAGGCCAGAGCACAGGGTCAACACTAAAATACATTCAACTTAATAGAACCTGTCTGTTTCTCTTCACTTGAATATCCTTGCGGCAACAAATCGCTGCTGTAGCACATTTAGACCCACCCTTCAGAGTAAGGTTCAAGGTCTGTCACTGGGGTAGTGTCAGAGAGCTGCAAACACTAACAAAAAATATGTCATTCATACAGTCATGAAACCTGAGAGACCTTTAATGCTCCTGAAAGAGATGTTTTCAGTGGGTTTAGATTCTCCCAAGGGTTCAGAGGTCAAGATGAGGGAGGGGGCTGAGTTTAACAAAGGGCAGACATTAGGGTTGGAAATATCTGAGATGTGCAGCCTCGATCTGAGGAGGGTTCAGCACATCTAAGCAGAAAGGCCAGGGGAAGATCAGAGTCTTTTGAAGTGGGAATCGCAGTTGTAATTTTCCAGAAATTTGAACCATTAGGCCCTTTCTCTCTCTTAAAGGACTCGATAAAGACCTCAGCCCTCTGAATACGCCCTAATACTTTCATCCAAACTATCCTGCTTCAGCGTTGTTCTCCTACTAATGAAGGGTAACTTCAATCGAGGCCTGGGCCATTACTCTGCCAAAGTGGGATTGACTGTAAGCCTGGAGGCGGTACAAAGACGTGCACTCGCATAGACGTGCACACGCACATACGCAATCAGAGGATGTTCACCATGCAACCATGCATGCTTAAATGGGATAAACAGCTACTGTTCCACCACAATTAATTGAATTGGTGCTTGTGCAACATCCAAATAGCAGGAATCTGTATTTGTGTTGAAGTATTTATAAGTATATGTGTAGTATTGTGGAGCTGCAGAGATGTCTATGCCTACACATCTTATATAGACCTAAATAGCTTTGTATATAATTGTTTGGTACATATCCTCTCACAAAATACCTGCATTAAAATGTATACATTACTATGATAATGAGAAAATTATCTATCGTTTCAATATTGTAAACATCCACGTCATGGTTTTTCTCTCCAAATCGTGCAGACGAGATTGTTCCAATACACTTTTAGTAGCTACGGTACACCTATGATAAGTCATGCACTATAATTCATAATCCAGGTCATTGTGAAAGAGGAAATATAAAGGGTGGATGGATGGGTCCACAAAATGCATTTAGACTCATATCCTCTCCGTCTGAAGTTTGTTGCAGCTGTCAAACTTTGAAGAATAGTCTTCATAAAGCAGATCTGCACTCTTCACCCCGAGTCTGTCTGAGTCTTTCCCGCGACCCAAATACCATCGTGTTATTATCATTTCTACCAGACGCTCAGATAGAGGGCTCTCAACCTGGCTTTCCATTCTGATTATATTGAAACTCTTTCACTGGGAGCCAGAAGATTGTGTGTGCGTGCGCGCGTGTAGGCTTTGTTTTTATCGACCATACGTGTGTTGTCTCTTCAGGCCAATGTGGAAGTAAGAAACAGTATATCCAGCTGTAACTCTGCTGTATTGCTTTTACAGGCGCAAAGGCTCGGTAAAGTATTTACTGTATAACATTTTAAAAAGTCTCGAGAAAAACAGCCTAATAAAATGCACTTTTGATGAATATGACAAAGATGTGTAAAATATTAATAAAGAGATATATATATATATATTGTTCATGGTGCCACCATGCAGTCTTTTTACAATCTTTAAAACGCTTGCGGATGGGTTAGATTTACAATTGACACATCAATATTCATCTGAAAAGTTTTTCTACACATTTAAAATGAGAAGTAGTTTCTGCAGCTTTCTGAATCTTGATTAATTTAAACTACGACAACTGGATACAACGTTTGCATATGATATTTATCAGTCCCTATACTCGGTGGCCGAATTCACTTCAGGGCTTCTTGTCTCTTTTAGCCCAACAGGATCTTGATTCTGGTAAATGCGGTGTCAAGTCATTTGTTTTTGTCTGGTCGAGGTGAAATAAGTTGAAGCACTCTCTCTTTGCCATGCTCTACAAGCTAAACAAACAGGGACACAATGTCTTTGGAAACAGTTAGATGCAAACAAGTCAGAGGAAGGGTCCTGAGATGAATCAGCACCGTCAGCTCATTTCTGCTTCAGTCATTGAAACTCAAATCTGTGTTAACACTCAATTAAACAGGACCTCAGTAACAGACTGAACATGACACTGAGCCAACCGATGTATTACCCAAGGGAACTCAAACCTCTGGAGAATATGCAATGCATAATGTGAAGGCAAAGCCAATATATACAGTCACCATGACACATCAAAGATCTGTTTGAAATGAGTACAACGCCACTGAAGTTGGACTTTCATTCATTTCTCTGACCTTATGTCAACTTGATAGTTTACTTTTCTGACATGAAAAACAACTGAGAGAAAGATGAGGTCAAACGTTTGTCTCTAACTCAGAGAGTGTCTCTCCGTTTTATAGATGGCTCCTGCAAGAAACACAATTAAGCTCTTTGATCTCCTCACTGTTGTGCAAAAGGAAGATTGATAGCACGTTCTTTGGAGACCACTGCAGATCTGTTTTCCTCTTGTTTGTAATCAGAAGCAGATCACAGAGCGTATTCATATAACTTTCTGCACCACTGTGAAAAATGACATCGCACTGCTGTGGTGTTCCCTCAGGGTCTTACTAGGTCGGGATCTAATTTTCCTCGTTGTGCCGCCTCCCAAATGAGTAGGCTATCATTTTTGTGTGGCAGGTCAATCTAGAGGTACTCCTATAAAAGGGCGTGAAATCCCATTGGTTTATTCCCACGGCAACTGTTATTGCACTTGATAAGAGTTTGTTACCACGTGTGAGTGGGACGGATGAAGCAGAGGTAAATAAAATACAGAGAAGGAAACGCAGCTGAAGAGATAATTTCCCTCTCATATGTTCCAACTTTGGAGGAACTATACGAGTGAACTGAACCCTGACTTCTTCTCTCACGCTTCCTCCATCCATCCATCTTTTTCTCCGTCTATCTCTGTGGCCTTTTGTCTCAGAGCATCTCTGTGGGTGTGCATACATTATGTGTAATCCTGCTGGGCAATAAGAGAGATACAAGGAGGGAGAGAGAGATGGAAATAAGCTATTTCTTCCTCTTCCTCCTCTGATAAATTACTATTCATTGTGTCCCTTTCCTTTTTTTAATGCCTCTTACTGTTCTGCTTCACCCACAGCTACGGTGACCTGCATACAGAAATGAGAGCAGGGGGAAAAGAAAGGCTTGAGAGTAAGAGGAAGGATTATGAGGGAGAGAATCAGGTGACAGGCAAAGTGAGGCAGAATTGAAACAGGAAAAATGTAGGCAGAAGAATACAAGAAGGACAAAAGGGTCATGATGGAAAGAAAGGATGAGGATGCGTCTAAGGCAGGGGTGGGGAACCTCCGGCCCCCTGGCCGTATACGGCCCGCGAGACAATTTGATACGGCCCTCGAGGTAACTCACGCAAAAAAACCAACATTTTTTTAAAATCTAGACCGCAAAAGAATTAAACAAGCGAGTGCCTGTTTTTCCTGGCCAAGGTCAGGGTCCTTGAACACAACACGAGCCCAACGTGTCATCACGTGGTATATGTCTCGTCCGACAGGGGTTTAGAGCCAAGCGGCAAACTGTGGGGTAGAGACGGGAAGCCAATACGGAAGTGCCACACACTGCAGTTCATACATGGGCCGCTAGGGACTGGCTGCAGAAAGGAGCAATTTCCATTGACCCCCATGTTAAAATGCCCGACTTTACAGCAGAAAAAAACATGTTTCTACCCATGGATGCAACAAATATTATTATCGATATAGTTAGATTCCACCTTCATGATTATGAATCTGTGAGTGAATTGTTTTCTAACACGACCCTTTTATTTATATTAGGTCTTAACGTTTTTGCATAAATTAGGGCGTGGTCACTTTGATGGACACTACATGCCTCACTGTCAGCTAACAGCAATGTGTCCACTCTGCTAGGTTAGGCTACAACCATCTAGGCTACAACGTTAGTTAGTCATAGTACTGTACTTGACCCTTTAGCTTTCGCCGTGTTCGTGGTGATTGTGCCTTTTAGGGAATATTGTTACAAATACCAGACAATTAAAATGTCATGCTGTGCGCTTGAATGTACTAACAGAACTTCCAAGAAGTCTAAAATGATAATATTATACATGTTAACCCCGTTCGCAGGTGTTTCTGTGCTTGGTAGCTTAGCTTGTTACTTATTAGCCAGCTAAGGACGTAACCCTTTATGCATATATTGTAGTGCCGTGAAAAGAGAGTCGGAGGCGGTGTATTAAGAATGGAGTTCCAATCTTTATTATCCATTACTTTCAGAGAGGTTAACACATGCACTGCTCTGCCTGATGAGCTAGCAGGAATGGCAGCTAAAGCTACAGGTGTTCCCCACTAAAGGGTCCGTGTGGCAACACAATAAGCAAGGTGAATTATGTCCAATAACGTGTCACCACACAAGCCCCCCCAGAATTCACACATAAACAAAATCAGCATGGCGGGGAGGAACGACACGCCGACCCCCACGACTCCTGAGCACGGGAGTCGGAAAAGTGACTCCCGCCTGTGCGGCCCCCGGAAGGGGAGGGACCGGAACAACAGGTCTTAAATCCGTGACAGGGGACGAGGCCGGGGGGCGGCCCCGTCGCGGAGGTCGAGCCAGCACCACAGGCTGGTCCAAGTCCAGGTGAGCAGCCTTCACCCGGTCCACCGAGACGTGCTCGGCCTTGCCACCCAGGTCGACCACCAGGTGCTTGTCCCCGTGCTCCAAGACCCGGAAAGGCCCATCATAAGGGGGCTGCAGGGGGCCTCTGTGCGCATCGTGCCGGATGAACACGTGCTCCGCCGAGCGGAGCTCTGCGGGAACCTGGGACACCTGAGTACCGTGCTGAGTAGTAGGGATCGGAGCAAAGGCCTCAGCGGCGTCACGCAGGAAAGCCCGCTGGGCCGACGCCGACCAGGGAGCCGATGCATTTGGGAGGAAATCCCCCGGAACTCTCAGCGGCTGACCGTAGACCATCTCCGCTGTAGAACACTGCAGATCTTCCTTAGGTGCGGTCCTCAGGCCCAGCATGACCCAGGGCAGCTTGTCGACCCAGTTACCGTCCGTAAGGCCGGCCTTGAGGGCCGCCTTCATGGAGCGATGAAAGCGCTCGCAGAGGCCGTTAGCCTGAGGGTGGTAAGCGGTAGTCCTGTGCAGCTTAACCCCCAAACCGCCTGCCACAGCGTTCCAGAGCTCGGACGTGAACTGAGAGCCCCTGTCTGAGGAAATGTCTGACGGGGTGCCAAAACGACACACCCACGTTGCAATGAAGGCCCGGGCAACGTCTGCGGCTGATGTCAAAACGAGCGGAACCGCCTCCGGCCAACGGGTCGTTCTGTCCACCATGGTGAGGAGGTAGGAAAACCCCTGAGAGGAAGGCAACGGACCAACCAGGTCAATGTTGACGTGATCAAACCTCCTCTCAGGCACCAGGAAACGCTCCAACGGGGCCTTCGTGTGGCGGTGCACCTTTGACAAGCCACGCACTCCCTGGCCCAAGTCCTCACGTCCCTTTTCAGTCCTTGCCAAACGAACTTCGCCGCTACCAAACGCACCGAAGGTTTAACGCCGGGGTGTGACAGGCCGTGCACAGCCTCGAACACAGGACGCCTCCAGCTGGCAGGGACGACAGGCCGCGCCAGGCCCGTAGAGACGTCACACAGGAGAGTAATGCCCGCGTCGCCGAACACCACGTCCTCCAAGCGCAGCCCCGCGCTCTCCACCTTCAGGGCCTGGACGCCGGGATCTGTGACCTGGTCTGCCGCCATGCGAGTATAGTCCAGGCCCAACTGGACGGCACCGATGACGACCCTGGAGAGGCAATCAGCAACCAGGTTCGACTTGCCAGCCACGTGCTTAATGTCCGTAGTGAACTCCGATATGTAGGACAGCTGCCGCTGCTGAGGTGCCGACCAAGGCTCCGCCACTTTTGACATGGCGAAGGTGAGCGGCTTGTGGTCGACAAACGCCGTAAATTCACGGCCTTCCAGCATGAAACGGAAGTGCCGCACGGCCAAATAAAGTCCGAGGAGCTCCCGGTCAAAGGCGCTGTATTTGCGTTCTCTAGGCGTCAGCTGGCGGCTGAAAAAGGCGAGCGGCTGCCAAGCGCCCTCCACCCACTGCTCGTGCACTGCGCCGACCGCGTAGTCTGACGCGTCCGTGGTGATGGAGATGGGAGCCGTAGATGATGGGTGTGTCAGCAAAGCCGCCTGAGCCAACGCGGTCTTGACCTCAACAAAAGCGCCGTCCGCCTCTGCTGTCCAGTCGATCTCCTGGACGGGGGTCTTGCCTTTCAACGCTTCATACAGCGGCCGCATGATGTGTGCGGCCCGGGCGATGAAACGGTGGTAGAAAGTCACCATCCCCAGAAACTCACGGAGCGACCGGGCTGTGAGCGGGCGAGGAAACGCCGCAACAGCCTCCACCTTCGCTGGCAGAGGTGTCGCACCGCCCTTGGTGACGCGGTGCCCCAGGAAATCGATGTCCGACACCCCGAACTGGCACTTTGCAGGATTGATGATTAATCCGTGTTCGTTGAGCCGTGTGAAAAGGGCTCGGAGGTGGGACAGGTGCTCCTGCACTGAAGCGCTGGCGACGAGTATGTCGTCGAGGTAAACAAACACAAACGGCAGGTCCCGCAGCACCGAATCCATCAGGCGCTGGAACGTCTGAGCGGCATTCTTGAGTCCAAAAGGCATCCGCAGGAACTCAAAAAGTCCAAAAGGCGTTATCACTGCTGTCTTGGGAATGTCCAGGGGGTGCATGGGCACCTGGTGGTATCCACGCACCAGGTCCACCTTGGAAAACACCCCCGTACCGGCCAGATGTGCCGAAAAGTCCTGAATGTGCGGCACCGGATAGCGGTCAGGCGTAGTGGCGTCGTTGAGTCGGCGGTAATCCCCGCACGGGCGGAACCCGCCGTTCGATTTGGGAACGATGTGCAGGGGGGAAGCCCAAGGACTGTCGGAGCGGCGGACAATGCCCAGGCGCTCCATGGTTGCGAACTCCGCCCTCGCTACAGCCAGCTTAGAAGGGTTCAACCGCCGGGCCCTGGCGTAGACAGGAGGCCCCCCGGTAGTGACGTGGTGTCCCACGCCATGCTTAGTGGTAAGCGCAGAGAAGGTGGGTAGCGACAGGTCTGGAAACTGTCTGAGAAACGTGTCTGCACCTGACAGCGAGCCTGACAGCCCGTCGTACGCTGCGCTGCCAAGTGTGCACACGAGGGAAGAAAACGTTAAGGCATCAACCAAACGCCTATTCTTAACGTCCACTAAGAGTCCATGAGCACACAAAAAATCCGCTCCGAGGAGGGGAAAAGAAATGTCCGCTGTCACAAAATCCCAGCTGAAACGCTGTCCTCCGATGCACAAACACATAGGCCTCACGCCGTACGTGCGAATGGGACTGCCGTTAGCCGTCGTCAATCGCGGTCCGTGCCCCCCACGGGCGATGTCTTCACTCGACGCTGGAACTACGCTCCGTTGAGCGCCCGTGTCACACAGAAACAAGCTCCCCGAAACGCTGTCGCTGACGAAGAGGAGCCTGCACGTGCCGCCGACGCTCAGAGCCACTACTGAGCGCCGGCCCCTCCGTTTCCCGGGGGTTTGTAGCTGCACGGAGCGATGCATCTCTTCGCCCTTGTCCCGAAACGTGCGTGGTAAACGCACTCTCCGGCGTCTCCACGCCGGCTAGCCACAGCCGTGTCCGGCCTCCGCCACGCTTTCTTGACTGCCGGTGGGCCGCTGAGCGTCGCGGCTAACGTCTCTGCCCCGGGCTGTTGCGTAGCCAGGAAAAAACGATCCGCTTCCTCAGCCAAAGCACGGGGCTCCGTGACAGGCGTGTTGGCCAGCGCCGTCTGTACCCGGGGAGGCAAGTGACGCAGGAAAATCTCCGTGAATAAAATCCGGGGATCTTCCCCCCCTAGCAGATTTAGCATTTTCTCCATTAGCTGGGATGGCTTGCTGTCTCCTAGGCCTTGAATGTCAAGTATCTGGCGGGCCCTCTCCTTAGCAGATAAGCTAAATGTCTTAAGGAGAAGGGCCTTAATCGCCTCATATTTGCCATGATGTGGGGGGGCTGCGATGAATCCCACCAACCTGGACGTGGAGCTCCCCAGCGCTGCTACCACATGGTAGTATTTTAGGTCCCCGTCACGGACCTGTCGGCAGGCGAAATGTGCCTCCACGTGTGCGAACCATGCCTCCGCGGTGTGCTCCCAGAATTCCGGCAGCTTTATGAAAACATCGCGCTCAGCCATGTTCGTTAATTTTCCGGAAACTTTCTCGGAAAAGTCAGGGTCACCAGTGTAGTGCCGTGAAAAGAGAGTCGGAGGCGGTGTATTAAGAATGGAGTTCCAATCTTTATTATCCATTACTTTCAGAGAGGTTAACACATGCACTGCTCTGCCTGATGAGCTAGCAGGAATGGCAGCTAAAGCTACAGGTGTTCCCCACTAAAGGCTCCGTGTGGCAACACAATAAGCAAGGTGAATTATGTCCAATAACGTGTCACCACAATATATACATTTTAGTTTATGATTCAGCCTTGGATAAGACTTTTATAGTCTATGGCTAGACGCTCATAATGCTAAACGGGAGCAAATGTTAATAGGGGACCCGATTATCCCAGTGGTGGCCGCCGGAGCTAACGGAGCCGCAGGGGGCTAGCTCCAGCCGGCGTCCCGGAGCTAGCCCACTGCGGCTCCGTTAGGTCCGGGCGGTGGAGTCCGTCTTTTCTCAACGTGTGAATGACAAGCATTAAGAATAACAAAATATAGCTAATTCTCTTGCAGATTATCTCATTTGATTATGAATGTAACGTTTATATAGGGGAACTACACTGTTAGCAGTAACTTGGTATGCATGTATTTCATGTTAGCTTAGCTTCTTAGCCTGAGCTAGCTCTGTTTACTTCCAGTAAAAAAAAGTTGTTATTAATAAACAACAATACAGTTTGAAAGGGGAGTGATTTGTAAAATATCCATAAAGAAAATCTGCTTACTGTTCTGTTTCATATGGGTGTTGAGAGATGTATCCATAAATCTCTTAACTCTTAAAGTGCACCAGATTGATGCTTTTAACTTCAACATTTAAAAAAAAAATCTTCCCGGGGGAACATGCCCCCCGGACCCCCCCTAGAGGAGGATAGGTTCCCCCCCCCCACACTTAAATCATGTTCACATGGATAGGAAACTAAATTGCACACATCTTGTGTCCATATCTTTCTGTTTTGGTGGTCATGCCAGAACCGTGCACATGCATGCGTGTGCGAGTCATGGTAAGATATCTGGATTAAGAGGTTGCTTTTTCTTTGCACAGCATGAAAGAAAGGCCAAATGAATGGGCTGTGATTTTAGTATTTTTAAGCAAAGGTCTATAATTTGTACGGCCCTCGGAGGATGTTGAAAAAATTGAAATGGCCCTTGAGAGGAAAAAGGTTCCCAACCCCTGGTTTAAGGCAAGGAGAGAGGGTGAATGACGTACGTACACTAAGCTTGCCATATCTGCTTTGGCCAGAGAGAATACACAACCTCGTGATGGACACTGACAGATGTTGGCTGACAAACGTTGATTCACAGGCGCCCAATGTTTATGTTGTTTTCTGTGCTCCGAGGTTACACTCGATTAGCACTCAATTACCTCTTTGGACTGCAGAGGTGTTGGGGGTAGGAAGCCATGGGTAGGAAGCCATGCAAACACTCAGTGGTTTACTCAGCCGCGCAGCCCCACAGACGTGTAGTGCTGCAGTGTTTCAATCTTCTGGGATGCAGCAGATGTATTGTTTTAGCTATAAAGTATGTTTGCACTTTCCAACACTTTACCTCCTGCCAAGTGGAAAGATTTAGAAGGAAAAGTTTAGACATTTTTGTAAAGGTGCTTATCAGTTTACTTGCTGGCTGATACAGTTGCAAGAAAAAGTATGTGAACCCTTTGGAATGACCTGATTTCTGCATAAGTTGGTCATAAAATGTGTTCTGATCTTCATCTAAGTCACAACAATAGACAAACACAGTCTGCTTAAACTAATACCACACAAACAATGATATGTTTTCATGTTTTTATTGAACACACCATGTAAACATTCACAGTGCAGGGTGGACCCCTAGGCTAAAGACTTCTTCAAGAGCTACTTGGAGTCAGGAGTCAGCCAACCTGGATTGGAGGTGTTGGTTAAAGCTGCCCTGCCCTATAAAAAACACACACCAGTTTTGAATTAGCTATTCTTAAGAAGCATTGCCAGATGTGAACCATGCCTCGCACTAAAGAACTCTCAGAAGACCTACGATTAAGAATTGTTGACTTGCATAAAGCTGGAAAGGGTTAGAAAAGTATCTCTAAAAGCCTTGATGTTCATCAGTCCACGGTAAGACACATTGTCTATACATGGAGAAAGTTCAGCACTGTTGCTACTCTCCCTAGGAGTGGCCGTCCTGTAAAGATGACTCAAGAGCACAGCGCAGAATGCTCAATGAGGTGAAGAAGAATCCTAGAGTGTCAGCTAGAGACTTAGAGAAATCTCTGGCACATGCTAACATCTCTGTTGACGAATCTACGATACGTAAAACACTGAACAAGAATGGAGTTCATGGGAGGACACCATGGAGGAAGCCACTGCTGTCCAGAAAAAACATTGCTGCACGTTTGAAGTTTGCAAAAGAGCACCTGGATGTTCCACAGCACTACTGGCAGTTGTTTGGAAGGAACACACAACGCTATGTGTGGAGAATCCAAAGGGTTCACATACTTTTCTTGCAACTGTATATGAGTTCATTGATGGTCTTTCATTTACAATCAGCTACCAGTTAGCTTGTTTAGCAGGACAACTGGAAACTTGAGGAAACTGCTAGCATGTTATGTCGTAAAAAACAAAACACATTAGGAACAAATTTGATATAGTCATTACAAATACAAACTGAATGTGTTATAAGTCATACAAGCAGCAAGCACTTTTTGAGAGAGATTTTTGAACGGGGTTAATGCTAATCCTGTTTTTATGCTAAGCTAAGCTAGCCCTAGGTACGTGATGAAGCTGTCCTGTATGCACAGAGAGGGTGGGATCGATCTCTTCATCTACTGTAAGTGTATTTCCCAAAATGTCAGCCTATTGCTTTGAGTGATTGAGTCATTTTGATCTTTTGCAAAGTACAGCACAAAGTGACTCTATGCAACTCTTAGCAGACTGAGATGAATAATGCATGTGAAGTAGAAACACAGACTGACATCACTTTATTGAAACTTTTTGGAAACTTTATATTTGTTTAGTTCTGAACCAGTTTCTAAAATATGTTCTTCTGTAGCTTCTTCTTCTTCTTCTTCTTTAGTGTTTATTGGCGGTTGGCAAACCAACTTGTAGGTGCATTACCGCCACCAACTGGACTGGAGTGTGGACAAGAGACTATGCAGAAAACAATAAACAAAACAAAGAACCAAAACTCTAGATTATTTTAAATGTATCAATTTCTCTTAGAAACGTAATAATCTCAATATATATTGCCTGATTTTTTTTCCCTAACAGCCCTGATAGCGACAAGTCATGGCATTTTGCTTTCTTGAGTGTCTGGAAAAGCACATTTCTCTGAATACTATATTTCCTGCAAAGCAGTAAAACATGCTCAACAGTTATTCTTCTGTAGCTTAGATGATCATGGCAACTTCTTTCTCCTTGTGTACGTTGATGAGAAACAGCTGTCTCTCATTTTAAAGTCGGTCAATGTTTAAACAGATACACAATGAGATACACAGTGTGTGTAACATCTTAACACAAAGGAGGTGAGTAAATGAAAGGAGGTGGCCCTTGTTCCATTGACTAAATCATAATATGAATGATAGAGCGGCCTCTTGACCTGTATCGATTCAGATATGCTCAGCTCGGGCAGACCAAGTCTCAATTTGTAATCGATATCTCTGTTAAGCAGGCAATGAAGGATCAATGCGAGAGGAAATAGCCACATACTCTGATGCGTGTAATCTTCCCAGGGTGCTTCCCACTGTTTTATAGTGCTGTATCTCTCTTGTGTGTGCTGACACTTTGACTTAGTTTTTACACAGAGTCTTTGTTAACACATCACAAATGACTGACCTCTCGCTTGTCTCTTTCTCCGTCTGTCTTACCATCTTTTCCACTCTCTGTTTTTGGTTTTTCTCAGAACAGAGGTCATACTTGGGGCACAGCTCTTCCTTTCCTCTCTCTCTGTACACCTTAGAAACATTTATGAGAGCAGAAGTGTCTTTGTGGTTGTGGAGGCAGCAGAAGTTATAAAGCTAACACAATTAGCAACCCTTTCAGAATGCATTTATATACTTCAAAATGCATCTCCACCAAGGACGAGCAAATACAATAAAAAGGTTTGTGCTTTTTGTGAGGTTTTTGTGTAAAGTAACAGGCTGAATAAATGTGTTGAGACTGGTTTGTGAAGTGGTTAATGAATGAAGGATTCAAGGTCGCAGCAGACAAAACAAGAAGCACACTTTTGGAAAACATGCTTTGAGATTTTTCGCGTGTATTTTTCGAGGTTGCACACTGCTGTGTGGGAAGTTATTAGGCATTACGCACATTGCACAAGATTGTCATTTGTTGATCATAGCCAGTTCTTGCGGTTAGTTTTGTTAAATCCTCACCATTTTGACTGTGTTCATAGGCGAAGACTTTTATTACCGAAGGTCTAATTTACAGGCAAAAGGAGTTAGAGACCATGATAGGAACACAAATGAATGCTGGAGATTTGATGGAAAACGGGGATTTATCAATTAAAGCTGAAGGGTAAGATAGATCACTTTTGAGAAACGTACACAAGCTAATTGTTTCGAAGTATCACTAAAAAACCAATACTCTGAAACACATGAACGTGGGCGTGGACAGCTGAAGAGATACTTTCCCTCTCATATGTACCAACTTTGGAGGAACTATACGAGTGAACTGAACCCTGACTCGTCTCTCTTCTAGTCACTGCTCAGAGCATTTCATATTTGTATTGCTGTTAGAATATTAAGACCATTTCAATAAAATCACAAAAATACTTAAATTGCATACCCTGGCTTGCGCATGTAAATCATTTGCATCCATCTTTTCTCAAGTTCAAACTCAATTATGGAAAAACTGGAAAGCCCTCCGACTCCAGCTCGCTTCCTCTCCAATCCTCCCTCTCTGAGGATAGATGCTTTCTTCCAATTAATGTTAAGACTTATGATCACATTTGCATATACATACAGTATGTTATATACCACAGCATGCACACACACAAAAGCATAGAGAAATGCTGTCACAAAGGGCTTTAGGATTAGCAGTGAAATAAAGGAAATAGGATGCATATATGCAGAGTGTTAAACGTCTTAATGCTAGTCCTATGCATAACATATCCAAGCCTGGAAAAACCCTCAGCCCTGCTCAACATTTCTTTAGACAAACCTTTGAAATTACTGCGAGTGCACTCGGAGGAGAAGTTGATTTTGCAGATAGAGGAAACTGTACAGCGGGCGATGAAGTAGCCCTTGTTTGGCACTTCACGTGAAGGCTTTACATGCAGATGTGAGTCAAAATGAGGAGGGTGCCAGAAACATTCACACATCCTGTACTTGCAGGCGTGTTTGTAGTGCCTGTGTCAGTGTGGGGTGTTCCTGAGGCCATAAGGTGTCAGTGAATTACATCATCGAACCCCCCTTTATCTCCTCATAGAATATTCATCTGGCCTGAATGAACAAATGCAAGGGCTTATGCATAAGATATGCCTTTAGAAAGTGAGTGAATGAGAATGTGCTTTATTGTGAGTGCAGAGCTTTGCATACGATGTGAACACATTTTAAGCATAGATAAGATAAGACTTTATTTATCCCGAAGGAAATTGTTGTGCCAGAGTAACACAATATAATAAACACAGCCGCACAACAGCAACACTGTACACTAAAAGTGCTGCAAAAAGAGCAATTACACATCTACAGACAACATGAAACATAGATGGTCACACAATCAATGCAATTATTAGCAGTAGTTAGTAGTGCAACAAATAAAACGTAGTGGCAGTTACGTAATTGCACATTATCATAGCATTATTAATAATACTAATAATGATAATATTGCACATAGTTATATATAGCAGCGAGTGTATTTTAATGATGGTAATGGGTCTGCAGAGTGTAGGAATACTCTGTAACAAGTAAAAGCCCTGCATGCTGACTCTTCCACACACCATGAAGACATGTTGAACCTCCACGTTCACACTTTCTTCTCGATTGCTCCCGCTGCACTTTGCTATCTGCTGCCAGCTGAATCTGTAACAAGCAGGAGGGCTGAGGTGCTGACACACCAACTATCAGTGTTGGAGAGAAAAGGGGGGAAACAGGAGGAAGGGGATGTAGCACTTTGTTGTGAAAAACTAAACTAAATAACTGTGAGCAGACTGAGTGCAGACTTTTACTTCTTAATCAGTCAGAGACCAAATGTGTTCGAGTCCTCCTACTGCTGTAAACACATTTGAACATATATTATGGAAGAGCCATTTGTAATCCCTTTCCAAATAATTAATGGTAGATAGAATTGTACAATGTTTTCCCCAGACCTCAATGTACCGTCATTTTGGATTGGGCAATTTGAGTTATTTTGAATCCTACCTCCCCTGATTATGAATCCTGTTTGAATGGGACAGCTCCGATTATTCAGTGACAGTACACAGCTCCTTTATTCTTTGTAATCAAAGCACTACTGAAACATACCACACACTGTAAGATGTCTTCACCGTCGGAGGTAAAAGACAATTGCAGAAATGTTCAATGATGTTGACATGAAGTAAACAGAGAGAAAAAGGCCCTCTTAGAGGATTGCTTTAAATTGATGCTGAAAGCAGGAACATGATTGAGAAGCTGGTTCACTTTGTGTTTCTACAAGGCAGGAAGAAAAAGAGAGGGATAGAGAGAGAAAGATGAAGCCTGAGATGTGTGCAGTGGCAATACAAATGTAGAAGGAGAACGAGAAAAGGAAAGAGGTGTCAAGGTGAGCATATCACCTTTGTGGGTACAGCGTGTCGGCTGATGACAAACATTTACTATCACTGCAGTGAACGAAAGAGTGGACATTGTGACATAAATAAACCTCATCTTTTCAAAATGCCTCCTTGAAGTCAATGCCACTGCTTTTCAAACTTAATATTTCAGGGTAAATATAATCATTCGGCTACTCAAGACGGATGGTGAAATTGAAAACTTGACATGCTACCTGCTGCCAGATCTTAAAAGCCTCCAAAAAGACGGTGTGAGACGTGGAGAGAGATGGTGGCGCTGTGCGGAGAGCCACATCACTCTGCCAGCCATTTCACATTGGACTGTGTCACTTTTAGCCTCCATTTAGATTGATTGATTTTCTCCATTCAAGTTGGAAGCTGTCATGGGCTTACATGTTGATGCCATTACACGGGCCCCCAGTGTTAGTTCTCTCCCATTATCCCCTGCGCTTGCACACATGCGTGCCGTTCCATGAAGAAAACTCATACACAGTATTTGGTACTGGACCAAGTCTCCACACCATCAAAGTGCCTTTGATCAAATCATGCCCTCAGATCCCCCACTTATGCTCTCAAGTGTGCACTATAGGCCGGAAACACGCACCAACTCTGACACACTAGCAGATAGTTGTGCATGTGATACTGGGTTTCTTCTCACCAGTTCAAATGCACACACCCATGTGCTCATACGTCCCCAGCTTCAAACACTAGTGATTTGACATTTCCTTCAGAGTTTCACTGTTCGTGACATGGTCTCCTGTGGGCTGTGCAGCTTCAGAAGTAAGAACCAACTTTCCTTGGATCAGACACTTCAAACTTCTGTCCCCCTGCTCATTAACACCCCCCCTCTGGACTGCCTGAGGTCTGTGCTGTGTATGTGACATGTGTGTAGCTTAGCATACATGCAAGAGATCCACAATGTCTGTGTGCACATCAGCTCATCCACAAGTGTGTTTTGCGTGGCTGTGTGCAATCATCCTTTCATTCTGTCAGAAGAAAATCTTGCCTCATGAGGGAAAATTAAACTTAGCTAAGTTAGTTTCTTGCGCTGATGATAATGAGGCCCTTTAACTGTATGAATATCACTGTCAGATCTGCGGACCCAAGTGAATTTTGACTGTGCATATGGTAACGGCGATACGTGTGTGGATGTGTCTCTCGTGTTTAATCTCATGGATTGCAGCTTTAAAGATGGAGACAGGCGACTTCAAAACGCCACTTTGATTCGCAGAACAGTAAGAACTTTAAAACTGATAAGACCAAAGTTTTAAAGCAACCTGATCAAAGTCTTTGAAGCCTTTTGTTAACAGATCCGTGTAAAGTTTTGAAATATCAAAGCTTTGGTTATCTAAAGAAACGCCCTGGACAGCGGAGGGATTTGATTAAAATGTGGCTTCTCACAAAGAGATACAACGGCAGCTGACCTGCCCGAACACAGGAACATGTGCACACTTCTGAAGAATCACACTTTCATGCTGAGGATGTGGAACAGCTTAGCATGTCTCGCCCCTGATCTGTAAATTGCCCTTTTGAACATTTTATTAAAATGTCAACTCGCCTGTGGGGAGTGAGGGAGTGACAAAACAGACGCTGACAGAAGGATGAACTCTCCTCCGACCTTTATAATTCCCATTCTTCCTCTAAAAGACGTCCTACCACATGCGTCTAATGAGCTGGCCGAGAAAGGACAGACGTGCCCTTGAAGATGGGAAACCGCTGGCAAACTCCATCAATACGCTGGCTTGACCTTTAAATGGATGTTACTGTGGTCGATACAAACCGTAAGCGAGTACATATTCTCTCCGTTAGTGCCATTTCTGTGATATATCCTGAGATAGTGAAATCTCTCTTTTGTACATGTCACACCTCCAAAGGGAGTCCAGGATCAGACACAGAACAGAGAATTGATCTTAGGCCTTAAGGGACGGTGACCCCTGCCCTGCTGTCAACACAGTGGATAGAAAAGAGTGGACATGTCTTTTATCAGTGAGTGCTGCTGGCCCATTAATGCAGAAGAGGGGTCCCTTAATAACACTGGGACTCCATTGATCCTACTAGACCTTCCTGCAGGAGATGAACGGTGCTTACATAATATCACAGCCCTGAAATTCGGCTCTCGCATATCTGTGACATTTCCTCCTCAGACGGCTGTCATTTCCACAGAGACCGTCCCATCCCTTGCACTTTTTATTTGTACCCACTTCTCCTTCCCGCTCTCGCTTCTTTCTCTTCCCACCCTTGGCCTTTTGTGAATAACCGCTCTCGGCTACTTCATGTTATCAGTTCCTTCTGCCTCCGGCTCGCTTCTCTTTCATCTTTTCCACCTTTTGCCATTTTGCTCTTTTCTTTGTGTTCATTTCCTTTTTTTACCCAACTTTCTTACATTACGTCTACCTTAATAGCTATCTGTCTTTTCTGAGGTCCCTCTCCACTGCACTGTCTCTCTGTTTCCATCCGTTCCTCAGCTCACTCATCTGCCAACCCTTTCCCCCTTTCTTTAGCAGTGCCTGCTCTCAACCATAACCCCTTCCTCACATGTGGGTCTTTTTTATTTATCTCCTATGGTTCTTCAGCCTCTGTCGTCTCATACAGTCTCTTTGTATTTTACTCAGCAGCTCTGCTTTGTTTGGCACCCAGCAGACAAGTCTGCTGATAAAGGTGAGCGAGAGCATATTTAAAATGTCACTGGCAAAGTGACAAAAGGTCATATGGAAAGTAAGAGACTCCCAGCACAGTTCGGACTGACTGCTAAACAGGCATTCTTTCTTTTGTGTGTGAGTGTGTGTTGGAGGGTTTTGCTGGCCCTCATGCATATTCATGTCTGCATCTTCAGGGGTGTGTGTCTTTTTGGGTTTCTATATAAGAGAGAAAACAATATGAAAGGTGTTCAAGGCTCAAACTTTGTCTGTGTGTGTGTGTGTGTGTGTGTGTGTGTGTGTGTGTGTGTGTGTGTGTGTGTGTATGTGTGTGTGTTTACATGCACATCGTTGCCTATGTGTCACGTTGTGTATGCTGTTGGTGTCCTGAATGCTACCCCCCGCCTGAGGAGAAGCCCTAAGCAGCTTACAGTCTGATGAGTTGGCTTCTGAAAAAGTTTCCTGCCACACACACTGCTGCGAGGAGAGTGCAACACAGTGTGCACTGACCTAAAGGTTGCTGGTTTGAATCCAGAGGGAGTGTAAGCCTGCCAGCAGAATGTGAGGCTGTGTTATGGATCATAGGATCCCTGGCACATGTTGTACGCAAGTCAAATATAATACTGGAGGAGGAAATGTAGCAAACGCATTGAATGATGATGGAGCTTACCCTGGATAATGCAAAGGAACTACAAATGGCTATGGAATACATAGCTTCTGATATGTAGACGAGTCAAAGTATTGAGTAACATGAGATTACAATATTCAAGTATCTCACCTTTATACTAAAGTAGTATTCAGTACAAAACACGAACTTGCAGGAAGTCAGAACGCATGAAAATGTTTTTCTTTTGTTATTTTGGGTAGCTTCGAGCTATGATGACATTTGAAGTCAGCACTTTGGTTTTGGAGGCGGGAGCTTGTTGAGGGGTACAGATGAATTGTCTCAGAAACAGGCAGGTATGCAGAACAATGTTCTAAATGAAGAGAGCACAAAGATGTACAATAAAGCCAGCCAGCCGGTATGAAGCTGGAGAGATCAGATGGCAAAATGTCAGCTTTTGGTTTAAGTCAGGTCATAGATTTTCTGCCTAAAGCACTCCACACTTGTTCTCTTTCGCAGCATTGTTCGCCCTGCATGTTTCACCTTGGAAGGAACTTTAATTTAATGCTCCCTAGCAGAGACTGACTGTCTGGAGTGACTCATTTCACAATGCTCTTGTTTTTCCGCAGCACTTTGTACAGTACTTAAAGTTGTCCTTTGGAGTGTGCTTTTCCCCACTTGCACTTAATGTTCTGTATGGGTCTCATTTGCAGTTTGAGGCTCAGACTCCCCTCGCTCTGCAGGTGCATGTATATACAGCCATCTGTCTATCTGCTACTGTCTGCCTCCTGCAGGCCGGCCCCTCTCTGTGTTCCTCAATAATCCATCTCTAGAGGAGAGGGGCAGATCCATACTGTGTGTGTGTGTGTGTGTGTGTGTGTGTGTGTGTGTGTGTGTGTGTGTGTGTGTGTGTGTGTGGGTGTGTACTCTCTGATGCTCAGTGCTTTCCTAGCTATGCAGTAAATGTCATTTCAAGCTGGTGCTAAATCACTCCTCATCACCTTACTTACCCTGCACAGATTATCCATATTTCATGTTTTCTAAACTGAATATGACTTTAATTTGACAACACTTTTTTTCTGTGAAATATTGAGGATACTATAGATAGACACTAGTTTGCTGAAAGATGGTCCACATTAAATCAGGCAGTACCCGAACTCTAGCGACACATCTTCTTTTGTTTTCATTCATTTATTATTTCTTTGGTATTTTATTTATTTCACTCTTTCGGTTTTATTTAGATTATACTTACACTGGTTATTGTTAGGCAAATATCACATTTACTGTATGGTCAATTCATAGAGGGGCAGTATTTGAGATGTGATGCTTGTATTTGTGATATTTTCATTGTTATTACCAATGAAAATACAACCTAACATCTAATAGTGAAAGCATCTCCTTATGTATTTTGTACTGTCTGTAAAAAACAAAATCATATTTGAAGATGGATAGATAGATAGATGTTCCTTAGTCATGAGATAAATGCAGTTGTAATGGATGCCATGCATGAGTGGACAGTGTGTGTGGACAGTGTGTGTGGACAGTGTGTGTGGACGGAGAGGAAAGAGAGAGGTGTCAGCAGTGTGTCAGCGGTTTTGATGAGTTGATGGCAGAGCTGACACAGCATTGGGAATAAGAGGTCAGCTCTCTGCTTATCCCTCTCTCTTCCCTCTTTCCATCCATCTATCTGCTCCATCCATCCATTCCCTGTCAGGACTGTGTCTGCTGACCAAGGGCAGGGAGTGAGGGGGGGCCTGGAAAAGAGAGAGAGTTGGGCACTTTTTAAACTTTTGGCATTTGTTAAACACAGCACTTCCACCTCTAACATATTGTACCTCTCTCTGTTGAAAAAGGTGCGAGTTTATTTCTCAGCGTGGCACTGCTTGGTTAATGATGAGGCGGGATAGCTGTTCTAAATTGGGAGGTAACTTCAAACGTCTTCTTCAGTGATGTTTTGAAAGTTAGTCTGTCCTCCAGTTTGATTGGTTCACCCAATGGTTGTGAGTCTGCAGGTCGGTGACATGTGTTGCTCTTCGATACTCGGGTACAGAATGATGCATATGTAGATGTTGCAGCTTCTTCTCTGACTGTAGATCAGGTCAGGGAGAAGCTGGCTTTGCTGCCCTTCTTACTGTCAGCCATTTCTCCTGATGACACAATCTGATGTAATGTGTTCACAATCGGTGAGCCTGAGGACATATGTCATCAGCAAGAATAATAGGGCAGATCCTGAGAGAAAACACCATCATAACACATTGTTGACGAGGCATGATTCAATGCACTTAGTCATCGTTTTTGCGGATTTATATTTAGAGTTCAGGTCATTGCATGGATTATAAGGTTGCTTACATCATTTATTTGTCCATTAAAAACATAGACAATCTTGTTTCCTACTATTCCAACACTTTGGTTTAGTTTTGAACTCCATTCTGAGAGAAATACCTACAATTTAACAGAGGAAAATAAACATATATTTATAGGAAAAATCAAACCCTATGAAACACATTCATCAGCATTACATTGCAGCATATTGTGCACATGTTGCAACACCACCCAAAGCTTGTTAAAACATGTTGTTATTCCAGAGTTTAAAGACAAACTTTGCCTCTGTAAAGAAGTTTAAGGAGTCCATTTATATTTGAGTGGTTTGTTTAGGTCTCCAATGCCTCACATTGATTAGCATTTTGACTTCTACTCAGCTGTGTCTTCTGAGAGCAGGGTGGCGAGGATCAAAGTGTGTGAGAAAAGTCAAAAGCATTTCTTGATGAGATTGAAAACAGATGGAGTGTGTGTGTATTCTCCCAGCAGCCTTTTCTTCAGTGTAAGTGTGTTTTTGTGTGAGTGTGTGAAAGAGAGAAGGGTGTGTTTCTCATTAGTGGATGGAGGAGATAGCACTGTGTTTGGCTAATCATATACCCCACCTTAAGAGGGCTGCTAATGAGTCCATTCTGCACACACACACACACACACACACACACACACACACACACACACACACACACACACACACACACACACACACACACACACACACACACACACACACACACACACACACACACACACACACACACACACACACACACACACACACACACACACACACACACACACACACACACACACACACACACACACACACACACATTGGCAACGTGAGATGCTAGCTAAAGAACACGTGTGTGTGTGTGTGTGTGTGTGTGTACGTGTGTGTGTGTGTGTGTGTGTGTGTGTGTACACGTGTGTGTGTGTGTGTGGCTGCATACTGTTCCTCTGTCCTGTGTGGGATGAGCTGCTGATGACCAGGAAGTAATGAAGCTTAGCACCTGTTAATGTGCACATTGCCATGGTAACACACTAGTTAGATGACAGGTGCAACAACTAGGCAATCAGGGGAAACCAGAGCAAAATGTGGCCGCAAACTGAACTAAAAGAAACTTGTTTTGTTGGGAAGAGATTATTTTGGAAGCAAACGTGTAGAGCTGTGATTGGTCCAGCAATTTCCTCAAGTAGAGATGAAATAAAACAAAGAGACAAAGACTTGAGTAAGCCAAGATTGTGTAGAACATGTTAGAACATCCACTCTAACACTGCAGAGCTTCAGCCGTGAATTAAACATCTCCTTATTCAAAGCAAAAATGAGATGCACTCTCTATGAATGTATTTATTCTTATAAATGAAATCACTTGTAAATGCATCCAGCACACACTGCGATTACCATCATGTGATTAGATTAACTCCACTTTTGTAATTCTTTATTTACTGTAGGTGTTATAACAGCTGTGGTAGTGAATATTTAAAAGATCTTTACAGCGTCTATAAATAAACCCTGTTTCTGACTAACCCTTCAGCCGCATTTAACGGAATACGCTGGCGTTGAATTTAATAGGTTGTTCTTCTCTAAACACCTGTCGGACTGAAAGTGGAGCTGGGATGTTAGGACTCAGCATTTTCATATAATTGTACAATGTTCTAGTTCTTTGTATAATAAATCATGTGAAATACAAACTTTGGGGAGAAACTAATGTTATTTTAAAGTACTTTCCTGCAATTGATGTCAACGTGTTCAGATGTGTGGAAGACAAATGTGGATATGAATACCCGAGACATATGGAATTACTGTAATTAAGTGACAGAATAATGATTAATGGCTGATCCTGATGTGTAATGTGTTCAGATTAATGTCATAGTTCGTGTTTGTGGCATTTTCTTCTAACATAAATCTCTATTTCTCTGCATGCTCCCTGTCGGCAAATCCTCCACTGACGTCTATAGGTAAGTCTTGTGTGTGTGTGTGTGTGTGTGTGTGTGTGTGTGTGTGTGTGTGTGTGTGTGTGTGTGGCCTAGCATTACCATCCTTGTGGGGACCTAAATCTGTTTACATAGTCACGTGTGGGGACTCGCCTCCCTTATGGGGACAAAATGGAGGTCCCCATAAGGGGAATCATTTAGGGTGAAGACTTGGTTAGGTTTAGGGTAAGGGTTAGGGTAATGTTAAGGGTAAGGGTTAGGGTAATGTTAGGGATTAGGGTTAGGGTAATGTTAAGGGTAAGGGTAAGGGTTAGGCATGTGTTGGTTATGGTTAAGGTTAGGATAAGTATCCAGGAAATGCATGTAAGTCAATGTCCCCTGAAGTGGTGTGTGTGTGTGTGTGTGTGTGTGTGTGTGTGTGTGTGTGTGTGTGTGTGTGTGTGTGTGTGTAAACCTATCTTGTCTTTATTTGTTTCTGTGTCTTTGTTTGGACGTTTACTCCCCTGATGATATCACATTTGTTTCCATCACCAGTCCAAACTCTAAACTGGCTTTGACTTTTTGACGAAAATGTTTTTGAAACTGTGTCTGGATAGAAAATGATAGTCATATTATTTTGTCTTTACGGGCGAAATAAACACATTACATCAGAACGATTGCTTATGACAAGCTTTGTTAAATCCACATTCAACGGAGTTTCGATGGCTTTAACCTGATTATGTTTTGATTTCGCCTAAAGCTACCGTTTGCGTATCTGCTTAGTGGCACCCGTCCAATCAAATCAAATCTCCACGCACATTCATTCTGCTGCCTGCATTGATGTGGCATCAGAAAAGAGGAGATGAAATAACTTATTACTCTTACATTGGACGGCTATGTGGCAGCTTATTGTTTTGGACTGTGTTGTTTGGTAGTCTTTCTTTTCGGCGTGTAGACCTGGGAGTTTTTGTCACATTTTGAACAAGCTCCTTCTCTCTCTTCTAACACTCTTTCCTGTCAAGTATGTCTGCCTCTATTCATCATTTATTCTGGTTAATTTGTCACTGTTGCTAAGGTTGTATTGGTGCAACCTTTTTTTGAACCTGACTCTTAGTGATTATAAATTCTACAATCACACAATGGACACTGTTGTGATTCCAGGATGTGGATCGGCCTTTGTGTGTCTGCATATTGCTTTGGTCTGTGCTCTATTATCTTTCTCAAATGTTCCAACCTGAATGGCAAGTTTCTTTTCAAAATTGGCAGAAAGGAGAGGCACAGATGGCCTTAAATGTTTTTTTTGTAATGGCAGACGCGTCAGAGTGTTCATACTTTTGTATGTGCTTGTCACATCTGTCCAAGTGGAGATTGCTTCATTTTACACACACTTCTCTCCACCTGTAAATGTGATAGTGGCACTGCTGTCAGTTGGACAGCATGTGTCAGTTTTATTTGTGCCCACATGAAACCCCTTGGCTCTGAGTCAACTTCCTCAAGTTATTAAATGTATTCACAGCTTTGTCGCAACTTATGTCCACCATGTACCGTGAAACACCTTGAGCTTGTCGCCATCAAGCGCTCCTTAATGCCATTATACATTTATGACCACCTTGTAGGGGGCATCGGCTTGTCAGCAACTCATTAGTGGAAACGGAGGCAAAAGGAACAGCTTGATGCAGGTTCCTGTCACCCTCCCCACCCCTGCCCCACCCTCCACTTTAATGAGCCACATTTGCAAGGTGTGAGAAGAAAGGTACCTGGTCCGTCCACATCAACATGACAGCTATTAGGAGACACCAACAGCTGGTGGAAGGGTGAATTAGAGATGAGGAGGCGAGGGAGGGAATGACAGACTGAAGGAGAGTGGAGAGAAAAGAGGAAGTATAGCTGGAGAGATTAGAGGTGTGAGACAGGAAGAGAGATGAGGAGTACAGCTGGTGATGGTCACCATGTTCCTCAGGCGACACTCGTCCTCCATTAGATGCATCACCTTGCTGGAGTTTGAAGGACAGAAGAAGGGAGGAGGAAAACTAGGAGACAGTGAGTGGGAAAAGGCTGATCATGCTCAAGACGTGAACACGTAATGCAAATACAACAACGTGCTATCGTTGCAGCAGTCCTCTCATTAGCTCTGTCATTGAAAAAGTCTGCTCACGGCTGTTGCTATCATTACCAATTAGCAGAGAGTATAAAGAGAAGAAATAAGGGACAGAGAAAAGGAGAGATCGAATCAGGCTAGGAGAGAAAAACAGAGTTGCCAAGGAGAAGATATTGGACAATGAGGCAGTGCTTTAAAGAGAGGACGGCAGATGGCTTTGATTTAAATTAAAGATTACGAAACAATTAAAGAACATCAGAACAGGCCGAGAGCAAATAATTGAAGATACAATTCTGGTCGTGTCCTGGCATAGAATAGTCTTTTTTACTAATAAAAGCTGACCCTAACATCATGTGTACGCAGTATATACTGTATTATATGTACATTTACGAGGCATCCTGAGTTGTCACACCACAAATGTGTAAATAACTTCTCATAACGGAGGCGTGTGGCGCAGTGGTTAAAGCCTTGGTGTTGGGATCAGGGGTCACAGGTTCAAACCCCACTGCAGTCAGCATGTCGTTGTGTCCCTGAGACACTTCACCCCAAATTGCTCCTGTGGGGATTGTCCACAGTATTGAGTATGTAAGTCGCTTTGGATAAAAGCGTCTAACAAGTGACATGTCATCATAACGAGGACTGGCATATGACTAAATGCAGGAAGGTAAATATGACTTAATATCTTTTGAATTTGCTTCAATGCCACTCGTACTGTTTGTGTTCAAATGTTTTTGCATCCATCTAATTGAAGCACATCACCAGCAAGGTTATTTCTCCACTATATCGCAGTCTGTCGCAATACTTTAAAACCAACAAATGTGTCTCTGTGGTGACATTTCACTCTAAAAAGGGAGCTTTTTATGTGAGAGAAGCTCTGCACTCTGGTACACACACCTCTGACTTGTAAAGTTTTTACTACAGTAAAGAAGAACAAACAATCCCTCTGGTCTTGTATTGCCACTAAAGTCTTTATTTGTTGTTGAAACATCAAAATGTCACTTTTGATTGTTACTTAGAGCTGCTTCAACGATGGAAGCTGATTTCATATTGTCTGTATAGCTATCCATTCAATCCATCTTTAGGGTAACTGGAAAGGACAAAGTGTATTCTTCACACACATATGTAAATAGACCTTTTGACTTTGTTTATGTCACAGCCGCTTTTGCTGAGGGCATCAAAATCTAAAGGGGCCTGTCTACTTTTGAACCGCCTGCAGAGGACAAAGCGTTCATGTTGATCCAGAGAGAGACTGACCTTTGTAACAATGTGCACACTTCAAGCAGGAACTTCTGAGTGATAGCAACTTGGAGAAACTAAGCCTTGGTGAGAAAATACATTGTTCTTATTTCTTGAAGGTCCATCACCTTAATCACACCACCACCATTACAAACCACCAATAAGAAGAGATTCATGTGCATTTACAACATCCCTGTGACTATGACAATGACGTATGAGTGTAAGAAATAAGAAGTATGAATAATAACTAAGTTAAAATATTTATATATTGCCGTCACAGTTATTAGAGGGAACACGATTAAAAGGGTAAAAGGTTATTCCAGAAAAAGATGAGATCGCAGCCTCACTGGCAAAGTAGGGAGTGACTCTGCATTTATGACTGGAGAGGGAAGGTCACTTTCTTATTTGGGGAGACGAAAGAGAGAGGGACAAGGCCACAGGGATAACCTGAATATATGTCGGCATCCCCACTATGATGAACAATTCACTTCGCCATCTTACAGTTAGTTACATTGAGAACTTTGTCCTGACATTGAGCAGTTTTACTACATAATTAAAGGGATAATTAGATCAGCCTGCTAGTCTCTAAATAAACATTTTCTGGACGATCTATTGCCACGTCCCTTTCCCCCGGGCTTTACCCAGGAACTAATGGAGGGGGATCAGTAATGGCAGGCCCATAAAACGTCCCTATAACTGTAACTTTGTCACCACCAAAACAAGCTCTGGGGTCCAGAAGGCTCATTAAAAATAAAAGTTTACGGTCATTATTGAATGAAGCTTTAAATCATGGATTTCACTTCTTCAGTCTGCTGCGCCGTGGCTGGAAATAAGGACATGCTTCATAAATATTTAAACAGTCTACTGTGCGTATATTTAGTTTGCCAAAAAACATTTAACTTGGTTAATTAATATGTATATCTTTTTTTCAGTGTTAATGACTTGCATTTGCATTAGCATCTAAAGAGGCATGTGCTGCTTGTAAGTTGTGACATCTCAACTTCTATGTATGCATTTACATAGAAGTTGAACAGTTATAAGGCATGTGTTAAAGTTAAGATGTCTCCCTTCCAACCATGCGGAGAATCCAATCTGCATGTATAGTCGAGTACTTAAAGCCATTATAGCGTTGGCAGGCGAGAGCGTTCTTAACACTTTTACTACAGAGTTCAATGGGGCCAAGAGAATACTGTCGATCCTTTTCCCAGCAGGTATTCTAAGAGCACAGGTGTAACTAATAACATTAACGTTGGCTCCATTTCACACCAGTGTGCCACTATAGCACTGAGGCTGAAGAATAGCAGGGTGCTGGCATTATAAGGCAAGGCAAGTTTATTTATATAGCACTTTTCAACACAAGGCAATTCAAAGTGCTTTACAAAAAATGAAAGACATTAAGAAAAAGGCATTTAAAATCAGTCATTAAAAAGAAAAGCTAATAAAATAAACATTAAAAGAAAAAATACATGGATAAAAGTTTCAGTGCAGTCTAAGATATGAATAGTTCAATTAAAAGCAGCGACAAAAAGAAAGTCTTCAGCCTGGATTTAAAAGTAGTCAGAGTTGCAGCGGACCTGCAGGTTTCTGGGAGTTTGTTCCAGATATTTGGAGCATAATAACTGAACGCTGCTTCTCCATGTTTAGTTCTGACTCTGGGGACAGAAAGCTGACCAGTCCCTGAAGACCTGAGAGATCTGGATGGTTCATAATTTAGCAGGAGGTCAGAAATGTATTTTGGGCCTAAACCATTCAGTGCTTTATAAACCAGCAGCAGTATTTTGAAATCTATTCTTTGACACACAGGAAGCCAGTGTAAAGACTTCAGAACAGGAGTGATGTGATCCACTTTCTTAGTGTTAGTGAGGACTCGAGCAGCAGCGTTCTGAATCAGCTGCAGCTTTCTAATAGATTTTTTAGTGAGACCTGTGAAGACACCATTACAGTTCAAACCGGAGAGACGTGATGTAAGAATTACATATTTATTGTTTACACGTCATATGAATGAAATGATTGCCATGATAATACAACAGGAGAATGTAATGGTGTTTGGCGATTAGGCCCCGGTTTGCAGGATAATCATTCAGGAGGGAAAGCACCGCTCCGATGAAATCCCCGGGGTCTAGACACTGGTGGTGGTGATGAGTAGGTGAGACCGGTCTGAAGGAGGAAGGTTTAGCTTTGTCCTGAAGGAGACAGGAGGCGAGAGGGGTGGAGGCGGGTTGCGTGTGATCATCTGCAATGACAACTGACAGGGAGGAAGAGCAGGCATTTAAGGCATTTAGCATGTGCAGCGATTGGCTGCTGAGGGGTGACGCCCTCGTATTTAATGAGGGGGGAAGGGAGCCATAGAGTGACGTGTGAGTGACTCGAGTTAGGTCTTCCTTATTGAACTTGCGCTAAAGCTTTCATTTCAAACCGGAGAGACGTGATGTAAGAATTACATATTTATTGTTTACACGTCATATGAATGAAATGATTGCCATGATAATACAACAGGAGAATGTAATGGTGCTTGGCGATTAGGCCCCGGTTTGCAGGATAATCATTCAGGAGGGAAAGCACCGCTCCGATGAAATCCCCAAAACCAGTGAAGTATGAATACTGAGATGAACTGAGTTGCTTACCTTGTGGGGTGACTGGTGATCTGGGAAGGAGAGATAATAGATTAACACGTATATGAGCGACACTGTGCCGGAATCACTGCCGGAGCTTACTGGTCATGCTGAGACTCTGACTGCCGAAATCAGTGCCGGTCTTACCTGAAAACGACCTGCGGGTCGCATGCCTGGCCAGCAGGGCTTGACTACGCCGAGGAGCGAGCGGTTTCGTTTTGTAACGGTGGCCCAACGTCCACGACACCGAAGTGTACGGTAGCCTTCCGCTACGACACCGAAGTGTACGGTGGCCTTCCGCCACGCCTGACTTCGCAGGATATATATATATATATATATATATATATATATATATCTTTACTCTTCATTTCTTTTTCCTTTGTTTTGTAACTGGCACCGAAGTGTACGGTGGCCTTCCGCCACGCCTGACTTCGCAGGCTATATATGTATATATATTTATCTTTCTCTTTCCTTTGTTTTGCAACTGACACCGAAGTGTACGGTGGCCTTCCGCCACGCCTGACTTCGCAGGCTATATATATATTTTTTTTTTTCTTTATTTCCTTTGTTTTGTAACTGACACCGGAGTGTACGGTGGCCCGAGTCCACGCGGACTGCAGGAAATACATTTTACACCGATACGTTTGAGCAAGGCCTGGGAATGAAATACCTGTGTGCCGGAGATGAAGCCCGTTACATGTGGTTGCAGCGTGAGACGAGACATTATTCCCTGTGGGCGGGGCCCGCGGAATTAGGACAGGAATGCAGTTTTGAATATCGGGAACCTTAGTGAGACATGTATACTTGTGAATGTGTTTGAGCCACCACCAGTTATATGTATAACTACCATAGTTAGGGTCTGAGAGATCTTGGGAAGCCCGTACGGCGCTGATGTCCGGACGAATGAAGGTTGTGAAGGCGGAGGAGGACCACCGTCCTAGTTGTTGTAGGGATGAGGTAGAGATACCTTGATTAGCAGCAGAGGTGGCTGCACCTATCCTGAAGGAATGCCCCGGGTATGATATGGGTGATAGGCTGGATTTAGTGAGAATTTGATTGAGGTAGAAATTGACGGGGCCATGACCCTGCGAACCACTCTCCCTGGAAGAAACCCCCCAAAACCCATGGATGGGCGGCATCCGTGAAGACCTCATTGAGTCAAGAGGAACGCACGAGGCCATCGTAAAATAAAGTAATTCCGTTCCGGTGGGCGAGCAGGAGGGACCAGAACCGAAGGTCTGAGCGGCAGCCTTCGTCTAAGAAAACGCAGTCATGGAGGTTGTCGACCGCTGATGCTGCGTCCAGGAGGCGGGAGATGAACGAGCGCCCCTGGGGGATGACGTGCATGGCGAAGTTGAGGTGTACGAGAAGGGAGAGCGACTGTTGTTTTGTGATAACTTGTTGCTCGCAGTATGACTTGGTGATGTCCCGGATGCGCTGCGATTTGTCTGAGGGGAGAGACGCCTTCATGTCTATGGAGTCGAGGATGATGCCTAAGAACTCTAAGCGTGTGACGGGACCTAACGTTTTCTCTTTGGAGAGAGGGACACCTCACTCCTGAAGCAGTGTATAAGCTTGGCCAGTGAGATCCCTGAGCTGTCCTGTGGCGGGTTTATGGGGAGGAAGTCGTCCGGTAGGTGAAGGACGGAGGGGATTCTGACGATGTTCAGCAGGATCCAATAGAGCGCTTCCGAGAAGGAATTGAAGATGCAGGGGCTGCTTCTGCACCCGAAGGTCAGGCGACCGCGAAGATAGAGTTTGGACTCCCACTTAATACCGAACAAGTTCCACTGAGACGGATGAATGGGGATGATTTGAAGGCATCGGTAATGTCCGCTTTGGAGAGCCGAGCTCCGTGCCCTGTGAACTTGATCATCTTTATTGCATTATCCACTGAGGCATGGTGAAGGGAGAACTGATCTGGAGGGATGATGCTATTGACGCTGCAGAATGGGCCGGAGCAGGGAGCGGACAGATCGAAAATCAGCCTTTTATTTACGTGTGGCTATTCCGATGGGATTTGAACGGAACACTGAGAAGGGGGAGGAGCTAAAAGGACCGATTATATATCCTTTGAGAAGTTCTTTGTCGATGAGCTGGGAAACTATGTTGGGTTCTTTAGCGGCTGACTGTAAGTTTCTTGCTACGAAAGTCACTGTGGGAGATGGGAGGACCCCTACCCTGAAGCCTTGGGAGAGCCCTGACGGGAGATAGTCAACAAACACGGAATCTGTAGATAGCGCAGCTGCTAGCTGAGGGATGTTAATGGGAGTGGAGGGGTGATATTCCAGAATGTTTTTAGTTATTTATTTATTTGTTGATGTTTCTGGCGCAGAGCCACTGTGACGGCCCGTCCACACGGTGGCGTGCGTTACAGCTTCCAAACGCTTCTGCCCATTCACTTTGAATGGGGTGACGTTACTTTTAGTAGAACTGTATTTTGGGAAGCGACGTGGAGCGTTTGCTGGCGTTGCTCGCTTCAAAAAGTTGAGCAATGTTCAACTTTTGGCGCCTCGGCAGAAGCGTCAGCCAATGAAATCCCGTTTATGCAAATCTGCCGGTACAAGCGCTAGCCAATCAGACCGCGTGTATGTTGGGAGAGACTACGCAGGTAATTCCTCATATTCCAAAAATGTGAGGGAAAATTCATTATGGCGGTAGTGAATCACACGGTGCTGTATGATCAGTCTCTGTTCATCTACCGGGATACAAACCAGAGGAGCGAGGCATGGAGGGAGGAGGCAGAGACAGTGGGTGAAACTGGTAGGTTTTCGCCTGTTGGGGATTTTTTATTTTTTTTTCCAGTTTACTTAGTTTTAACATTGCTATTGCTTTGTGTGTCGGGGGCAAGAGATTCATGTGATTGGTTGTTGCTGCTGTGCGGACCAGTAGCGTAGCAGAAATTTACTTTAGGGTGGGCCTGTAAAAATATAGGGTGGGCCAGATTTTCTTCTGCGCATCGGAAACTAACCACGATCCCGCCGGTACCGGTGGCAGATTACTTTTAGAATACTTCCTTTCTTCTCTTTTTCTTCCTCCCTCCTCTTCTTTTTATCTTTTCTTTTCTTTCTATCTTTTCCTTCTTTCTCTTTAGAATACTTTCTTTTCCATAACAGATGGGTATGTTTTGGTGAACGGGAGACACGTATTTTACTGTTTTAATGGCTTATGAAGAGCACGAACACAACATTTTAGTGTCATTCTTGACAGCTCTCTCATCTGCACCACACATAAAAAGAAAAACTCACCCAGACTGCATTCTTTGTACTGTCTTAAAACCTTTCCTTGGAAAAGTTTATGCATTGTAAGGTGTCCTTGGGTGCTTTGAAAGGCGCCCCTAAATAGAATACATTATCATTATTATTTATTATCTGAAACGATGTAATCACTTTTAAAACTTTTCCCAGTTACTTGCCTTTCGGCAGCAGCAGGCCATTCAGTTAGATTTGATCCCGTTATGAATGTCATCATTTCGACAATAAATAAATGCTACATAAACGTTATCTTCCACGTTTTATCTAAACATCTCCGTTTCTACCTTCCAATATGTTTTTGAAAGAGAACTCTCTCTCTCTCTCTCTCATCTGCGTGCGGGGCGGGGCCTCACGGACACGCTGCATCTCTCGCTCGCAGATACGCTGCAGCGCTGTGCACACGGTTCTGCCGGTAATGAATATTACATTGTGAGGAAACTTTCCACCAATAATTCCAATAAGTATTCACTTCAGGTTTACGAAAGTAACTGCACTCAGTTTACTCGTTTTTCAAATGTAACGCCAGCTGAATATACTGATTTTTTTTTTCTTTCTTTTTCTTCCGATTACGTAACACCGTTACATGTATTCCGTTACAACCCAACCCTGTGTAAGGGTCGAGTGCAAACGTTTTCGTTAAAACTAGTACCTGAGTGCAACGGAAGTTGAAGCTCCTGTGGCGTAGTCTTCCAGAGCCTGGAGGCGAGCATCGATAGCTATCATGGAGCTAGCCAGGGATTGCAGGGAGCCGGCCGCGCTACTCTCCATAGGGGTGTGTGACGCTCCCGGACTGGCGAGCCTGAGAAGGGGTGGATTTTTTGGAGGGGGACGGGATCCTGGAGGGCTCGACTTCCTGCCCTTTTTTTACCTCCGCGGCTGCGGCCTCGTCCTGCTCTCTGGGAAGCTGGCTGGAGCTGCTGCCCCGGACTGGGGAGCTACGCTGGAGACCTGGTCCGAGAGCTATCGCCGCTGAGAGAGAGTGAGGCCTGGGGCTGTGGGAAAGCCCTGCTGCAGGAGCCGAGCGATGAGGAAGTCTTCCTCTGTTGATAAGCCGCTGTGGGGAGCCGAACCGGGATCGGAGACTTCCAGAGAAGGTTCGTGTTCCGAATTGTCCGAGTTGGACATCTTGAGCTAGTTGTTTCTTACGGTTTTTCTCACGAGAAGCAGTATTGTATTGCAACTACCATTGCGTGTGATCATCTGCAATGACAACTGACAGGGAGGAAGAGCAGGCATTTAAGGCATTTAGCATGTGCAGCGATTGGCTGCTGAGGGGTGACGCCCTCGTATTTAATGAGGGGGGAAGGGAGCCATAGAGTGACGTGTGAGTGACTCGAGTTAGGTCTTCCTTATTGAACTTGCGCTAAAGCTTTCATTAGTCGAGTCTACTGAAGATAAAAGCATGGACAAGTTTTTCCAAATCCTGCTGTGACATTAGTCTTTTAATCCTAGATATATTCTTTAGGTGATAGTAGGCTGATTTAGTAACTGTTTTAATGTGACTGTTGAAACTCAGGTCAGAGTCCATGACTACACCTAGATTTCTGGCTTTATCTGTTGTTTTGAACATCGCAGACTGAAGCTCAGCGCTAACTTTTATACGTTCTGACTTGGCTCCAAAAACCATTACCTCAGTTTTATCTTTGTTTAATTGGAGAAAGTTCTGACACATCCAGTCATTGATTTGTTCAATGCACTTAGTGTTTGAATTGGAGCATAGTCTCCTGGTGAAATTGTTACGTACATTTGCGTGTCATCTGCATAGCTATGGTAACTTATTTTGTTGTTTTTCATTATAACACCTCAACGCATCCATCGGTAATCTCATTAAGATGCTCTTTCTTCATAGACATGCCAACATTACTGATGTAAAACAGATTCTTATGAAGCAGGGAAAATGATCGTTTTACAGATATTAAGGCTATTGCATATTCATTTAAGTCAATAGTTATGTTTTGCGCTCCAAGCTTCAGGTTGACCTCAGAATTGGCTCTCGTTGACCTGTAGATTGCAGTGTACTGTAGCTCTAATTCAAGCTCAGGAAATACAGTTTGTTCAAGACATGTGTGAAGGCTTGTATTTCTTTGCACTTATATATTTTTGATCCGCTACTGGAGCAATGTAATGTTAAAAAACGATTTCAGATATAAACTATATGAACCATACAACAACTCTAGCAATGACTCTACAACTATAGAAAGCTTATTTGAAAGGAAACAACAGACCATCTTCATCTCTGTGAGCCAAGCTAAAACAGTCTCCATATAAGTGATGTATCTCTCCGGCTCCAGAGTTAACTTTAATTGGTCAGACACCTGAGCCTCAAAATGTACGTTTGAAAGAGAAATAACACAGCAACGACACAATCAGTGCTGCAGCCATCCCGAGCTTTAAGTGCTCACTTTACCACGCCACCCTCTGTGAAGAAATGCTGCCTGAGACTGAATCTAGAGAACAGAATAAAACACAACATCAGCCGGCTGGAAACAAATGATGAGTGAAGTGCTCTGTGCCATTCACATCACAGCCGGTTAAAAAAGCAGCGTTATCACAATGCACCAAAAATATTTCTGTCATTGTTCTTAAAAACAAATAGAGTGGAGGACATGGAAAATGAAAATGAATCACCAGCTAGAGAGATGACAGCGCACATTATGAATGATTATAACTATGAATGGACTTAGCCACTTAAAGGTCCCCTATTATACTGTTTTTCATCAATATATCACAGGTCTCAGATATATACAAAACATGTCTCTGATTGGCTGAAACACCAATCAGATCATTGCAGCATTACCCATAATCCCCTCTGTTTCAGCCCTGTTTCCAAAGTGCTGATTCTCTGTCTGTTACTTTAGATGAAAATAAGGAGCCCCTCCCCACGCCCCTCTGAGAGAGATTTGGTTACAAAGAACTCAATGGTGCTCTAGGAGGAGATTCAGGTGATAAGGGGGGGGGGGGGGGGGGGGGTTACCTTGGTTGCTGATTGGCTAATGGTTACCCAAGACAAAACATCGTGATGACATCATAAAGTGGCCAAACTCTGATCAGATTATTTTTTTATATAAATGGATCAGGACAAAAAGAGAGAGAATCTTTTTTCCTGAAACTTTCAGAGTCTCTTTACACAGAGGGGACACATGTTAATGTAGAAGAGACATGGAGAAGAGGGGACACATGTTGATGTAGAAGAGACATGGAGAAGAGGGGACACATGTTGATGTAGAAGAGACATGAAGAAGAGGGGACATATGTTGATGTAGAAGAGACATGAAGAAGAGGGGACATATGTTGATGTAGAAGAGACATGAAGAAGAGGGGACATATGTTGATGTAGAAGAGACATGAAGAAGAGGGGACATATGTTGATGTAGAAGAGACATGAAGAAGAGGGGACATATGTTGATGTAGAAGAGACATGAAGAAGAGGGGACATATGTTGATGTAGAAGAGACATGAAGAAGAGGGGACACATGTTGATGTAGAAGAGACATGAAGAAGAGGGGACACATGTTGATGTAGAAGAGACATGAAGAAGAGGGGACACATGTTGATGTAGAAGAGACATGAAGAAGAGGGGACACATGTTGATGTAGAAGAGACATGAAGAAGAGGGGACATATGTTGATGTAGAAGAGACATGAAGAAGAGGGGACATATGTTGATGTAGAAGAGACATGAAGAAGAGGGGACACATGTTGATGTAGAAGAGACATGAAGAAGAGGGGACACATGTTGATGTAGAAGAGACATGAAGAAGAGGGGACACATGTTGATGTAGAAGAGACATGAAGAAGAGGGGACACATGCTGATGTAGAAGAGACATGGAGAAGAGGGGACACATGTTGATGTAGAAGAGACATGAAGAAGAGAGGACACATGTTGATGTAGAAGAGACATGAAGAAGAGGGGACACATGCTGATGTAGAAGAGACATGAAGAAGAGGGGACACATGTTGATGTAGAAGAGACATGAAGAAGAGGGGATACATGTTGATGTAGAAGAGACATGAAGAAGAGGGGACACATGCTGATGTAGAAGAGACATGAAGAAGAGGGGACACATGTTGATGTAGAAGAGACATGAAGAAGAGGGGACACATGTTGATGTAGAAGAGACATGAAGAAGAGGGGACACATGTTGATGTAGAAGAGACATGGAGAAGAGGGGACACATGTTGATGTAGAAGAGACATGAAGAAGAGGGGACACATGTTGATGTAGAAGAGACATGATGAAGAGGGGACACATGTTGATGTAGAAGAGACATGATGAAGAGGGGACACATGTTGATGTAGAAGAGACATGGAGAAGAGGGGACACATGTTGATGTAGAAGAGACATGGAGAAGAGGGGACACATGTTGATGTGGAAGAGACATGATGAAGAGGGGACACATGTTGATGTAGAAGAGACATGAAGAAGAGGGGACACATGTTGATGTAGAAGAGACATGAAGAAGAGGGGACACATGTTGATGTAGAAGAGACATGGAGAAGAGGGGACACATGTTGATGTAGAAGAGACATGGAGAAGAGGGGACACATGTTGATGTGGAAGAGACATGGAGAAGAGGGGACACATGTTGATGTAGAAGAGACATGGAGAAGAGGGGACACATGTTGATGTAGAAGAGACATGATGAAGAGGGGACACATGTTGATGTAGAAGAGACATGATGAAGAGGGGACACATGTTGATGTAGAAGAGACATGGAGAAGAGGGGACACATGTTGATGTAGAAGAGACATGGAGAAGAGGGGACACATGTTGATGTGGAAGAGACATGATGAAGAGGGGACACATGTTGATGTAGAAGAGACATGAAGAAGAGGGGACACATGTTGATGTAGAAGAGACATGAAGAAGAGGGGACACATGTTGATGTAGAAGAGACATGAAGAAGAGGGGACACATGTTGATGTAGGAGAGACATGAAGAAGAGGGGACACATGTTGATGTAGAAGAGACATGAAGAAGAGGGGACACATGTTGATGTAGAAGAGACATGAAGAAGAGGGGACACATGTTGATGTAGAAGAGACATGAAGAAGAGGGGACACATGTTGATGTGGAAGAGACATGATGAAGAGGGGACACATGTTGATGTAGAAGAGACATGATGAAGAGGGGACACATGTTGATGTGGAAGAGACATGATGAAGAGGGGACACATGTTGATGTAGAAGAGACATGAAGAAGAGGGGACACATGTTGATGTAGGAGAGACATGAAGAAGAGGGGACACATGTTGATGTGGAAGAGACATGATGAAGAGGGGACACATGTTGATGTAGAAGAGACATGAAGAAGAGGGGACACATGTTGATGTAGAAGAGACATGAAGAAGAGGGGACACATGTTGATGTAGAAGAGACATGAAGAAGAGGGGACACATGTTGATGTAGGAGAGACATGAAGAAGAGGGGACACATGTTGATGTAGAAGAGACATGAAGAAGAGGGGACACATGTTGATGTAGGAGAGACATGAAGAAGAGGGGACACATGTTGATGTAGAAGAGACATGAAGAAGAGGGGACACATGTTGATGTAGAAGAGACATGAAGAAGAGGGGACACATGTTGATGTAGAAGAGACATGAAGAAGAGGGGACACATGTTGATCTAGGAGAGACATGAAGAAGAGGGGACACATGTTGATGTAGAAGAGACATGAAGAAGAGGGGACACATGTTGATGTAGGAGAGACATGAAGAAGAGGGGACACATGTTGATGTAGAAGAGACATGAAGAAGAGGGGACACATGTTGATGTTGGAGAGACATGAAGAAGAGGGGACACATGTTGATGTAGAAGAGACATGAAGAAGAGGGGACACATGTTGATGTAGAAGAGACATGAAGAAGTGGATTGTGCATAATAGGGGACCTTTAAACAGTCATTGTGTCTGCAGTCAGAGAGAATGCAATCACCTCTTATTTGACTATAGCGACTTCACATTTAGTTCAGATGGATATGTTGTGTTTCTGGGTACAGTAGGTAGAGAGGAACAACATCGGGAAGCAGTGATGTCACAACATGAGCCGTTGAGCATGTGATAAAGACTGGAGCTTTGGGGGTGACGACAGGCAGCGGACGAGGTTGCAGGGATGTGACAGAAAAGAAGAGAGGTGATAGACACAGGGAGAGGAAGGTGCGAAATGAGAGATGGAGCATGTGAGAGAATATGAAGGCAGCTAAGACAGATGTGGGGGGGAACAGAAAATGAAGCGAGGGCGAGCTCGTGTGTGGTGAGAGATGGAGAGAGGTTCTGTTATAGCCTTTATGAAGACCTCAGGGACACAAAGGATAAAGAGAGTTTTATTTGTCAGAGAAATGCTTTTAGGAAGTAAATACAAGTGTGGCTTTAATGGACTACCTGTATGCTTCAAGGTAAACCAAAAAGCGCCCCTTTATTTTGGCTTTTTGCATACTCATACCCAGTGGGTGAGATTGAAATGATCTATCTATCTTTTGTTTTCTGTTTCAGTTTATTTTGAAAGCAGAGGTCAGCTCGAGGGAACGAAATGCATTTGTTTCAGATGAAAAAAGGTAATTTGTTCTGAACAAATGTTGCTGTCACTCTCTTGCAGCGGTATTGTTTCGTGATCGCGTTGATTATACACAGCATTTATGTCATCAGCGAATCAACAATGAAATAAAAAACCAGGCTGTATTACTAATAATAAGAAAACATTCTTATCAGTGTGATCCGGAAGAATAAACAAGATGCCATCATCAAAAAGTGCAATACAAGTCCAGTCTTTTCCATTTGTTCATGTGTTTTCATTCATGTTTTTGTGCTCTGGCTGGCACTGATTTCATATTGGAACAGATCCATTTAAACCTTGTGGTCTGATGCCAGGCATGCTATTTTAATAGTATCTTGGTGTGGTCAACACAAACATGACAGCTTTCATTATAAACCATATTTAATTTCAGTAAATAATAGTCTTTTGCTGTGTGAGCCATATTCTCTGCTTTTGCTTTTGTTCATGTTCTGAGTATGGATCAGAATATTCACAACATATTTTCTTCGAAAGGAGACATCCTGTATTGGGCTTTGTTGCATTTGAAAGAACGGCACTGCATTCACACATAGCTGATTATGTCTAAAATACAAACGCACTGTGACTCAGAACACCAATAAGCAAATGATCTCACAGAACAGATCACAATGGTATTTTCATTATTGCAGTAATATGTTTTCTTTTTGATCCCAGGATGCAAATTCCTGGTTGATGATGACCTACTTTCTGTCTGATTTATGAGAGCATTTAGTCATGACATAAGGTCTGTTCCTCTATCCTCTGTAACCCCATGCAATCTCTCATTCAGCATCTCTGTTCATCAGTCATACTGAAACAATTACGCATGGTCTTTGGGTTTATTTTCTTATTCAAAGACATTTTCTTCACTAGCATAACAACAATGTCTTTGAATGCAGAAAAAGTAGAGCTCCCATGGAAAACAACAACAACAACAACAACAACAACGCTTCCTCCTAAAGTCTAGCTTTCTAGTTCTAATCTTCTACACGTTCCGGTCCTGTCTGACCTGCTGTTAGTACGGACATGTCTGACTCACCTATTCTGTGGAGCCGTGATATTTAGTGTTTCCTGGAACAGAGTGTGTGTATAATGCAAAATGTCAACTTTGGTGTGTGTGTGTGTAAGTTCTACCTTGTTTGGCCCCCCTACAGCTCATTCGGTGGAGCTTGTGTACTAGAGCTATCTTCCTGTGCAGGGGACCAGAATTCGAGTTGAGATGCGGGCTCAGGTCTGAAACCTGTCCTAGGACTATTGTCTCCCACTTTCAGCACTATCACTTAAATAAAGGCACTGGTCACCTCCCTTGTTGAGAAAGGTGTATATAATAACATCAAAGTCATGACACTCGAATCTCCGATCTCTTTAATTTGAGAAGGGCATTTAGAGTGTCTGTAATCATAACGAGTGTCTGTATCCTCTTGAGGAGAGGAAGAGGAAGTGCGTCCCCCTTCTGTGCCTCAGCTCATAGTTTTCCATTGTTATCAGCTCTGTCATCTCTTCTGTCCCATGCTGCTGCAGCTTCTGCTCTCACTGTGGTTTGCAGTGCCAAGCCATCGCGGTGATAGATCACTGTTATTACCACATGCTATCCATTACTGAGGAACAGCGGGGGGGCCGGGAACACACACACACACACACACACACACACACACACACACACACACACACACACACACACACACACACACACACACACACACACACAATGGAAGATAGTACTCAAACTCACACATGGATGTACACATGGCTTACTTCCCCTCTGTTGGTACATGTATATGCGGTGAATGTTTAGACACACTTTCACATATCAGCCACTTTGAAACTTCAGAAAAAGTCCAGAGTTTGAGGAGTACGCTGGAGTTGTTATTGGAGTGGGATGACTCGACCGCAGGCTCTTAAAGTACTTTCCATACAGACAAAATAAATGAGGCGGAAAGGCAACCCAAAAAAGAGAGCTCGGCGAGAAAGACAGAAGCCTGTGGACATAATGACGGAGAGAGTCAAAGTCGAGCTGTAAGCCTTCTGATCCAGAGTGTCAGGTTATTGTTTGCAGCCGTATTTCCCTTCTTCCTGCGTTCATCTGCATGCATGGGCAGGACGTTCTAACTTTTCAGCACTTCTTACCTTTTAAGTCTGCATGACTCACTTAAGGAACATTCAACTGACAAAGGAAATGTAACCTTTGCTTTCCCCGCATATGAGTGGAATTAAAAGCACCTCTTTCTAAGGGCAATGCTATTACAATAATGCACAGCTAAGCCAAATGGAGGTGGGGGAGAAATGCTAAAACAATACATCACCTGAAGCAAGAGGTGAATATTTTGAGGGGATGTACGTGTAGGAAGAGTCGGATTAAACGTGAAGTAATTGATTGTGATCACAGCTTAATTTTTCAGAATGTATCTGAATGTGTATATATGTATAAGTACGTCTGAGTACAATCAAAGGTGTGTTTAGGTGGAAGAAACTATTCATGACACTAAATCCATAACAATACTAAAGGAGGAATACAACAGGAATTGTAATTGATTGCGGATGTTAATGTTTCTAAAGATTAAAGGAGGAAATTGACACTGCAATGCTGAAACATGAGTATAGACAAAGACAAGGTTATTTATTGCAAACATGGATATATGTCTGCATGACAAGCAAAAACAAACCTTTTACCTTTACTTATACCTTGAAAGAACCACCCAGTAGGCAAGATATACAAAGTTAAAGAGTAGAAAAGAGAAACCTCACAATTTCCGATGCAAAAGAAACCAGGCAGATGGAGTACTAGACGGAGGATTTAGGCTCAGCATGAAAGGGACAAAAGTAAAATATGAGAAGCTAAGTGTGTCTCTTTTCAAAGTTGCTCCCGAACATGCCCGGGGGCTTGGCTTTAGTGACGAGGATTGTGCTAAATCAGTTATGGCGCCGGGGGAGAGTGGCAGACATTGTGACAAAATAAACACAACTGAATGTACCGTCTGCATCCCACAATGTGTTTGCACAATAGCTGTCCTCATCCAACTTCTTGTATTAACAGCCCATACATAAAAATACAAAATATGACATGAGTCACCTGTTCTGCTGGAACACAATAGGGAGGAGGAGAGAGTTTTTTCTGTCAATAACGAGTGGCAGATGGAAAGGAAGGCAGAGGGTGTAGAGTCGGCATGTGAAATAAATAAACATATAGAGGTGTGTGTGTATGTGTGTGTGTGTGTGTGGCCTAGCATTACTATACTTGTGGGGACCTAAATCTGTTTACACAGTCACGTGTGGGGACTCGCCTCCCTTATGGGGACAAATTGGAGGTCCCCATGAGGGGAGTCATTAATTGTAGGGTGAAGACTTGGTTAGGATAAGGTTAAGGGTTAGGGTTAGGCATGTGTTGGTTATGGTTAAGGTTAGGATAAGTCTCCAGGAAATGCATGTAAGTCAATGTAATGTCCCCTGAAGTGATGTATACATGGTATGTGTGTGTGTGTGTGTGTGGGTGTGTGTGTGTGTGTGTGTGTGTGTGTGTGTGTGTGTGTGTGTGTGTGTGTGTGTGTGTGTGTGTGTGGTGTGTGTGTGTGTGTGTGTGTGTGTGTGTGTGTGTGTGTGTGTGTGTGTGTGTGTGTGTGTGTGTGTGTGTGTGTGTGTGTGTGTGTGTGTGTGTGTGTGTGTGTGTGTGTGTGTGCTGCTGCCGACTATCGCCCACGGGTTAGGTTTCTCCGAACAACATTTCATGTTAACTGTCGAGCCAAAGGATAGAGAGGCAGTCATGGGGAGAAATTGTTTGGTGGTAGTTTTATTAAAGCACCCTCATTGGTTTGGGGCACATTTGAAATAGGCTGATTATTCCCATTATGCCTTTCTTCACTGAAGTGATTTAGAAGAAAGAGCTAGTGATTTAGAAAAGTTTTGCAAGGAACATTTGAGCCAAGATATTCATTGATTTGTTACAAAAGCATTTGATGATTTCCAGCTAAGTATCGAGGCAATGGTTTGCCCGTTTGTAGGTATGGCACTCACTTCAGTTCGGTCAGTTCGGGTCGCGGGGGGTAGCAGTTCCAGCAGAGAGCCCCAAACGTTCCTTTCCCCTCATCAACCAGCTCTGACTGGGGGATCCCAAGGCGCTCCCAGGCCAGCGAAGAGATATAATCCCTCCACCTGGTCCTAGGTCTACCCCTTGGTCTCCTCCCAGCTGGACGTGCCTGGAACACCTCCCTATAGGGAGGCGCCCAGGTGGCATCCTAACTAGGTGCCCGAACCACCTCAACTGGCTCCTTTCGACGCGAAGGAGGAGCGGCTCAACTCCGAGTCCCTCCCGGATGACTGAACTTCTCACCTTATCCCTAAGGGAGACACCAGCCACCCTGCGGAGAAAACCCATCTCGGCCGCTTGTATCCGCGATCTCGTTCTTTCCGTCACGACCCATCCTTCATGACCATAGGTGAGGGTAGGAAGGAAAATGGCCCGGTAGACAGAGAGCTTTGCCTTCTGGCTCAGCTCCCTTTTCTTTCTGATGTCGCTAAAAACAATTATTATAGCTACTGTTCTAATCCCAGCTGCAGTTCAGAAGATCATTTGACGTATACATGGGATTTAACCCTTTTTTAGTGCAAACTAGCACAAGACACATGTAAAACTGTTCCCATAAAATATGCTGCACATTCTTTAAATTGTAAAAAAGAGCTTTGTGGGACTGAATAAACATCAATGCAACTTATCAGGTATCTACAAACTAAATGTGTAAATACTAGCCATTCACCACAAAGAATATTGGTAATGAAAACCTCAAAAGTGAGCAATTTCACCTTACTAAACGAGTTACAGTTTGATATTCCACTAACTGAGTCCCGGTAAACTACTCCACATAACTCAAGACTGGTTACATTTTGCCTGCTGGCTCACTGGCCTGACATATTGGGACACTAAAGGTGAACAGAGCCATGGTTAATATTACACCTGTGCATTTCATATCAAAAGGTTTCTCCCATGTTCCCCTTTAAACTGTGGGTTTTCTCTGGAAGTGTTTTCTTGTACGATGTGAGGGTCTAAGGATAGAGGGTGTCGTTTTTCTCATACTGATATTCTGAACAATCTGTGCTGTTGTATTTGCTGTAAAGTGTCTCTACTGTAGGCTATTTTTATTATATGTACAGCATTTTGGCTCGACCAAAAATAGTTTATAAATGTGCTATATAAATAAAACTTGATTTGATTTGTTTGAAATGTCTAGTTGCTTCTAGATTTGACTCGTCAGCCTTTCAGTGTAGGGTAATGTAGCTCAGCTCTCCTCAGGCCGACCGAAGTCTTTACTAATGTGTCTGTTTTAAATCTCCTTTAACACAAATTATCCTATGTTCCTTCGGATCACTGACGTTGAAGACATGTTCATTCTGATGTAGTTTCACTCCTGAAAGAAGGATCTGAAGAAGTGTGGGCTGTTCTTCCTCCGTGCCCTTCCTTTACCGACTATCACAAGGTTCATTTCTCTCGGCTCCTTTTCCACCTCCAAACCCCTTTGATCTTCCGTCCAATTAATTTTGTCCTTTGTACAGACCCAGATAAGCGTGATCGTGCGTATCCTTTTGTTGCTGGCTGTGGAATAGTTAACTCATCTCTGTTATATCTTCCTACCTTTCTTCAAATTCCTTCGCTCTTTTAAGTTTGGTTTCGCAATCTGTTTAAAGATTGTAGAGACTTCATAAAAGTTCTGATTCTGTCTTCCCCTCTCTCTTTATCTTTCTTTCTGTGCCCTTTGTATCCGATACATTCACGTATGTATTCACTCTCATTTACACTGAGACAATGACATCCAGTGTTTCAGGTTTATGAAAACGTAAATACCTTTCTGTACGCAAGTGCTTCTGCCAATTGATTACAGGCATTGTTCCCTTTGTTCTCCACAGTCAACTTGTCATACAATTTGTAGCCACACATTTCATGCACATTTCAAACCGTGGAAATAAACACATGTTCCTTTTTTCGTAGCCAGTCAACAACACAAACAAAATACTGCACAACCCTATAGTGCCGGAATTAGCTTCTGAAATAGATACTACAGTGAGAATGGATTCTGATATAGAGTGCATTGTAAAACATTCATTCGTCACTTTAGGATTGATTCGTGTCTATGTTTAATGCAGGAACAGCATCTTCGAGTCAGATTAAGGAGTGTGTATGGCCATCTATCTTTTTTAAAGCCTCACTCAGTGTATTTGGTAGTTTGCCAGAAAACATTAAGGGAAAGTTACATTACATTACATTTAGCTGACGCTTTTATCCAAAGCGACTTACAATAAGTGCGTTCGACCAACAGAATACAAACTTGAAGAAAACAGAATCATATAAGTAAATCAGATTTCATAGAGCCAAAACATTTCAAGTGCTACTCAACTGGCTTTAGATAAGCCAGTCCTTTATTAGTATATAAGTGCTTTGTTAATAGTTATATCGCTCGAATTGGAGTCGAAAGAGATGAGTTTTCAGTCTGCGCCGAAATATGTGTAAGCTATCTGCTGTCCTGCCACCATTTTGGAGCCAGGATAGCAAACCCACGTGTTTTTGCTGATGGGAACTTGGGTCTGTGTAGAAAGGTCAAATCCTAGATCTGGTTCATTGAAAACAAAGCATTTCTCATAACAAGTTACTGTAAGATCCAAATACTGTGGAGCCTAATGAGATGTCCCCAGAAAGGGTTATGGTGAGGGTCATCATCTACACATGGGTTTTCTTTGTTATTGTGATAAATGATCTTACTTAAAACAAATTGTATATAACGTACAAATACCAATGTCATACCTTCATTTGTCTTTGACTCATGGTAAGACACCATCTTATTCTTAACATAAAGCTTAAGATAGACTTTTTTTTTTAGGTGCAAAACATGAAATGTTTCTGTAGCATATCTGGCGTAAACCCAGCAGCTGTCAACATGCTTACATGGTGGCAGAAAAATATGTTCCTAGCCATAATTTAGGCATTTTTCACATCAGCCAATGTGGCCAAACAGCACGAGATTTCACACTTGAGTTTATCCTATTTACATTATCTGTATGTTGAATGGTACAGATTTGTGTGCATGTCTGCCAAACACTGATATGTTGGAGAGCCCATATGTACAGGTTTCAAATATCTTCAAGTATATGCAGTGTATAATTTAGCACCACACTGAGGTTACCTTAACTACTGTTGAAGAAACACTTGCATGAATACAGATGAAAACCTAATAGCTAAAGCAGTTAAAGGTGGGGTAGGTAAGTTTGGAGAAACCAGCTCGAGTGCGCTAGAATTTGAAAATACACAGCCGGAAAAAATATGCCTCTTCCTTACAGAGCCCCTCCTCCAACACACACGAACGCGCACATGACCAATGAGGGCACGAGATAAGTTTGTGCACAGATGGAAGGCTGACAGGCAGGTAGGCCATCCAGTTACTTTAGCCGCGCCGGAGATTGGTCGTGCTTTTTACAGCGCCACGGCTTCCACTGATGACATTTTTTTATGGATTTATTGTCAAAGCACTTAAGATATTCATTGCAATCGGGATGTTAAGAGCATTCCATGGAATATAACAACAAGTGTATCTCGAGCCGGTTTCTCAAACGTACCTACCCCACCTTTAAGAAGACACGAAAACAATCAAATACAAAAATAATTTGTACTCAGATCGTTAAATTGCAAGTTAAATGTGCTTTTATAGGCCATTAATCCCTGTTCTACTCATCACCAGGGATTCAAAACACCCACAGAGTGAACATTATCCCTGACCTTACACTGTCACAGGGGAGAAAGAAAAGCTCCCACTCATCACTCATTAGGCAGCACAGCATATTGGGCACAAAGGATACATATAATGCAGGAAATGTTGAGTGCTGAGCTGGATTTTCACCTTGTGTGTTCACTTTCTCACCTCAAGAGCTGATACTCACAGCTATGCCTTTTTTTTTTTAAGTTTACAAAATCCAAGTCTGTGGTTTAAAAAAATCCAGACATTTTTCTAACTCAATAATGAAATTCTACATGCCCATTTTGACAGCTATTAGAGCACAGAAGAAGATGTGCTTTTACCTCCGAAAGGAAGAACTCAATATCCAATATGTGTGAAGCAAGACTGAAAAAAATGTCACTGCTCCGGGGAACTGAGAAAAATAGGACGGTGTCATGAGCAGTCTCAGAAAAGCATACACCGCCAAAGGTTAGGTTCATACAGGAGGACAAGGCATGTGACATGTCATTTATTGCATCAGTGTGTTTGGGGATAAAGAAAATAGATACAGAGAAACATTTAAGGGAATAATGGCAGCTCAGTCAGCATTGTTTTATAACGTAATGATTACTGTAGGTCAGCCAAAACGATCCGATATAGCTTGGACACTGCCTTGTACAAATGATAAATACACCCAGGCCTGCAAAACAAAGCAGCCCACAAACAAAATACCTCCAATCAGTGGGCACCGACTCTGACACTATGATGTCGCAGGAGAACGCTGCATGAGAAGATCTTTCCTCCAGCTTTTACACACTCTCACACACACACAGTTGCACACCTTACACTAGCACACACTCTCCTACAAAGGAAAGGGTCCTGCTTTCAGCCAGCGCTCTCATTGTGCCTGCCAGCGCAGAGTCAACTGTTTTATCCACACTGCCGACGGGAGCGGCCTTGCATCTTCTGCTGTCACACTGACACAACAAGAGAAATGCAGCGAGAAATACAAAGCCACGGAGATCCAGGGAAAGGGGGAGTGTTGCGGAAACTGAGAGGGAAATAGAACGGAAAGGAAAAGAGAAAAAGGGACAGAGAGAGAACTGGATGTAGCTGAATCAAGAGCAGGGCTGCATGCACCTATACTTCCTACTCTTTCTCTCCTCTTTTATCCTGCCTGAAAGAGAAATTCCCTCAACCCTCAACCTGTCATATGTCAGCCCCTGATGAGCAGTACAGGAAGATAAGGAGGCAAGGAATGATAGTGGCCTCGAGTACTTTATTGAGGGCACCGTGAGATTAGAGGTGTACAGGAAGAAGTGATTGATAGGTTGCTGGCTGGACTTGCTGATGTGCATTCACACATGAGATACTATAGAGAATTATAAATCAATAATAAGGATTTTAGCCTTAGAAAATACCCTGCATCCCTGTCTACATAATAAAGCACCTCCTGTAGGGTCCTGCCCCCTAATGTGGGGACTTGATGATGAAATATATGTAATACCTGCTTAAAGAGAGTATCTGTGCTATTCTCAAGTAAGAATAATAAGTACAATCAAACTATTCGTCATATACTCGAGATTAGTTTTTGTTTTTATTTAAAAGGTCAGGAAAGGGAAATTATTCGGGGGAAAAATAAATCAGCTCCAGATTTTGCTCTTAAATGTGTCTTAGTGTTACGACTGGGGCACACACAAAAATGATAGGACCCAAATGCACGACTCCAGACAAAAGATGATTCAAAAAAGGATTGACTTGTGGTGATAAGCAAGGTAATACCAACTCTCAAAAGGCTTCACAAAAAACTAACTTAGATTCACGGTAGCTCAGAAAACAACTGGCTGACAGGTAACACAAGGGTCGAAACGATCTGGCACTTGGCACAGAGAAAACCCAGAATAAATACACACACAAGGGACTACAGGTGCAAACAATAAGGGCGGGCAGGTAATCAGGTCAGTGAACACACTGACAGGGTAGGAGTCGAACTACCTGAAATGAGAGAAGAGATTAATAAAGTCAAACAGGAAATGACAGACAACAAAAAAGGGTTAGCAGACGCGGACGATATTAACTAAACAGAGAAATAATACTAACAAATCTGACGAGACACAACACTTAGTAAGAAAACATTAAATGTCTGCCTTGCCGTTTATAATTTCCAAGATGGATTTTCAACCCATGTTGGTTTTGTTGTCTTTTTCTCATCTCTTCCAGATTCCCCAAAGCTAAAATGATTAACCATATGTGCTAATGGTTTGAATTACAGAGCTTTTGTACATTTCACCCTCTCCTTTTAAACCCTTCCTTAAAGGTCTGTGCTTTTTATCTTTGCAAAGTAAAGCAGGTTGCAGATGTCACATCCTTTGATCTACAAAACATGATTTTAACAGCAGTCAAAAGAGCAGAATTTTAAAACCGCCTCTTTCCTTTCCTTTCCGGCGTAAGAGCAGCCAGCTCTGCTTGATGTAAAAAGAAGTCTCTGATGGCTACATCAGTAGGAATGTGTGAAAGTGATAACGTATTTGTATTCTATTCTACAATATATGTACATGTGAACTCGCAGGGGGTGTAAGAGTGTATGAACATTTAGCTTTGATCTCTAGATTTTCTGTTATTATTTTGTATCCGTGTTGCAGTGTGTGTGTGTGTGTGTGTGTGTGTGTGTGTGTGCTGCTGCTGATGTGAGCTGCAGTAATAGAAGCTGTCCTGCAGCACACAGTCTGCTGTTTGCAGCCGGAAAGCTGTCATAAACAATCTGCTCCAGCGTCAGTTAAACAGCGAGCGTGGGAGAAGCGGGTGCTATAGGCTACAAGCAGCCCAACGCTCTCTAAATACACCAGCCCATCTGCCTAATGCACTGACATCAGGATGAGCAATGGATATCCCACATGACACTGTGATGGCAAAGCGTCAACAGGTTGGCACCGAGTGACACTGGCCGGTGAGAGCGGAGCAGCTCTGACACTGAGTGACATTGAATTCAATCTCATGTGAACACTTGTACACTCTTGCAGGAAATGTGGCTCCTACAGGTTCACATGATTTCACACATGGATATGATGAGGCTGCTCCATCCCATGAGCAGAAATACCTGTATAGTATTCTAACAGAACATAACCCATAAATACTTTTTTATTATGGTGGTAAACCAGAACAAATAGTTTGGAGCATTGAAGTGCGTGGGCCGCAGAAACAAGTCCATAATGAGAGCTGTAATAATGATAATAGGCTGTACTATATCTGCAGGGCTTTGATAGGTTTATTGATCAGCAGCAGTGACTCAGCACTCGCTTCACTACCCACACTCTGTTCCCAACCGTGAATCAGGCGTCCTCCACTCTTACTTTAATCTCTTCAATGATGGAGCATGCTGCTCTGGGCAGGCAACGCATTTCATGTAACCTCATGTACTCCGTCTCATTACTTTTAAATCTGACTGATGCCATGTCTGTTATTTATCCCCTTTCTATCTGCCAGAGATCTAAAGTGTTATGGATGATTGCGGATATTATTTCTGGTAGGGCTGCTCGATTATGACAAAAATCATAATCTCGATTATTTGGGTCAATAATTGATATCACGATTATTAAAAACGATTATCCATTTACTTTGAAAACACCAATTTATTGGAGAAAGAAAATGTGAACAGAATGTTTTTAACAGTTGATTACCCTGAACTTTAAGTTTAACTTAACTGAAAAACCAATACAAAAATTACGTTGTTTTCGTAATCGTTGCAAGCCATAATCGCGATTAAAATACGATTAATTGAGCAGCACTAATTTCTAGTGTAAGAATGTGAAGTTTTCTGATGTTCTCGTTTTATATTATTTCTCCTCCAGAAGGGCACTCAAGCTCTTTGCTTACATATCCTTCCATCATTTGGAAAAACAAAACTCAATATCAAAAACCTAGATGATTCCATGGCATTAAACATTTATCAATAAGAAAGTCTACCAGCTGCATTTCCAAATAACTTTCCATCCTTCAGATGTGGCTGCTATATATTCTTTAATTTACCTCGGGACGGTTCATCTGCATTCCTTTCCGGGTCAGACTGAATAATAATACCAATATCTTTGCCTGGTATTTATATACAGAAAGCATCGGAAGTTATACTAAACTGCAAACACGCAAATAAATGTTTGCAGACACCTGCGACCCCCACAGAATAAACAACTTCCTTAAACAGCAGACAATGTTTTATTGTGTAGCTGAAGTACCAATTACTGTAAGAACAGATCCCATGAGAACTTTGACGATACAAATATCAGCTTGTTCTTTCTGTATTCTGCTTATACTCGTCTAATTCAGCGTATGACTCCCGTCCCTCACGGTGAATATAATATAAAAGAATTCCTTCATCAGAGGAGTTGTTCTGAAGCCATGGAGACTTGTTCAGAGCTGCAGCTGTTGTCTCCTCCTAACATCTCCCTGCGTCTCAAAGGCAGGAAATCATTTATACGAAGCTTTAACTCTGCGCCATCTGTCAGGGAGGAAAGTCTGAATAATAGCAAGTCAAAAACAATATCTTCCAGCTTTTATTGCCATATGATTCAAACGTTAGGGCACAATGGAAGGGAAGTTTGAAATACTCAAAATTAAACCAACTCGCAGGGGGGCTTGACGAATTGCTTTGTTCTTTGAGAATGAAATATCTTAAGCGCTTTTGGACGAATAGACAAACATTTCTTAGATATTTTTTGCTACCAGACGATGAAGCGTACTGAATTTGGTCTTCGAGCACCAGCAGCCGTTCAAAGTTCCTACATTTCCGATAAATTTACTTTTAACTAACTGTTTAAATGACATTTAGAGCACATCTACTGCTCTACCATCTGTCAGAGATGGTGATGTCTACATGCTATGTTTGGTTTTCCATTTTCTTTCTCTGTTTTCTCCCATCGTGAGAAATCCAACTCTCCCGCTAACAACAACATCTGTTTTTAGACTTCAAATTAGCATTGTATATTTATCTTTGTTTATCTCTACCTTGGACATATCATTGTCTCCACTAATTAGGACTCTTATTAAAGAAAGTCCCTGAGCAGGAGAAACTATTCAGGCAACACTGGCTGGATCCTTGTTATCATGTTTAGTTGATTAGAAGTGAGAGTTGCACTGATGTCACCTCTTAGATTCCCATCGATCGTCTTTCTCTGCGTCAAATAACAAGATAACTAAATGCTATTTCTTCTTCTCTCACACTCTTTCTCTTTCACTGCACACCAGCTCTCTTGGTGTCTGTTAAATCTATTCCGACTCCCTTTTGTCATACTGTTAACATGAAGCCTCCTAGGTTGGATTTGACTGGGTTGCTTGAACAAAGAGCAGCTGGGGTTAAGGATGAGATTTAAAAAAAACTGCGTTAGCTCTTGCCATTGAAATGTTCCTTGAGCTGCTTCTGAATTCAAACCGTCTGATAGATTTCTCGTGGCATCTCATGCATGTTATCAAGATTCCTTCCTTCTATCCCAATGTGAAACCAGCGCACGTTTAGAACGTCCTCTCAATTCAATTCAATTCAATTCAAAACCTTTATTTATCCAGGTGAAATCCCATTGAGATCAATGATCTCTTTTTCAAGGGAGACCTGCAGCAGTAGGTTCCACATGAAGACATAAAAACATAAACAACAGAACAACAAAAGGACATTATACAGTAAAATGTACAGGGATTACAATTTACATATCTATCCACAAGTACAGGTACCAACAGCATCCGCTTTTGTAGCATCCAACCGAGCTTTACAAACATGTAGTGGTACTAGCTTGGTAATCTTCCATTCTTTTTGCAGACTGTTCCATGTTAGTGGAGCTGCGCATCTAAAAGCTTTCTTCCCTAAGACAGTCCTAGCACTTGGCACATTTAATAAAACCACAGCATGCGATCTCAGGCAATAACTGCTTTCAATTCGCGGAGAGATCAGGGAGCAGATATAAGATGGTAGTTTATCCAACATGGCTTTGTAAATGAAAAAGTACCAGTGACTGAGCCTCCGTACAGTAAGTGATGGCATAACCGCCTTGGTATACAGGGTACAGTGATGCGTAAGTGCTTTACAATTTGTCAAAAATCTCAGTGCACTGTGATACGCAGCATCTAACTTGCTCAGGTAATTGGCAGGTGCATTCATATATAACAAATCACCATAATCCAGCACAGGTAAAAAGGTCGCAGTGACTAGCCTCAAGCGAGAAACAGGACTTATTTCTATAAAAGAAACCTAGCCTAGCCAGATTTTTAAGCAGGTTATTTACATGAAATTTAAAAGTGAGACAGTCATCAAGCCAGATACCCAAGTATTTGTAACAGGCATCCACTTCATGTTGTATTCCTTGCGTAGTTACAATATCCAAAGCATATCCAATATCCTCTATTTCCCTCTTCTGAGATTGGCAGTCCTAAAGCTCTCACCAGGGGCTATATTCCCATGACGGATGTTTATGACAAGTATGTGATCCACATATTCACATGCACTGGTAGACTCCAGCAGTAACACACATACAGACACTCCCACACTGGACCAAGTGAACGACAGTCCAGAGGAGATAATTCATTGTTATGGTTTCCACAAACCAGCTGACGTGCCCATTTCCAAGCCATTTGCAGGCCTGTTGGGATTTATAATAGGAGGCGTATCATTATGCAGCGATGCCAGGGTAGATGGGCAGATTTGGGGAATTTAATTTACACAAAAAGCACTGTGAAAATCAACCAGCTGTCAAGTAAGTGCATTCGGGATTGGATTTATGTAGCGAAGGGTGCATTTCATCCCCATTTCTGAATCAGTTTCTGACACCTTCTGAGTCCGTTTCCTCTCACTAAAAGGCCCATGCCCTGCCTGCTCAGCTCCCACTGTCCACTTTGATTACATAAGGGAGGAAGCAAAGTTTGCAACTGAGAAGCATCAGACCATTTCAGGACTTAATAGGGAAGTCAGTGTTATATCTACCCCAGCTCAGAGATTTAAAGTCGGTGCAGAACTGTTACCAAAGGCTCCCTGGAGTCTACATACTTACTTTACCTTTGTCACTCCCTTGTTTCATTGTTAAAACATCCTCTCTCCATATTCTTCCTCTCCCACTGCCACATCCTGTTGTGAATTGTAAATGTTCAGCGGTGAGCGCATGGACTCTGGATGGGATATGGTGAGGGAACAGAATGTCAAAAAAAGTTGGATCTGAATAACATTTTATAGCAATGTCAAACCTTCCCTAGACTGAAACTGCATAATGTGGTGCTACAGGCCCATGTGGAGATGTACAATAATATGACTTCTTCTCACCTTAACAAGCATTAACATTTTAAGAGGCACACTTTGTAAATCAATCATTGTTTTTCAAGGCAGAGTTAAACTAGCAAATAATCCCTTACCATTGAATAATGCATGCGTGTTTACCCCGCCTTGCTTTATCCACCAAACACGTAAATCTGCTTGTGACTCCATTTGTGACGGGAGAATCAAATCACTTTCTTAGTTTAACAAAGGAGCTTTGGAAGTCTAAAGGGATTCAAAAACAGCAACACGATCACAGGTGTGTGTGCGGTTTGGTTTGTATCAATGTTTCCTTGACAGGTTGAATCAGTTGCTATCCGTGAAGCTAAGCTAACCTGGCTCATCTGGCTATCTCCCTTATTTGATGCATCACCGTATTAGCTGTGTGCTTGTTACTTTTTTATGAGCTACAACAGATGTGTTCTGGGACTCATCCATCTTTTTTCAAGAGTTTGAATGTACAGATGGCCTTGTGCCCTTCATTAACCTTCTCCCCAGCCCTCGCTACTTCTTCTCTTCTCCGTCTCCTCGATGCTCACCACTCAGCATTTACTGTTACTGTGATCTGACCCAGCCTCTCTCTGAGCCTCTCTGCAGCACCACTGCAGCTCCATCAATCACACACACACACACACACACACACACACACACACACACACACACACACACACACACACACACACACACACACACACACACACACAGCAATTCAGAGCTCATGGGGAGGAGACAAAGATGGCTCTGTGACTCACAAGAGGAGGTGTGTGTCAGTTACAAACAGGCATGCACAGACTCACCGCACTGTGTATTCATGAAGCTGAGAAGGACCCCTGAGGGAATTTATTTATCATAAAATGTGTTAATTATTATTAACATAAAGTGTTAAGCTGTCTCTATATATATATTTATCTCAGCCTTAGATGAAGAGAGGGCTATTTATGTGTTTGTCTTACCATTTCTTGTGTAGATGTGTGTGTTTACATTTATGTGGGACTTGAACAGTTGAAATTGGTGAATCTTGAGAGCAATTGATACGTTGACTTTTTGTCTTTGGCAATTGCTATTATCCAGTCCACTTGAGCAATGGCATTTTCTTAGAGAAGAACAAACATTATGTGGCAGTTCATATACGTTCTAAACATTCTGAGATGTGAGTGTCTTCACACTGAAAAGGCATTAAGTAAATCCACAAAGAGACATTTATTACATTTGTTCATCCACAATGGAAATTGCTTCAGAGCATGCTTCGGTTAAAATAAACGACTTTCAGTTAGTGGATGTTGAGAACATTAACTCCCGACGCCTAATAGCATCACAGAGGCTTTCATTTCATGCCTCTTCCATGTGGAAAATGCCAGGGAGAAATTGCTGCTTGTTGCGTAGTGGGACTAATTTCACATAAAGGCAAAATATCTCAGGACAGTATTGCCAGCTAATGACATGCCATGCTGCTAATTAAAATATGTCACCGTGTCTCTGCTGGAGAATGAGTGAGCAGCAACACAGAAGCAATTACAATACACCATCAAATATAGTTTTAAAAAAGGTAACACTGTCTAGATGTTCCTTTTTAATCATAAAAAACTAGCAAGACTTACCTTGATTTGCTGCTTTTTTATAATTAAATGCTGAGTTTCAAAGCATCACGTTTCATGGTGTGTGTTTTGCACGGATGCACCTCAGTTTTTCAGAATAATTCACCTTTTAATTACCAAAACATTGGAAAAGAACAAGGTCGTATTTTATTTAAAAATGAATATGTCTAGATGAAAGGCTGCTCTGTCAATATACTGCAACTGCACTGCTTAGTTTGGCTTTGCTTTGATTGCTTTTAATGGTTTGAATTCAGACTCAGACATAATTAGCTTTCTCTACATTTCCGAGATACTTTGTGGTCATTATTTTGTCTAGATTTTAGTTTCTGCATGGTTGGCGTATTATCCTGTATGCACTGTTGTCTATGTTGTAACTTGTATATATAAAACAAATGATTCAGGCATTATATGTTACAGCTTAGTTGCTACCAATAAAAAGTATCCTTACACCTACAACAATACAACCTTCTTCACATCAAATAGAAAATACAGTGTGCAATAAAATAGTGAAATAGACTCAATGGTGCAGGTGAATTGCAGGAATAAGAAAATATAGGGTATTTGCAGACCTTTAGGAGTTCAACTCTCTAAAACGGTAGCTGAGCCTCTTGCTCTTGATACTGTATATATATTTGAAGTTATATTTGTTGGTGGTTTTTCTGTATGTTTTCTTCCAACTGTGCCCACCATGCGCCCTCACAACAGGGGAGCTCTCTGATCCGTGATGTTGTGGTTCTGCGGGGGAACTGGGCCAATCTGTGACAAGACAAGCTGTGCTCACTGTAAACTGCCTCAACAAGAGAGCATCACTCTTCCAGCGCTCACCAGACTGAGTGTGAGTTTCATTAAACACCCTGCAGGCTCATTGTGGCACTGCAGTGAGATCTACTGATGTTGAGCTACTGTTCAAGTTGAAAACCCTTTAACTGCAAGTAGGCTTTTATTGTGAAGAGGCTACAGGAAGTGTCGAGTTAATTACTGAGATAAGTGACAAACTGTTAACCCGACAAAATCAGATCTGGTTATGACATGTTGTAACACTTCCAATGACGCTGTTACGTTCCCTCTTGGCTAGGGGTACAAAGGGACACGACACGACCAGTTTGGAATTGGTAATTGTTACCGGTGGTTTATTTGTAACCAAAACTTTGAACACAATAATATCCACACGAACAGCCTGGACCAACAACGGACCAAACTGTTACGGTTTAACAACAAAGGACTCCAAAAGAGAGTTGCACAGTATGCTACAAAAGAAAGAATGTACCTCACTTCTAAAATGGAACAAAACACTAAACAAAAGGAAGCTGTGTGGAAACACAGCTGTTGCTGATCAACCGGTGCTAATCACCGGGGTCTAAGCAAAGTTTCACAAAGGCTGCTCTACAGGCGCTAAACTAACCTGGGTCTAAGCTGTTTCACAATGTCAATAATCTAAATGCGGTTCTACAGGAGCTAAGCAACCTGGATCTACGCAATACACACACACAAACCCTATACTAGACACAGAATACTACGACACACTGCTAATCAGTGTGCTCGCACAGAACCCTACTGAACACACTGCTAGGCAGTCTAAGGAATCACAGAATATGGCAATGTCACAATGCGAGGCTTGAGGCGTCTGTCCCAAAATACAGAGGCTGCTTCTCAGGTCGACTATTTTCATTTCCTCGCTCCTCGGTCCTCGGTCTCACCGGAAGTTGATTTGCCTGCGCCATCTTGAGTACCGTCCCATGGCTCTTATTTCTGTCGGAGGACCGAGGATCGAGGAGCGATCATGGAGGAGCGATAACCGAGGAACCACCAGACCATCCTTCGATGAAATCCTCAGATACTCACCCCGCCCCCTTACTGTGTATCGCTCACTGATTGGACGAGGCAGTGCATGCACTGATCTGATGCTTCTTGACATGAGAGCAGAGTGAAGAAAACACATGAACCTCACGGGAGTCACTCCTCAGTTTATACCGTGTTTTGTTTCAATTCATGTATCATTTAGTTACAAATATGTGATATATCTGAACAACAAAGTGGTCAAAAATCATTTAATTCATTTTTTGGAAACATTTTCATGATCGCTTTTTTCGTTTTACATTTTCATTTATTGTCATTTCCATTCAGTCAGTCATTAAGTGCTATTGAAATGTTAATGTGCTACATATCCACACAAACACACAAAGTGTGCAATCCAATGAATGTTAATCCAACTGGGTTTTGATAGATAACATATCTCTTTTTCTTCTCTCAATTATTTTATTTCTTTAGTGCACTCTAATCAATATTAATTAAACTATTGTTCGTTTATAAATGTTAATAATGGCGTTTATCTTTTTTGAGAATTAGTTCTTATTTTATTTTATTTATTGGGGTCTACAACAGATGATACAAATGTTTGTGTCAGTAAATGTGTACTAACAGAGGCGGGGGGGGTGTGTGGAAATAACGGGGACATGAGCTGCTGTCAGACGATCAGCTGTGCAGCGTCATCACAAACGGACGTCGCTTCACGTGACGCTCTGGAGGAAAGGACGTCCCATTGCTCTTAAAACTCATTTCCCTGCTTCTCGTGGTTTCCTTGCGTCCCTCCATGCTTCCCTGGTGGGAGGGACTAAACGCAGGGAAACGACGCAAGTGAGGGAAGCAAGGATTTAATTTAATCGACCTGAGAAGCAGCCAGAGCCTCCCGAATGGTGTCCGTGTCCGGCCTTTATGCTCCTCCCCCGGATGACGTGGCAGAAGCGGGCGGGGATTGGGTGACGTCCGTCCAGTCACCGCGGATGTTACGTTGGTCGGTACGGCCACTGACAGCATAGGAACCGCACAGCTCATTTACATACACACACCCAGAGTTAAGGGCACAAGGTAACAGCGGCTGTAACAGACGCTCATGTCCGTAACACACTTACATTATGTATTTAATAGCTCTGAATAAGTATAGTTGTATGAGATATTCATAATACATCACAATTTTCATCATGTCACTTTCTACCTTGGCAGATCAGTTTTAATAATATTCTACAAGAGGAATGTTCTCAGCACCGCAGTGAGCTGTGAGATAACGAGGTGCAGGTGACAGGTGTTTCTGCAGTTTGGGCCGATATCAAAAGCCAAGCTTGTCATCACGGCAAACAACACCTTTTACCGTGTCTCCCTGTCATGTGGGGAATGACTCATGCTGTGTCTGAAACCCGGCATTTTATCACAGTTGCACACGGTGTCCTGAGTTCTCCACCAGATTGGAAATGCAGCCACTGTCTCCTCTGTTAAATCTCAAAATGAGAAATGGACCTATAATCGATTAGTTGCTTTTATTGTGCAAGGGTGTCTTCTTTTGAGTGCATTACTTGAATCAACATTGTAATTGGGATGGTTTCCGTTTCTTTCCTATTTCTCTTACTATCTGAGTTACCCTCTTCCTATCCTTCTTATGCACAATATGTCTCAATACACATCCACTTGACACTTCCTTCATGTGTCATCATCCTTTATTCCATCTGTCTCCATCTCTTTCTCCTCCTTTCTTTTTCCATCCTCCTCAGTGGCCTTCAAACCCAATCCACTCCCAACGTATCCTGCTTCTGAAAAGAATTACGCTTAGACAGAAATAGAGAGGGAGAAGATGGCCTCTGATGGCAGGCAGGAGGACGGTGTCGGTGAAAGAGTGCGAGAAAAAGGTGGCAACAGTGCGCAGGAGAAAATGATAGATTTGCATGGGAGAGAAAAGTTTGAGGGCGAAGCATGAGTGTGAAATCCTGCAGAGCCTTCCCATATCAGCTCAACTGAGCAGAAACAAATATAGCCCATTTCTAATCCTCCTCATTAGCAGAGAGGTAATAATCTCATCTGAGAGCAGCGGATATTGTTAACATCCCCTGCCCCAGAAACATCAGTTAATACATGATGAGCAAACATAGTTAGAGCTTTAATGCCACAATGCAAACAAAGCTAACCGCTATAAGCCTCGTTTTGTATTGCTTGGCCATAAGCAGTGCTAGTTCCTGTTAAGACTGCCAGGTATTACTGACACACAGAACAATGCTAAGTCCCCGTTAGAGAACCCCAGCCACTGCAGGCGCTTAGCATGGCTTGGGTTTCCATTAGACCACACACACACACTCACACACACACACACGCATTGTCTCACACACACTCAGCCCCCTGATTCCCATTAACCTGTGGGAGCCCCTGTGTAGCTGGGAGAGAAAACCCCAATTTGTCAGCCCGCGTTTGGTTATGGAGCTGAAGGTCGTTAGCAAATAGAGTTCAGCTCTAATTATCGCCCGACATTCCTTTGCATGAGAGTGCATTTGTGTCTGTGCATGCATATTCTATATGTAAGTACATTAGTGTGTGTGTACATCAAACTGTGTGTGTGTGTGTGTGTGTGTTTTATGGCTGCATTCATGTCTATCTGCTCCTTGATTTTTCTACTTATCTGCAAATTCTAATTAGAGGTTCAATGGAAGGCTTCATCTCCCAGATAGATAATGCACACATCATTTTATTCCACTTTTTTTTCTCATCCTCTCTGCCTCTCTGTTGCTATGTCTCCCTGTTTCTCCTCCACTGTGCTGTATTTCAGTCTTTAACTAGCTCTCTCCTTTCCTCCCCCACCATTCCTCCCCCTCCCTCTGGACTGTTGCACATCTGATGAAAACAGGACTTATTGATTATAGGATTATATAAGCTACACTCTAAAAACGAATTCAGGCGACCTTTCACCTCCACTTAATTAAATGCATGGTTGCAAAAATGTGAGTTAATTGATTTAGATAAACATTTTAAGTTGCAAATATTAATTTATAAGTTGTGTTGACGTAATAATGTTGGTAATTACATCAACTTAATATTGTGTGTAATTTGAACTCTGATTTCTGCGTTATTGACTTAAAACTAAATTCAAGTTGAAGTAAGTAATGCAATTGACTTGATAACTTAATTCTTCTACACCTTGAGTTAAGGATTTCAAGTCCACTCCCACTTAACATGCCTGGACAAGTTCCCACAGTTAAGACAAATAGAAATATACAAAGGACATTTTAAGGTGAGTGTCATCTTTTGTCATTCAAATACAGTAGATAGCCTTGTAGTTGCACAAATTGCTGTTTGACCAAAATTAGCAGCCTTTGAACTGTGAATAGTTCTGTGAGAGGATACAAAGTAGAGGCTACTGTGAGTGTAAAAATACTTTGGTTACTATTGTGATGTCGCTTTTTATTCAAAATGAATCTCGTGAAGCAGATCAAGGACATGCTTCTTGAGGTAGGATCGTTATTTAGAGTTGTCACTGAAATGCAAGTTGTTGGCAGTCACCCATTCAGAATATATTCATTTAGGTAATTTCTCTTTTTTTCCTTTGTCAAAAATAGCACAATACAATTGAAGTACGCAGAGAACTATAGCCATCCGCTGCCTTGTCGTGTATCTTGGAGAAATGGAAGAGGACCTTTTCAAGGAGTTTAGCGAAGTAATTAAAAATCTTGAAATCAAATCAAATCCACGGCCCAGTGTAAAAACACAGGACAAAAGCACTGCTCTCTGTCAGCTACATTTTGAAGCATATTGCACTTTTGGCCACACCCCAATCAATAATATCTTAGCAACGTTCAGCATAGATAGGTGTTGACAGCAATGGCATGGGAAAAGGATTGTGTAACATTTGAAAAGTGGCTTCTGCTCTTCACTTAACCATATTGTATGGAACCTGCAAAAAAGATAAGAAGATACACTAAAACTTGCACGGTTGTGATTGACAAAATCTGTCCACATGCATTTAAACACTGGGCAAAGTACTCAAAAGCACCTCTGTGTGTCTTCAGGACCACATTGCCATGACGACACACACATGCAGACTGAATAGGTGAAAACAATACCAGCGTTGCTTTAGCAGCTGGTAATAATGGCTCTGAATTAGCTAAGAGTGACAGTTTAAAAAGTATGCAATTACCTAATTCCTTATCTCTTATGCGCTAACTAGGGATGTAACGATACCAAAAACTCACGGTACGATAATATCACCATCAAAAGTCCACGGTACGATATTTATCGCGATATTGAAAAATAAAGGAAAAAAAAGTCCTTTTTTTTTTTCTTTACTTGAATTGTTTTTCTTTATTAAATAATAAATCTGATTTGTACATCATTTTAGTAAGATAGTAGTATTTTAAAGTGTCAACAATATAATAATCAGACCCTGCAATAGAATAAATCAAGTTTCACTTTAGTTTTTCAAGTAACTCAACTCTAACTCACTCACTCACTCACTCACTCACTCACTCACTCACTCACTCACTCACTCACTCACTCACTCACTCACTCACTCACTCACTCACTCACTCAGCATCATCAAGGTTATCTTTTAGGAATATGAGCATGTCCACATTTCCAGGTAGAAGCTGGGATGTTTGGGCGTTTACAATATCCCCTGCTGTGGAAACAACTCTCTTGCTTGGTACTGATGTTGCTGGGACAGAGAGATATGCTTTGGGCATGGGTAACAGCAGTGGGTCAAACTGTGCATTGTCTCTCCACCACTTCAAAAACAATACAGTTGTTTCCAAGAAGGTGAGGCGTATTGACAGAGATATAAATATACTGTTGGTACTTGTCAATGTTGTTTGTAGCCTTTATGCAGGTGAAGCCCCTTGAGATCAAAATATCTCTTTTCAAGGGTGACCTGCAGGACATTAGTTACACATGTATAAAAACAACAGAACAACAATAAGGATGACATACAACATAATGTACAGGGTACAGTTTACAAACTCTATTTACAGTGACAGGTACCATGAGTATCAAACAGCATGTCACCCAGCCGAGTTTTAAAATGATGCAGGGGAACCAAAGTGCTCAGTTTTAAACATGTTTGCAGACTGTTCCAAGTTAGTGGAGCTGCACAACTAAAAGCTTTCTTCCCTAAGACAGTCCTAGCACTTGGCACATTTAATAAAACATCATGAGATCTCAGGCAATACGTACTTTCAATTCGTCGAGAGATCAGAGAGCAGATATAAAAAGGTAGTTTACCCAACATGGCTTTGTAAATGAACATGTACCAATGACTGAGCCTCCGTACAGTTAGTGAAGGCAGACCTGCCTTGGCCTACAGGGTACAGTGATGAGTAAGTGCTTTACAGTTAGTAACACATCTCAGAGCACTGTGATAGGCGGCATCTAACTTTTCCAGGCAATGGGCAGGTGCATTCATATACATCAGATCACCATAGTCCAGCACAGGTAAAAAGGTCACAGAGCCTTTTCCTGGCTTCAAGCGAGAAACAGGACTTGTTCTGAAAAAGAAACCTAGCCTAACCCTCAGCTTTTTAAGCAGATTAATGACCTGAAGTTTAAAAGTAAGACAATCATCAAGCCAGATACCTAGGTATTTATAACAGGTAACCACTTTGAGTACTTGTCCTTGCATAGTAACAATATCCAAAGCAGTGTCTGTAGTCTTTTTAGCTTTAGAAAAGAGCATTAGAGAGCATGTCTCTAGGTATGTACATGTAGCCCTGTAAATACGATGTCCTTTATTGTTATCTGTTGTTTTATGTTCATGTTGTAACCTACTTGTTGCTATGTTGGACAGGTCTCCCTTGAAAAAGAGATTGATGATCTCAATGGGACCACCTGGTTAAATAAAGGTTTAAAAAAAAAAGAATTATCAAAAAAAAAAAAAAATTATTTAAAAAAATCGCGGTATATTTTCTCTCACGACGGTATTGAGACATTTATTTACCGCGATATTCGATATATCGTTACATCCCTAGCGCTAACCTATTATTTAATGTGCTTCAAAAGGACATGAATATCGCCTTCATCAGTGACCGGTCCACCCAGGATCTGACCATACGATGGCAACCATCGTGGTCGAGGGAAACAAATGAATGAGCAAGCATTCTGCGTTAAATGTGTTCATACTGTTTGAAATAATGACTGTCGGCAGTGTAAACATCTTTGTTACATCTTTTGTAACATTGATGTGTGTGATCTGCAGACTGGTGGCCATTGAGAGTTTGTTTCTGTAGTTTTACAAAAACTTTACAGATTTAACATATTTGGCACTGGTTTTAAATCTGCAAAGGCCTCTAACTTCATTGTGATGGCAGCATGTATTTGCTGTGTCCCCATGTCCCATGGTAATATGGCTAATGTGTTTATTTATTATTTGTGGGGCAATTTAAATTTGTTAATTATCTTTTTTCTCAAGATTGAAATGAAGCTCAGTGCAACTTCTTTCAGGAAGACTGGGTGTATTCACTCAGCAGCTGCTTATAATCAGCTCATCACAGGCGTTCTCTTTAACCTATTACATTTCACCTCATTCTCCAGCAGCCAATCACCGTGCTGCAGCCAAACTATAAAATGGTTCTCCTCTCTCCTGCAGTCAGCTGTGATTTCAGGTGTTCATGCACCTTATCGTATGGCATGTGTCAATAAATGTTCAAACAAAATAAAGTCTCTCCTGATTGAAACATCATGTGTTGAAATAAACAACTGCAGTTCAAAATAAAAAGTGAATTGCCTAATATTTTTGTTGTGGAATCAATTTCTTTCTTTCTTTAAAGGCAAAAACATGAAAAAGCTAAGGAAAAAAAATATTGAATACAATATATTTGGAGCAACTTCATTTATAAATGGTTGTCAACTTAAAAACGTGTGTTCACAATGACGGTAATTAAGTATACAACTTAAAATTCCTTTTAAATCATGTGGTAAAACTAGTCGGAACAACTTAATCTTTTGAGTAATCAACTTCAAAACTTGTGTTTATAATACCAATTATTAAGTAAGTGGTAATTAAAAACACCTCTGATTGTAGAGGAAAAGCCTTCTCCCCTAACTCAAATAACTTTGTTTCTTTAAGTGTTACGGTGTGTGCAGGAAGCAGGACCCAAATGCAGATTAAAAATGTCAAAAATATCTCCTTTATTTCAAAGCTATACTCTAAACAAAGACAGAACAGAACACTCACCGAAGACCAGGTCATAACACAAGACGAACCGACAAAGACAGACAGAAAAACCAGAACTTAAATACACACAAGACACAGGTGAGGAGGGAGGAGAAAACACAGGGACACCAGGTGCACACAATCAGGTAATCAGACACACCAGGGAAACTAACGACAGGGAACCACAGACAGATCTAAAGACAAGACACAACGCAGACAGAAAACCAAAGACAGATCTAGACAAGACAAAACACAACACAGACAGAAACAGGCAAGACAGGAGGTGAAGACCTTTCAAAATAAAACATGAAACAAAAGACAGAAAAAGACAAGACAAAATACAACACAGACAGATCTTGACATTAAGACAATTTCATTAGAAGTTGTCTTAACTCAATAAACATCGATGCAAACTGTTGCGTTGATTTTCTTTGTTGAGCCAAGGCATTTGTTTTTAGAGTGTATCAACCTTGTTCTTTCTCTCGCCAGCGCCTGAGTCCACGATAAAAAAATACACTCCAGGCATCGGGGTACTTGTGGGGGGCAGTTAAATCACTACCAATGATTCTTAACACCTGTCAGCCATCCGTAGGTGTTCAATCGCTGAGGTTTAGTCTGATGATGACAGTCGGGCAGGAGTCAGTGGTCAGGGTCGGTACAGTGCAGCGCCCCAAAGCCCCCCTCAGGATTCAATATTCTGCTCAAGGACACTCAAGGAAGGCCTCATGACAGAGGCTTCAATTTGGATCCTCTGTTTGAAGGGCAGTGTCTTTATTAGTTAGCCAACATGCTGTCAACTTTAAAAAATGATCTAATATCTAAAAGTTGATGTATTATATGGACATTCACGAGTAGGGAAGCAATGTGAGTTCGTTCCCATACAGCAGTTTCATTTTAAAACCAGGATACGTTAAGCTTCAAATATAACATCACTTTTTACCAAATATTTCCTCTTTACTCTCTGTTCTTGTTTTCTCTGCAAGCATATAATAAACAGTAGGATTCTCATTTTCATATCAATGGGAATAATAATTAGTCGGTCTTTGCACGGTGTTTTCTTACTTCCTAAGTGATCTTGTTAGTTTCAAAGAAATGTGAAATTATTCAAATTAGAAAAGCACATCTGATATTTTTTTTGGACTACTTAAAAAGTTTCAAACATTTGAATGTGTCTTCAAGCTGCGGACAGTCTGTCTATATTTGTCCTGTCACCCCCCCAGCTTCTTCTCAGCACGCTCTTTCTGTACGGCACAGTAAACATATTGGACACCCTCTTCCTGTCTTTACTGCCAGTCACAACATATTGTTTCCCAGCATGGCAGGGTGTAGGGCTGACAAAGGGACGGTGGGCATTGGAGGGGGGGATGTTATGAGCTCTAGTTGCCAGCTTGGCATTAAATCATGTTTTTGACCACGCGGGAGGGCAGAGAGGAAATGACTGACGCCCGTCCACAGCAACGCTCACTGATGCTCTGATACTAACAGTTCAAGTGTTCAGAGGGGGAAATGGAAACACATTGAGCATGTTTTCCAGGTCTTCCAGCGATCCTCAAAACATCTTAATAAAGGGAGTGAAATAATCAATCTAGAAATAAGGCCTTAATTGCTTTAAAACGTTCAAATATATATAAAAATATGAGTTAAAAATACTAAGACAGCATCGTTTTAATTTTGTAAATGTATGGCTATAACTCAGAGTATTATTTGCAGGAAGTTACTCAAATTCTCCACAATGTTCTTTATTTTGGTAATTGTAAAATTGACCTTGGATTTTATTCCAAGTAGCAATAAAAAAGTATGTAATCTTACTTGCCTAAATCAGTTTTTTGTTTTCTTTAAGTTGCAGTACACTTATGATGCATGGAATCAGGTGCACATTCACATATATATTAAATATCTAAAGAGTAAGAGCCTCTATACAAATACACATTTAGTTGTAGGTTTACACACACAAACACACACACACACACGCACACACACACCCACACACACATACCATGTATACATCACTTCAGGGGACATTACATTGACTTACATGCATTTCCTGGAGACTTATCCTAACCTTAACCATAACCGACACATGCCTAACCCTAACCCTAACCCTAACCCTAACCCTAACCCTAACCCTAACCCTAACCCTAACCCTAAACCTAACCAAGTCTTCACCCTAAAATTAATGATTCCCCTCATGGGGACCTCCAATTTGTCCCCATAAGGGAAGCCAGTCCCCACACGTGACTATGTAAACATATTTAGGTCCCCACAAGTATAGTAATGCTAGACCACACACACACACACTCACACACGCACACACACACACACACACACACACACACACACACACACACACACACACACACACACACACACACACACACACACACACACACACACACACACACACACACACACACACACAGGCAAATAGGCAAATACAAACATATTTGTGTTGTGTTAAATGTAATTGAAGTAGTTCTTCTCTAGTTATGATACTAGAAACAATTTCACACATGGGATCTCATGCTACAATTTCTCACTGCAGTGATATGGGGGGGAGAGAAAGTGTGTGTGTGTGTGTGTGTGTTTGTAATTGTGCTGCAAGTCAGCACCTCCACATGCAAGTGTGTACAACTTAATATCTGATCCTGGAAAACATTTCAATGTATGGATGGAGAACCAGGAAATACTTCAGTTATAATAACAAGTGTACCTGAAAACTCCAGCTAATTATTGTTGTCCTCTGGGGTGGAAATAAATGCATAGGAAGGTGATATTTTTTAATTTAAAATGTACAATAACATGCACTCGCATTGATTATTAAAGGTCGTTTTTACATCATATACATGTACCGTGTACACGCTTTAATCAAAGTGCACTTTTAGTAATTATAGGCCTTCTGAGGCCTTAATGAATTAAAGCTTAAGACCGGCTGTTTATTGGAATCCAATAGTGTAATTGAGTGTATATGCAGATATAGATTACCTATCCATTTCACGTTCTGGCCATGATGGACTCAGCTTATCAACGTAATTACAACTGGCACAGAGTGGCAAACAAATAACTCCTCAACCCTCTCCTGAATGAATACACACTGCAGCATGTTCATGTAGCAAATACTAAAGTATAAATACTGAAAACTGCATCATAGGCATCCTATCTCCCAATAATCTGATTACTACACTGTTTGTTTCTCTTTTCTGTTACAGCCAGACACACTTTAAACATCTTTAATACTTGTATAAATTTGCTCCCAGAGTGAATTGATATACTGATACTATTGAATTAAATCTTGTTCAGTAGCTCACATCCCTTTTGTTTTGTCTTCAGGCCACACTAGCTCACCATTACTGGCCTTTTTTAATGATTGCAGTGTTCTGAAAAACAGACTATCCGTGCACTGTGTTTCTGTTTAAGCTCCTTTGACAACAATATACTGTACTCGCTAACCAATAAGCCAAATCCCCAAATCTCACTATGGTCTGTGCTTGATGGTATTTTAATGGCCTCTGAAATGGAAGCCATTCCCATCTGAGGAACCATGGGAAAACATTATTAATCCTCTGTTGTAATGAGCGCCGCACAACAAGCGTACTTTGCTGGAAGAAAACACGCTAACATACTCTTCTTTCTGTTCTGCAGCATTAGCAGGAAAAGCAATAATGATATACTTAGATATCTCAGGATTTACAGCACTGTCTGTTCCTTTTTATGCATTTCAAGTTGTGCATGTGATGTTTAAAAATGAATACTGTGCAGCATCATAAAGTACTGCAACAATAATGGGAGAGGACACCGGGCAATAAGCATTCTGCTGGATTAAGTATAGCCTTTCTGTAATATACTCTACATCACATGTGTCAAACTCAAGGCCCGGGGGCCAAATCAGGCCCGTGGTGGATTTAATTTCAGCCCGCAGGATAATGTTTAATCACTATTAGATCTGGCCCTCCGGTATATTTCACGAACACCTTCACTCCATCCTGAGGATCTCCTCCGCTCAGAGCCTGAGCCCAAACATTGATGACCTTGCACCCGAGATGAGATGCCAAGATAGAGTCGATAGAGCCATAAGAAATGAATGCAACTGATTATTTAATGTTGTTTTTACATGCAATAATTTAAGCTTTGTTAGTTCCAGGTTTAATATGTGCAATAAGTTCATTTCAATAAGTTATGCAATTGAACCAGTCCGGCCCTCGACTAGTACCCATTTCTTTATGTTGGCCTACTGTGTATTTGAGTTTGACACCCCTGCTCCACATGGTCATTTCTTCATCTGGGAAACATAACAAAACAAAGCACAGTAAATGATAAATGAATCCACTGAACAAAGTCATTTTCACACAAAAAGGGAGAACTGTAATGATTCAGAGCTCAATCATGTGTTGTCGTTTTTGCTCACTAAAGCCGAGCTGCTAATGCACTTTGGGGATTGCACTCCCTTATAAGACATTTATGGTCTGTATTACGATGCAGTTACCTTGGGATTCTTGTGAATTATAGGCCATATCTGCACCACCTACGCTCCATCTGTTTAAATATGTGCTTTCGCTCAATCAGTTTCTGTGGGTCAGCCCGCTCTGCTGCGTTACTCCTACTGACTACTGGATCCTTCATGTTTTCTTTTGTATAAGATTCAAACATACCTTCATTCAGAGAGTGAATGTATTCAATCAAGCTTTTTGATTAAAGAATGGCCACATCTGCATGTTTCTTCTGAACATGCTGATCATTGAACTCGGCTTGGTTTAAAGGCTGGAAAGCAGTCTGAGCTGTTGATTGCATAATGAGCTGCTCACTCAGTCAATGAGACGCTAATTGCATACAGATTGTGAGAGCAAATTGGATCAAAGACGTGGCGCAAAAGTGACCTCCACTTTCATGTATAGGTTGAGCCCTCACCACGCCCACATCATTTGTTATAGGAGACACTTGAGCACATTGTAGCTACAATATTGACAGTATACACATAGTAGTATACAGACCAACACTCATACTGAAACACTTCCTTTGTTTACTCCCTGGTTATCATGCTTTCTGCCAAGTGTTTGACAGAAAGACAAAGACAGGTTTTAACACAGACGTGAATGTGTTTCAAGCCTGTCTTTGTCTCTCTTTCTGTCGAACACTATGGGATGTTAAGCTGCCTTTCCTTTGTGCTTACTCTCAAACACACACCTGAGCTCACATGTCCACACTGAGCGAGGCAGAGGGCTACGCTTCATGCAGCTCTGAGCAGCTCAGTCCTGGTTGAGAGTTCACTGAGTCCAGCAGGTCTAACTGATCTGACCTGGCACCGAGCGGACATCAAACAGAAGCACATGGCGACTGAGAGACACACATGCAGAGTGAGGAAGTGTGGAAGTAGTTTTGACACTCAGTTTAAACAGTTTAAACAATACAAACATTAAGGATGTTGTTATGGGAATCATGGACATCTAATAAAGTTCTGTAAGTCATGCCAGGCGTTAATAAAACAAAGTCTCCCCATGCAGTCTGTACTTTCTGAAATGTGTACATGATCACACAATGTCAAAACGTGCATTGGTGTGTTTACAAATGATTGTGTAATATCTAGTTCCAAGCGTGGTCAAAAGGTGTATACATACTGTAAGATGCTCTCCTTCTGTAGACATGTTCTCTGCAAGGTTAATCTGTGTCTTATACTGTTGGACAACAATCTCAACTCGAACCACTTCTATGTCTGTGCTTTAATGTGTTTCGTTATTTGCTTATGTTGTGAGTGTTTAAGATATCGGATCCACGACAATGTAATAAAGAAGAAAACAATAATAAAAAAAACTATTTAAAACAAGGATATCAAAAATATGTCCTAACTAATGTTATTATTTCAGATAAAAGCATTGACTCAAATGCTATTTTACAAAGAAAAAAAGAATCAGCCACTCATCTTTCCTCTGACATCGTAAATATGGGTCGTGATAAGCCGCTCGCACCGACACACGTTATGACTCTCTGATAATGGCTTTGTTTTTATTCTATCATTGCGGCTCACTCTGATCCAATTTGACGACAACGTTGCAGAACCTGGTCACGCACTAGTCTGTTTATAAGTTGTCGGAAAAGTAATGTGGCTCGATTATAAGAAACCTTTGCTACATAAGTGCTCTTGGTTACCCTCTTGTTGTGTCCCTCTGTACTGGGCAGGTTGTGAAAAGTCCAATTTGAGTTTTTCCACTTTTCTCCAGGATCCTATACGTACTTCCTGTTTCTGTTCTGCCCCCTCAACTTAAACTGCACTCATCCGCCCTTTTACCTTACGTCCCTTTCCAATAGTGCATCAAAAACACCAGAGGAGTCCAATCGGGGAGGGGCATTTTGTCAACACAGACCTCCCAGCAGCCAGAGGCTCCTTGGATTACCAATGACACAGAGAATCAGTCATCCTGAGTAGCCCTTTAATTACTGAGATGAATAATAGATGAACGCATACAGCAGACCCACAAGGGTTTATCGAACTGAATGTTAGCCCAAAGAGGGTCCGTGGATACATTATTGGAGAAACCTAGAAGAAAAATTGGGCAATGTTCTATACAAAACGACTGACTGCAAGAACTTGATAAGGGGAGTGAGAAATGCTGCCAGATGATTTCCAAGACTTTTTGATTGAACACAGAGTTTAATTTTCACTGAAGTGTTTTATGTTAATTATAATATTTCAAACTGTCGATTACCACACTGGTGAAAAGTGGCTTTTGACATTACAGCAGAACATATAAGCAGCCGTTGGTGCATTTGGAAGCTGCCAAATGTGGTTCTTAGTTTGTCTTCAGACAATTTGAAATATGGCGAACATTAGTTAAAATATCATTTATTCCAGCATTGATCGTTCCTTCCATTTTTCTGACTTCTACATTTTGTGACTCAAAATCTTGTTGAGATTTTTGTTTTCGCTTCATTCCAAAAGTTAGTTTAAATTTCACTTGGCAGATTTAATTGTAGAAGGAAACTGGAAGAAACGATATGTGTGTCTGTGTGTGTCTGTGTGTGTGTGTGTGCGTGGTGGGATTTCTGTCTTTATGTGGGGTTTCTTCATCCAAAACATCTCATTATGCGCTTGGTCTGCGCACACATTGGCACGGGGCGGCAGATCTGTTGACAAAAAAAATTGCTTTGGTGGTGGTTCCAAGACATGAAAAATGAATCCGGACCAAAACATTTAGATTAACGGCTCAAGCTAAAAGCTGGCAAGCCCGGGGGGGGGGGGGGGGGTAGTTGAGAAAACAGGGGCTGGGAGGGTTGAAAGAGAAATAAGAGTGTATAAAGTGAATGAGCAGCAATTTCTTCATATTAATAATCTTCCAAGGAGAGAAGAAAATAAAAGCTAATTACATTTTAAAATGCACCCACTCACATATCAACTCACAGAACTGACAAGGGCCAACAAATGCATGGGAATATTAACATAAGAGTAAAAGAAAGGGACAATTCGAATAAATTATGTTAAGTGTGTCCGAGATTTCATTTAAAAAGTACTTGAAAAGTCATCATCTTGAATATTATAAACTCCTGATTGGATTTCTTTAAACTTATGATAACCTCTCCTTACCTGTCTCTTTAATTCAACAGAAAGCATCTCACATTTAGAAAAGTTAGCACCTGTCAGTGACTTAAATAGTGATTTGAATTCCCACTGGGTTGTTGTGTGAATTGAAATTGAATGGGCTCTCACCCTGGTCTCCAAATGATTGTTATTCCCTCCACTGACATCCGGCTGTGGAGCCCTGTGCAGAAAGGTGCATAACGCAGCCAGTATTACAGTCATACAGGGTTTGACTTGATTCACACTGGATGAATTTACAAAACATCATATGTGAGATCTGGATTTTGAGAACAGAAATGGACCATCGCAGGAACATTCGTTCTTTGGAGCGTCAGGATCTCTAGTGAGGACTAAGGCTAGTATCAGTTCTACTTTGTCGCTGTGGCTTCTTTTCAAATTGTGTTTGTTTCGTCCTTTATTCTTCTTTTATCCTCTTCATTGATCAGCGAGCTCGAGGCTGCTTTGTGACTGTGTCCCTGACGCTTGTTGGACTGTGATGTGTTCACAGGCTGTGGGAGCGTCCAAGTCTTGAAGGTCACCTGCTCAGCGGGGCATTTTGAAAACAAGATGCGACCACAATCGCTTCGTTCTTTTCATACAATGCTATACTGTTTAGCTGCTGACATTCAAGGAAAAGCTGCCCCGTGGAGGTGGCGTATACACAAACAAATGTGTTTACATTCAGTGTTATTCTCCAAAGCGCATTGTGTGCAACCTTCAGGTATAGAAAACATGTTCAGTTCATTTCCTTCTCAGAAAACAAGTATATTAAACCCAGTTTGGTCTAATTCCAAGTTTCTAAGCTTGCGTTCTTCTTCATTAATGTGTTGTTGCATCGCAGCCTATATCTTGTTGTTTTACAGGCACTTGTATTTCAGGGGAATGGTGAGAAGCCGTTTAGAGGACTGTTTGCTTGAGACAAATCAAAACTGGGATCACTCACTGAGAAACCCCTCCACAGTGCTGCCTTCCAGTGGTCTCAAACTCCATAAGGAAGCTCTTTAATGGTAATTGTATGTCCATGGTACACGTGCTACATCCACCCTGCTGAGGAGTCCATGAATATCACATTTATAAAGATTCGTACTTGTGTTTACGTCAAATGTTCGCCATGGAGTGAGGACACTGGCTAACGGTTAGACCAGCCATCTGTAATGCCAATTACTGAGGCCTTTTCTCTCCTGCAGAACATCTGTTAATGTGTGTACCATACCTCTTTGTGAAGCCCTCCAGGGAGCTGCTGTCGCGCTTTCCCAGGTGTACATGACAACACGCGTCTGTAACGGATTGCTAATTAGCAAATGGCCATTTGACCGTCTTTTCAACTCTATCTCTGTGTGACCCCATGAAAAAGAACTTCAATCACTTTATGAAAGCTATTTCAGAGTCACTTTCATTTCCCAGATTGGACAGCTAAATAGATTTTGATCTAGCTTTATTGATATGTCACAAAACAGCTGAACAAGACATGAACGGTCATTAAAAAACAGCAGGATGATTCATAGTGCCCTGCGTGACAGTCAGTTTTCTTCTTTTTTGTCATGTAATAATGACTATAATAATTAATATTCCATCCGTCACATACTTACGTATATATTATACCTTGCTTTATATCTTGTTATTGTTCATTTGTAAATGTAAAAGTTTTCTACTTTCTTGTTTATTACAATGCCATGTATTTTATGCTGCTGCAACACAAACATTTCCCAAATTGGGATCTATAAAGTACTATAGTGTCTTATCTTATCGATCTTATGTATTTCTAATGATACAGTATTACACACTGAGTGAAAACTAACTACTGCCTTTTTCAAAAGACAGAACAAAAACAGCTTCCTGCACAACACTAATGGAGTGATGTAGACCAGAGGACATAAATACCAGAGAAGGACTATATTGAGTTTCTAAACAGAAGAATCTAGGTCACTACAGACGGCTTCTATGGTAGCAAACACAATTTAGTTAAAGACCTCCTCTCAGCCTGCTCCAGATGGACTCTGTCTAACTAAAGCGTGAATGTGGGCGTTAATGTGCAACATGGAGCAGAGGCCCGCCTCACCAGAGACCGAAGGCCTGCAGACGGAGACGCTCTCTCTCTCTCTGGCAGTTTGGAGTCAGATTGCATCTCCGTGCAGCTGTTGGCACTTTTGACAGCTTCCACTGTGTGCATGACTTGAGTCCAGAAAGAGCCCCCAGGCCCCCAAACGTCATCTTTCAGTGTAAGTGAGAGGACATACTTGACAGCCCCATACCGAAACTCCACACAAACAATGTTTTGACAGTCATTAAATAAAGATAGCAGAGTTTGTAGTAGAGATTTTGCTCAGCAGTCTGACAAACACTGGATGCTCTTCGCCGGCTGACAAGTGCTTTGTTAAAGGATCTCAATTCAAAATTCATAGAAGATGGGATGCACAAACAATAGCTCACATGCACTTGCACTGAAATCTCTGCCCAGGTAGACTTTACTATACAGTTGTTTTCTGCCCTCTATTTCAAATGGAGAAGCTTTAAAACATTCACACAAAAGGTACAACTTCTTCTAGGAGTCCATCCAAATTATTTTATTTTATCTTGAGATGTTAAAAATACACATTTTGTTAGGAATTTGTACTTAATACTTGTTAACTGTCTCTGCCTGGGCTATTTGCCCGGATGGCCAATATGGCAGGTCATTTGAAAGTAGAAGAAAATCACAAATCTTTAAAGGAGTTTTTGCCTGCCAGTTTTTCCCGGTTATTATGCCACTCCGGATGCCAACATGTAGCTTTCTGGCCACGATTGTATGCCAACTGATCTTTAGCATGTCATGAATTGCACCTTGAATGTGTTATGCTGTATTCATATCCAACTCCCTTTAGCCTGAGAGATGTGGCAGTGATGTAAAGCCTTTTGAACACGCTGGCCAAACCCTGTCTCTCCGTGGCTCTGCTCCCACATGGTGACAGCCGGCTGACACATCTCCTGGTAGCTATTTTTCCATTTCCTAGTTATTTACCTCGCTGGAAATGTCACTAAGGAGGTTTTGGTAGGCAGCCATTTTCCTTTGCCTTCACCTCCTGTCTCTTTTTTCCATCTCATCTCTCTCCCCTTCAATGCTCCTGTTTATCCTCTCTTATCACACCGTCATGCTTAAAACTATCTGTCTCGTACCCTCGGGGGAATAGCCTGACATTTGCACATGGATATTGTAGTCATTTGCTTGCCCACATGGACGTACGGATCAATTCTTTGCTCTTCAGACATGTGCAAATATCAGCAACTGTGTTCCCAGCATATCACCGTGCGCTCTGCATTCATTACTGTGTTCCTTTCTTCCACACATCTGGTGCTTGTAACGTGGCATGAGGGCAAGTTTGCTGCATTTGTGTAGGTGTGCAGTCGATTCTTTCTTCACTACTTAATGTATACACTTTTGTGCCATGATCCTGAATCGAATCCTGTCTGACTGCATTAAAATCCTGGATGCAACACAACTTCCTCAAACTCAACAGCAATAAAACTGAACTCCTCCTCATCGGATCAAAATCCACCCTCAGCAAAACCCCCAACCTGACAATCACCATTGATGGCACCCCTGTTTCCCCCTCCACCCAGGCACGCAACCTTGGCGTGATATTTGACCCCACCCTCTCCCTCGAGCCCCACATCCGTCATGTTGTCAAAATCTCATTTTTCCACCTCCGCAATATTGCCAAACTCCGTCCCTCTCTCACCCGCCCTGCAGCTGAGCGCCTCATTCACGCCTTCATCTCCTCCCGCCTTGATTATTGCAACTCCCTCCTCTACGGCATCAGCTCCACCTCCCTCAGTAGACTCCAGCGTGTCCAGAACGCAGCCGCCAGACTCCTCACCCACACCAAATCATGGCATCACATCACCCCGGTCCTCAAAGAACTCCACTGGCTCCCCGTTACACACCGCATCAATTACAAACTCCTGCTCCTCACTTATAAAGCCCTCCACCATCTGGCCCCCCCCCTACCTCACTGACCTCCTCACCCTCTACCAACCACCCCCGGTCCCTCAGATCCACCTCAGCCGGTTTGCTTTCAATCCCCAAGGCCAAACTCCGGAGCTTCGGGGACAGAGCCTTCTCTGTGGCAGCCCCGAAGCTCTGGAACTCACTCCCCCAAGACCTCCGTGAGTCTGAGTCCCTCACCCTGTTCCAGTCCCGCCTCAAAACCCACCTCTTCAACTCTTTATCTATAAGCCCCCCCCCTCTTAATCAACTTCCTCCTGACTGCTTTTCTGTTGTGTTTTGTTTCATTTTGGCTTTGTCTCTGTTTTTTGTTTTGTTTGTATACCCCCCCTCCCAAATGTAAAGCGTCTTTGGGTCCAGAAAAGCGCTATATAAAATGTATATATTATTATTATTATGATGAACGCATATATACTGTAGAGGTTCGTATTAACTCTCATCATCATGGATCTTAACAGTTTGAATTTAATTTGTTCTTGCTATTTTCAATTGCATTGGATTCTGTATGCATACTATAATTACATTGTGGTACAGTACTAAAGCAGCCATTTGCAGATATTCTAAAGCAATTTAGTTTAATTGTATGACAATTGTGTCCTTGGGCAAGACACTTCACCTGAACTTGCTCCTGTGGGTATTGTCCACAGTGACCATTGCATGTATAAAAAAAAAATATGTGTAATGTGTATTTGTAAAGCGCTTTGAGCATCTGGAAAAGCGCTATAATAAATGTAAGGAATTATTATTATTATTATTATTAATTACTGAGATCCTGACCTCGTCTTTGTGTAATGTGAAAGTAGAAGTTTAATTGGCTCTCGTACATCAAAGTAAATCAATGAAAATAAATGTCAATCAAACTATTATATAACTGGATTCTATCTACAAACTTAGTTCTGCAGTACTTTGATATAGAAAGCATTCATTTAATGTACTTTGCAATTGAATTGAGTCTAAACCCAAATAAGAATTGCAATTGGTCCGCACACTAATCCAAGCAGCACATTGAGGACAGAACTGGAAGTCAAAATATATTGCTCTTGCTGTATATTGTGCGAAACAAAAGCCATCAGATGTATACTTTAAATACTGAACATATACTGTACAACGTATATTATTAGGAATCTAGAACAGGAGGAGACCAGTAGCAGCAGCATGTCGAAATAATAATAATGTGCACACAAAGAGATGCATGGAGCTAAACTAACCTTATTAAACTGTCCAAACATGTCTGCAGATGTCATTGTTTTGACTACTTAATGCACATGTGGCAGTAAAATCAATTCAAGCTGCATGAGGGCAACACATATTTATATCTAATCAGTCACTTTGTAAACAAAACCAGAGAAATGCTAACTGCCACAGGAGGGGTTTTCATTAACACAATTACCGATGAATGGGACTTCAGCTTCAAGAGGTGTTTCAAAACACCTGAGCATGTTTTAACATAATCCAGCCGTGATATGCTATTTCAACATGCTTTGTACTTTAATCGTGCATTAGCCTGTTGATTACAGGTTTCATTGTTTGATCTGATCACTACAATTCTTTAACGTAGTGATTTCGCACCATCAGAGAGTTAAGAGGGCTCCGAGGGAAATAACTGCAGAAATACAGAAATATATTTTTCTCCACACTTCAACACCTCCATTCCCTTTAAAATCCACTTTCTCCATACATCAACTCCACTCTCCAATGCCATTCATTCCTTTTCTCCCTGCACTTATATGCTATTCAATGTCTTTGCGTGAGTGTGCATCTCCATGTGCAGCTGGAGGAAGTCATTGCTGAAAAACCTATATACTCTTGAGACAGAAACTGCAGGAAAGGCATTGTGTCTGTGAATGAATAAGAGGCAGCCTGTATATGATTGTATCCATTTCAGAGTCTCTGTGGATCAGTGTAGGAAGGTGACCTGTGAGTGCACATGTGTGTGAGAGACCCCTAACGTGTGTCTAAGTGGGAGAAAGAGGCTCGTATCTCCATGAATTTAAGGTGCAAAAGTAATTTTTGAAGAACTTAAGCATGACTCGACCATTTCTCTCAATCTCATGACCAGATGCTGCTGCCTGACAACATGTGGTTCAAAAGGAGATTAGCCGGAACTCATCACTAGGTGTGCCACCATGAGTCACATCCAATGATATCAGCACATTTAAGTCCTTTTAAAAGCTCTTCACCACCTTGCTGTCAGGATTAGTGTGTTATGTTACGTTTTGTATGTCTTGTTTTGGGTGTTTTGCTGTTCTCCCTGTCTTGTTTTCCTCCTTGTATATTGTCTGGTCCTTTTCCCTGTGTTTTTCCTCCTGTCGTTAGTTTCCCTGGTGTGTCTAATTGTCTGATTGTGTTCACCTGTGGCCCTTGTGTTTCTCCTGCCCGGCTGTTTCTCGTCTTGTGATTACCCCTCCCTGTATTTAGTCTTGTCTCGTCCTGTGTTCAGTGTTGGTTCGTCTTTTGTTTGTGAATGAGTTCACCGGTGAGAGCTCTGTTTTTTCCAAGTTATTTTATCCTTGAAATAAAGGCTTTTTTCAGCGTTATCTGCATTTGGGTCCTGCTTGCTTCACTCACCGTAACACTTGCATTGGATTTATAATAGAGAAGAGAGCCAGGCTGCCTTATCCCTTAAGAAGCAGATGTCCCTGCCTGCAAGGAGCACTTGCAACGGTGTGAATATAACCTGGCATATTTCACACACACACACACACACACACACACACACACACACACACACACACACACACACACACACACACACACACACACACACACACAGTGGGGCATGGCAGAGAGCTATTGACTTCCTCTACCTGGCCAGACACACCATTCACAGTTTCTCTCTGTGTGAAACTATAAGTCCCAGGAGAGTATGTTTGTGCGGATGAGTGAGGGGTGAATCGAAATGTTTAAAACAAAATAACCTTATGACTCTGTTTGTGTACAGTATGTCAGGAATAACTAGTTGTTTTTTGGGTTGACATTGAGGTCAATGTGTACAATATCTGTGTTGTCCGTGGTTCAAAGAGGTGGGGACGGAAATAGAGGTTATAAAAGTTGGCATGGAGCCATTCGCCCCCCCCACCACCTCACGCCACTGGCCCAATTTTGTGTCGCGGCAGGGGTTCTCTAATCACTATGGTCTCCAGTTTACCCGGTAAAATGTTGGCACATCCCATCATGGATTCCTTTGATGCATTCACTCATTGTCTGTATGGGACCATAGTCACCTGGTTATATAAATCTGTGTCTTCTACATATTTATGGCTGCATAACTATGACATAATAGGAGAGATCAGAGCCTTGGTTGTTAAATCGGTGCAGAAACTGGCTCCAGGGACTGGGCTTCACTTATTTAACACCTCTGTTTCCTTTTTCTCTTTCTCTTTCTAAATCAATTATGCATCTGGTTACAAGGCCAGCTAGCTTGTTATGGATATGTTGCAGCACACTCTGGAGATAGCCGGTGAAGTCAACAGTGTTTCCAATGCCCCAGTGGTTCGCTCTCTGACCTGACTTAGTTCTTGACCCACACACATTTCCCTCAGCTTCTCATGTGGTTCTGCTCTTGTGAGACGGTTCGACAATGCCCTTAGTGAAACCATGTGGAGAATAAAATACTTTTCTAGCTGAGAGTACTTCAGTTAAGGAGATCCTAGAAATCCTTTATTTAACATTCAATGAACAATGTTATAATTTCAAACTACTTAATCCACTTCATGGACTTATAAGTGTCTGTTCAGCATTGATGCATATTCTTTTAATATACTAATCTTCACTATTTTCTCTTTCCCTTCCCTCCTTCTTTATATTTCCCTCTCTCCTGATTCTTACTATTCCTCTCTCCCCAGATAAGTGTGACGAGGCCCTCGCCGCCCCCCTGCCTCACACAGCCTTCACCAGCTCGTCTGTCTTCTCCAACGGATATGCCCCTGGATATGCCAAGCTCAACAGGAGAGGAGGTACACACACACACACACACACACACACACACACACACACACACACACACACACACACACACACACACACACACACACACAGAAGGGATGTTCGTAGAAGGGATGCATTTACTCACATACTGTGGACAGACGAAATATCTAATTCAAGTACATGTACATGCATCCTTAAGAATGATTTTTACAGATGACACACTGAGAGGTAAATGTCCGAGCCGTGTTAGTGACATGCTTCGTAGTGCTGCACAGCTGCTCTCCTCCTCCTCCTCCTCCTCCTCCTCTCTTTCTCCATGCTCTCTATTTCCCTAAACTTCTCTTCATGCCTCCCTCCCTCTCTCAGCTCACGTCATTATCTCCGTGAGTCAGACTGGAGCTCATTTCCACATCAGTCCACAGCAAAGAGAGATAGGACCACACAATTACATCCTTCTATGTTTATATAATTCATAATTCATACTTTCCCATCTAATATAGTCACACCACAGCTGAGGCAACAGCGCTCAGAGCTGGCAAATAAACGCAAAGTAATATGGTGTGTTTAATCAAACCAGTATAATTATTGCTGAGAGGACAGGACTGCTCCTCCTTTAATAATTACACCTACCAACAAGAAGAAAGTAGAGCAACTTGTCAATGAGCAGCAAATATACAGCTTGAGAATTATCTCCCCACTTGCTTTTGTATTTACTCTCCTCAATGAAGGAGGACCTGGGAAACATGCAATGTTGAATGCTATTGAACAGAAGTGCTACAGTAACACATACATACAGTTGTCTAAGCACATACACAAGGTCTAACTGAGTCACTACTATAGCATCTTATTGACCTTTCTTATGAATAAAATAAAACTGTTATAGGGGCACTGATTTTCCTTACATATGTTTGTTTGCATGTCATGGGTCTGCTAAGGCAAACAAATCCAAAGGTTCCCTACTTTAACACCCATGCTTCAATTGGCTAGTGCTCAAACACATTGTTGGTGATAGGCTAGGGGGCGGGACATCTCTATGCGGTTGACCAATCAAAACAGAGCCGGCCAGCTAACCAATCAGACCAGAATGGGCTCTGGTTTCAGACAGAGCGTTAATCTAATCTAAAATCTAAAATATCCATAGACATTTCACTGTTTCTCCAGTGAATAATCTTTCTGCCAAAAAAGGAAATCTCTCGCTCTCATTCTCTAACTGTCATTTTCCGCTCGTAATTAGGAGCCAAACATGTCCTAGTGAGACCTATTTTTCTCCCCTTTCTCATCTCCACATTTCAGAGAGCCAAAGGCCATTACGTGACAGTCACGACTACCACTGTGATAAACTCTATCAGATGTTGACATTAGTGTACCAGAATGGATACTGAGTCAAGTGTCAGAGCAGCAGGGGGAAATGAGGGAAAAGGATAAAAAGTGTCATCCTCTCTGTCTCATTGTCCTCTGGAGAATGACACTGTGTTCGGATGATGAGGTCATCTCCTCTTTAGCATACAGCATATGACAGGGGAGGAATATGAAATGAGAAAAGTTCTGTAGGAAGGCACGATGAGGTTACTTACGGAGAGAAACTTCTCCACGAGGATTAGAAATGCGTCTTCAAATCACATTCTCTTGTCTTAAATCTCATTATATCTGCTGTGAAGGAAGACGCCGCTCAACATTTGAATCAGTGTTGTTATTTCTCATCAATACCAAAGAGGCATAAAGCCTCTTACACACCAAACTGACACCAAAGAACACCGTGGGGACGCGTCGCCTCACGTCTCCTGGATTGGAGATTGGTGTGTAGTTGGACCGAAAGTGCATTTCGGTCCATCTGAGTTGATTTGTAGAAAATGCAGAAAAATAATTAATTATTGCATAAAAAAGTTGATGGCAAAGGTAACCAATAAAGATGAGGCAAATGAATCACGTGACTTAAACATATACTGAAGTGTCTGCTCCATTAAAGAGACATTACAAGAAAGAAAGGAGAACACTTGTCTTTGCCTTTCGAAAATCTGATGCAACCTTCCTCACATTAGTATATCAACGTAACAGAAATTGAGTTTATAACTCTTTTCGGCCTCTTCTTCTGCAGTGGTAGAATGACTTTCCGACTGGAGAATTGTTCCCCACACTCGCACATGTATTAATACAAACAAGCATGCACCAGCAGGGGTCTGCTCCAATTCCCCTACTCATTTTCACAAACTCATGCTCACACACTGGGTGTTTCTCAATGTCGAGTAAAGCTGCTCCAGAGCCACTATTTCAAGCATACTACGTCATTGAGTCCCGCCGAAGGACTGTTCCAATGTCCAGGATGCTTGGAATTCTCCCGAGGCTGGCCTCCTTCGTTGCTGGAAATTTCGAGGCTACACAAGTGTATCGCCTCGCATATGACGCACACCTGCAAACCTGTTAGCCTGTTCCACCATTCTTTGTTTTCCGAGGCTAGGAAGGATTCTTGCCTCGCTTCTGAAGGACCTGACTCGGAGGGACATGTCCTACCAAGGAAGCGTCCTCGACATTGAGAAACACCCACTCATACCCTAAGAAGGGGTCCTTCAGGCAGCTGCATTAGGCAGCCAAATGTGCCTCAGCGGCAGGAGCGTGTGCTGATAAGCCAATCTGCTCCAATCTCCCATAGCTATCAAACAGGGGAGGCACATAATCAATGGGACATACCACTCATATTAAGCTTGTGTTGTGAATGTTGACAGCTATTAGGTTTTAGGCTTTAGGCATGTGTGTGTCCGGTGTGTGCTTCTGTATGTTCATTTCATTTTTAGTGTATGTGTGTGTGCATGAAAGAGAGTGTGGTAAAACAATGCCATAATGATTTTCCTGCAGGCAGAGTCTGCCAGCCTGTCATCGGGTCCTGCTGTCACACACACACACACACACACACAATGTGTATGTGGGAGTGTTGATATTAGAAATTGTGTATGCTTTAAGAGTGTGTATTGTTGTGCATTTTTGTATAAATGCCTCACCGGGAATAAGCTTTGTTTATGTGTGTATTTGGATGAGGGTGCTCACTAAATGCTTTCCTGATATCCAAACACATTATTTACTAACATACTCATTATCATATTCCTTGATGCTTTTTGTCATTGTTCGGGAATCACATCCACTCACAAGCTGTTATGTTGTGTGTAAGCTTACATTATGGCATCTTATTTAAGATTGGCTCAGTTGTATTGTCAGTAGCTGTGATGTATTATTAAATTAGCTATATTATTATAACGCTAGGATAAATCAGGCAATTACTGCCTCTGGAGTTTGAAGACTCAAGAGATTGATAAAGCCTCCCTTTCTCCATCTGTTTACCTCATTCCTGCCATTCTTTACCCTCACCACTGTTTCACACCCGCCTCCTCCATCCACCTGAGACCTCTTTCCTCACCTTCTCTCCACTCAACTTCTATTAAATCAATCTTCCTGGACACCATGGCCCCCGCTTTTTCTCCCATGATTCTCTGACACAATCACTACTTTCATCTACTCTCTCAAATGCTCCCACCTCTTCACTGTCTGTGCGGTTAGTGCTGCTTCATGTATGAGACCCTGCACATCAGGAGTGTCAGACAGAGAAAGGTGGCCCACTTGCAGCCATGGTCCATTTGCACAGGGGAGGAAGAATGAGAAGAAACATAAGGAAAGATGAAAAGAAGGATCTTCAGATCTCACGTTCCCCTAACCACATATGATCACCGTGTTTAAAATGGAACACAGAACACAATTTCAATATTAAGCACACATATTTAGCACACAGAAAATAAATAATAAACACCTTTTGTCTTTGAAGAAAGTGAGAGAGGAAGGTGTACAGATTGTGTGTGTGTGTGCGTGTGTGTGTGTGTGTGCGTGTGAATATACCTACTGCCAAGTGTGCCTGCATATGGCATGTATGCCCACGTCGTTGCACATTGCAGACATGGCCAGGAATGAGATTTGGCCGCTCATCATTAACACTTGGCCATCCCATTTTCTTTCCTCTCTCTTTATCCTCTGTCCTCGGCTCTGTCTGCTCCCTCTCTGCCCTCCATCGCATCTTGCCTCCCCTTTCTTCCTCTCCATCTCAATTTCCCACCACACACTTTCTGTTTTCGACAGTAACATTGTCAATCCCACACTCAATTTTCTCGGCCTGTTCCCTTGTCTTTCTTCTCAGAACTCATTATCTATTTTTTTTTTCCTCACTTGTGGGAGGAACTTCTGTGTAGCACCGACTCAGGAAGGAGACACGGGGCGAGCTGGAGCTTTGATGGCAAACACTGATGGTTTATTACGAGTTTCGGCCGGAGAATTCACATCACAAGTCACAAGAGCCAGAGGTTCTGACTTTGCGGTAGAGTTGCCACGTCAATTCTGAAGCCTGATAGCCTAAACAGCTGGGAACACTGAATTACTTGCGTCTGACACTTATGGCCTCAACATTACACACCTTGGAGTCCACAAACACCGAGAAGGAAGTGTTCCAGCTTTCTCACAACAATAAACCATTCGTGACCGAGAGTTGTCCGGTCATAAAATGGGACCAACAACATATGGCTGAAGCAGCCCCTTTCCTTAAGGGAGATAACAGACGTCAGGGTTGGTCATAAATGTCAAAGGGCAAAACGGTTAGATATCTAGGAGTCCAGGAGAATTATTCCCTAACATCACTCACATTCCCGGTCTGATGCCTACTTCTCAAAGTGTTTTATAACTTTTCAGCGTATCCCTCATATCAAACAAAGAGTGTCACAGTACTGCAGTACAACTGTGCTCTGACTTTCTGCACAATTAACCAGATCCCCCCCCCCATGCCAGGCATTGCTTTTCACTCTCTGTCAACTGGCAAAGTTGTTTGATGTCTCTAGTCGTCGCAGTCATCCATCGATAATGGCTGTCCGCTTCTAATTAAATTACTCCGTCTTCATCCGCTCGCTTTGCTCCATGACAGAAAGATGAAGCACTAGCAGAGGGCTAACCAGCTGTTTTGTCTCTGCTCCCTTTTTTCCGACGGCCTCGCGTCCTAATTAATGAAGATGTTTTACTTTCTGTTAATGCGGTGCTGGTTGTTATGAGAGGTAGCAACTTTGATAAACACACTCTCATGTTCTCTGGAGGCTGCTACACACGAACAACAAGGCATCGCAGGGGGCCGTGAAAGTGTTTCAACCTGCAAACAAATTGTGTGAAGTGTTCGCACACCCACACACACTCCCACGCTGACAGTAAGTCAGAGGAGAGATGTTCTTCTGTTTGATGCGTCTCCTTTGTCCCTTTTGTTTGTGTCACCTGCTGCTCGTCACCTGTCCACAATCACGCCGCGTCTGCATTTCTTGCTCTCACAACTTCCCTTTGGCATCACATTTTTTGTACTCTCTCAAACATTTGCCTCACTATCTTGCTGACTTGCTCTTTCTGCTTTCCTGCACTGTTTACTCTTTTCCTCCCGTCTGACTCATTTTCCACCCTCACTACAGTAAAAGCCATTTACCCAGTCAGGCAGTTGAATTAAACCTCCTGTTTTCCATTTCCCGGCTGCGCTGTAAGAGTTCAAATCATCTTTATCATCACACACACACACAGATGTTCACACTCCACTTCACATTCGCGGTCACATTCTCTGGATTATACATATCAAATAAACCTTTATTAATCCCAGAAGGGAAATCCAGTTTCTTTATACTGTTCTTTTGTTGTCACATCCACTCCAGGAGAATGGATCACCCGTGACTTGTCCAGTTTGGTGAGCTCTAATCATCTTTGTCTGAAAGAGACAGAAGAAAAGTGTTTGATTCAGGTTCAAAGCAACCAACGGGAGCTTTCATACCTTTGCCTGCTCTCCGGTCTAATGGCTCCTAGCTGAAGGCTTCTTGAACAGAGTGAACAGAGATGTGAAACAAGAAAAAATGTCCTCACAGATTGCATTAGTTGACAGTTTCAAAAGGCTGCCATTTTGTGCAATGGTTCCCAGAGGGCACTTCCTGCTTCGATTTTCTCTCCACAATGTTCCCCGGGTTTTTCTTAATCAGCACATTGCTCTTGGCACATTGATCCATATCCCCCTACCCAAATTGCCAAAATGGCTTCTTTGTGGCTTTTATTGTATGTTTAGTGTTAATGGTTTTGGTAAATTGGGCAATAACTAACTTTGTATGGTTGCTCTATTCTATTGCATTCCAACAGAAACTGCTTAAATGCCACTAAAAAACATAATTAATTGTATTAATTCTAAGAGACAATGCACATTTCTCAACAACAATATAAACATTACATTGTATTAACCTACACAAACACATTGATATGGACTTTAGTCTGAGAGTATTAGTGTTTTCTTTCAGCGCTGGTATCAGTTCGCTCTGACTCTGCTACCACTGCAGGGTTATCGGTGTCATCACAGATAGTTGTTTTGCAAGCTCGGAGAAACTCAAGGCATGTTTTTGTCCTCGCTTTGCTCCTTTTATCTCAGAAAAAGCCTCTCTGTGTGAGTTCCATTCGGCCAGTGTCGACCTGTGAAGGGCATCGTCACACAGGGACATTTCACCAGGTAGCAGACTCATCTTATTTCTAATATGCAGCTTATTAAAAATGCCACTGTTATGGCGCATTTTCACTACAGCGCGGTTTAAGCGTGCCCGGCCCGTTTTAGCAGAGCCATATAATAGAATTTCTATTATATGGCTCTGGTTTTTAGTTACGTTTCCACTTGGCGTAGTTCCGGCTAGCGGGTACTTTTTCACAGTTGTTCTGGCTCTCCAAAATCGAGGTTCTTTCCGGGCCAACAACCGGGCTGAGTATGCTAAACTAGAGAGAGAATCGCTTGCAACTACAACAAAATGAACATACTGTATTTGACCGTGATTTAATTGTAATACACGTTTCAAAAATGATGCCGAAGTAACTACATACTGATATCGGTTAGTAAAAACCATGAATTAATAGGCTTGTTTGAGACGAGCTGCGGAGGTCTCAAAAAGCTCGCCTGAAGTCGGATAGCTTGGAGTCTTCTTCTTCTTCTTCTTCTTCTTCTTCTTCTTCTTCTTTTAGGATTCTAGTATCTTCGTCTTCGGTCGGTATCTGATGCGTCTGCTTATTATCTTCTTCTTCTTCTTCTTCTCTTCTCTTCGTTTCTTCTTCTTCTTTCTTCTTCTCTTCTTCTTCTTCTTTCTTCTTCTTTTCTTCTTCTTCTTTCTCTTCTTCTTCTTCTCTCGGTTATTTGGCGGATTGCAAACAACTTTAAGGTGCATACCGCCGCCTCCGGAGTCGGCTTGACTCGGTTTGCATTTATAAAGAATGCACACATGTGTTTAATCGTTAATGTCAGATATGTACTAAGTAAATACATTTGTTCCTGCTCAAGATTAGATTCAACTTTATTGTTATTGCACATATTACAGGTACTGAGACAACGAAATACAGTTTAGCTTCTAACCAGGTGCAACAAGCAGTAAAGTGAAAAGTAATGTACACAATCTACAGAATAAAATATAGAATGAATTGAATGATGAATAAACAGGGTATGAATACACTAGATATACACAGCAGCCTGTGAGCAGTATGAACAGTGTGTATGAATATGCTAAGATATATAAAGTATGAAAACGGTAAGCAGTATAGTATAAAATATATGGATATTAATTTCATGATGATAAACATTGTGGAACGATGATGAAAAATGGGAATGGATGTGGCGACGTAAAACTGACATAAAACAACAACAAACTTTTGCCGAGCCAATTGGAGAGTTTCATCAGCAGCACGGGGTAAAACCCACCAATGAGCGCTCAGCTCGAGATACCAGCGAGTCCTTTCCCATCAAGCATTTCGCTTCCGCAGCCCGTGGAGAGGAACTGCGCCGCCTCGCCGCGCCTCGCTCTCAAGGCTGCGGGCGTCTTTGTCCCGCGAGATTTCAACGTCTCATGTAGGCGAGCCTCCAGAGCAAGTCGGACAAAATGACTAACCATCATGCAACGCACTAGCAAGACGTTGATCGCAATTGCGCAGGTCTCGCTTGTCTCAAACAAGCCTAATGCTTTGACAAGTCTGCAGACAGACGGCAGGCGAAAAATCTTTTAAAATGCGTGTTTTCTAAATGGAGATTGGCTAAGCTAACGTTGTATACGCTCCGTCCACACTCATAACAACGGCCTACAGACATAAATAAACCAGCGACTGTATTCGCCATGACACAGACAGTCTGTGGTTTGTACTTGTTTAACTTTTGTCTAGTTTCTGAACAGATATGAGGAGCTGTGAGCTCTGAGGGCTAACAGCTAACGGCTGATGTTGGTTTTGTGGTTCTCATTGAAGATGACGTCACGGCTCCGCCTACACTGCGTTACTATAGTTACTGCCCCAGCTACTAAACTGTAATGGAAACGCAGCATAAAGTGAGCCTGGCCTAACAAGGCCTAACAAGGCCTAGCCATACCGTACTAAGCCGAGCGAGGCCCTGCAGTGGAAATGCGCCATTAGTGTACTACTGGCTGTAGAGGTGTTACATACTGTATATTAAGCCTTTGAAGAATGGCCTGATAAACTGCTTAAGTATCAATATGAGTAGATTTCCCTAGAGTGAAAAAAAACATATTGGATTTTCTGCTTTTTCTATGTTCATTAAAATAAGTTTGATTTGTTCGACTGGGGCTATTAATAAATAATCTTAGTTTGCGTTCATCCATTAATTGTTTAGTGAGTAAAACATCATAGTATTTGCTGTAAAGTGTCTCTACTGTAGGCTATTTTTATTATATGTACAGCACTTTGGCTCGACCAAAAATCCTTTATAAATGTGTTATATAAATAAAACTTGATTTGATTTGATTTGATAGACATTTCGAAAATGCCCATGAAGCCAGATGCCTCTTTATCTTGCTTTTGTCGAATTACAGTCCAACACTTTAAATAAAAGGAACCAGTGTCTGATTGAAACATCAGTAACACATGATAATTACAATCATTATATTTGATATGACTTTATTCCTCTGTGTCCTTACTTAATGCCTCAATATAGGCCTGAAATGTTTTTGTTTTTTTCGCACAAATTGATTCTCTCCGTGTCTGTTATCCAGAAAACAACCTTGTATCCATTTAAGACTTTCACCAACAATGAAAAAAGGCCCTCCTCCTTAATCCTATTTTGCTTCCAGTGCTTTATTCTCTTTATCTTCCTGTCGGGTTGTTCTTGTTATCCATCTTTTGTCCTGTTTCTATCTCCCGATCTTTTCCTCTCTTGTTACTTCTGTTCTGCTTTTCTTCGTCGCGTCCTCAAAGGTGTTTTCTTTGACCTTCTCCGTTCCCTTATCCTCTCTCCTCCCTCCTCCTGCTCCTCCTCTCCTCCCTGAACATCTGTGTGTGTGACAGGTGAGAGAGCGGTGACAGTCCCTCGACTCTCCTCCCCTTCCCTTTTCTCCTCCTGTTTTTCTCTCCTTTATTTGTCACTGATGCTCTTACTTTCGCTCTCTCTCACTTCCATTTCCCCGTGGCCAGTCTCCTCCATCTCCACATTATTCTGTCAACCTTTCTGCGCTTCTCCCCTCTCTCCCTCCGGCATTCACCTTTCACTGCACATCTTTCCTTTTTTTTTTTTTAAATAGCTCTCTTCACCCCCTCCTCACCTCTGTCAATCTGCCCCTCCTCCCCTCTCACCTCTCATCTGTTCTTCTTTTCCCCTCCTCTCTGATCTATGACAACATTTACCCATCTCACTTATGTGCTCCCTTCTTTCCATCCTTTATGCGTGTCCCTTGCTTCTCCTCTAACCCCTGTTTTTAGCCCATCTTCCAAATTGCTTGCCATCACTTTGCACGATCTTTTGAACCTGTATGTCTCTCTGGACTTTTCAATACGTCTGACTCTCTCTCTTCACCATCTGTTACTTCTGGTAAGCCTCTGACCCTAACATGCCTTTTCCTCCATCCATCCCCTTCAACCCCTTTTCCCTAACCATTACCCTGTCCTTCATTCACCCATTTAAATCATGTTCACACTGACAGCCGCACTTCTTCAAAAACTCCTGTTTCATTTCTGTGAGAAAGAGAGGTTGGGCTCTATTCAACCCTGGCTCAACTCAACTGAACAAAATGCCACATCAACTGCACTGGGCTGGCCAAAAATGTCATTTTGATTCATTTATATCATTATAGGGCTGCACAATTAATCAAAACGTTATTAAACTTGCAAAATGGACATATGATATTCAAATAGCTGTAAGCACTATATTTTATAAAAGGCTAAATATGTGTTAAAGGTCCCATGACATGCTTTTCCGGTTATTACCCGTCCCCTTGTGTGTTATGTGGCTTTTTCTGCATGTGAACGGTCTGCAGAGTCACCCTGTAGCGAGTAAAACTCTAACACAGAAAATACCTGTCTGTGCTGCCCCAGAACGCCTCGTTGGAGATTTTTCATTTTCCATTTTTTTCTTCCTGGGTATGGTGACGTAACCATACCCAAATAAGAATTGGTCCAAATGGACCAATCCGCGGAGCAGTTACGTTACGTCCGTGGAGCCGTTACGTTAAGACTTCCTCACACACACACACACACACACACACACACACACACACACACACACACACACACACACACACACAGCTGCAGCTCTGCGGATTTCTCAGCCTGAGACGGCGGGACGCGGCGAGGCTGTGAGTCTGTGTGTGTGTGAGCACACACACACAGACTCGCGGCGAGGCTGTGAGTCTGTGTGTGTGTGAGCACACACACACAGACTCGCGGCGAGGCTGCGAGTGTGTGTGCTCGGGCTGGTTTCGGGCTGGGTTTCGCTGTGCCTCGCTGTGCCTCGCTGTCTCACCGACCCCACGCAAATCCAGGAAACCACAGCAGTAAGCCAGCTCACACTGTCCGCTCCTCGCAGCAGCGAGCCCCGCAACGTCCCGCCAACACGGCACCCAGACCCCACGCAGCATTCTTATCTGTTTGTCATTACTGGTGTCATTTCCTGGTTGCTAACAAACGCCATTGTAACACATAATCACTGATGTGAGAACAGAGTGGGCGAGCTGACCAATCAGAGCACACTGGGCCAGTAGCGTAGGCAGAAATGTACTTTAGGGTGGGCCTGTAAAAAATAGGGTGGGCCAGATTTTTCTTCTGCGCATCAGAAGCTAACAACAATCCCCGCCGGTACCGGTGGCAGATTACTTTTAGAATACTTTTGGAATACTTTCTTTTTCCATAACAGATGGGTATGTTTTGGTGAACAGGAGACACGTATTTTACTGTTTTAATGGCTTATCAAGAACTCAAACACAACATGTGTCATTCTGGACAGCTCTCTCATCTGCACCCCACATAAAAAACATCACCCGGACTGCATTCTTTGTCCCGTCTTAAAACCTTTCCTTGGAATATGTTATGAATTGTAAGGTGTCCTTGGGTGCTTTGAAAGGTGCCCCTAAATAGAATTAATTATCATTATTATGTATTATCTGAATCGATGTAATAACTTTTAAAACTGTTTCCAGTCACTTGCCCCATGCATTCAGCAGCAGCAAGCCATTCACTTTGATTTGATCTCGTTATAAATGTCATCATTTCGACAATAAAGAAATGCTACATAAACGTTATCTTGCACATTTTATCGAACCATCTCCGTTTCTAACTTTCAATATATTTTAAAAGAGATCTCTCTCATCTGCGTGCGGGGGCGGGGCCTCACAGACACGCTGCATCTCTCTCTCGCTCACAGACATGCTGCAGCGCTGTGCAGTGTGCACACAGCTCTGCCGGTAATGAATATTACATTTTGTGAGGACATTTTTCCACCAATAATTCCAATAAGTATTCCAAAATGTATTCACTTCAGGTTTACGAAAGTAACTGTAATCAGATTACTCGTTTTTCAAATGTAACGCCAGCTGAATACAGTTGATTTTTGTATTCTGATTACGTAACGCCGTTACATGTATTCCGTTACAACCCAACCCTGTGTATATCTCTCCGGACTGTCCACCAGCAGATGAGAAACACACACCTCTCCGCCTCTTCCAAGGGACGAGGGAACCGTGCGGCAGAGTTTCCGTTAACATTGTTTTTCTTCTGACAGCCCAGCAGCAGGAGAGGTGGGGAGAGGGAGGCGGGGATATTTCATCGTTATCAGAAAATGATCGTATAGATCGCTGCTAGATGAGGACAGTGGGGGCTCTTCTTGGAGTCTGGCTTTTTAAAAAAAAACAAAGTTCATTAGTGAACTTTGAGCCATCATTTATTTTGCAGGCAGCTCTCTGCCTCCCTCACGTTATTACGGCGCGCGCCGGAACCAACAATCAGTTTTTACCGTAAATGAGTTCGGTTCAGAGGAGAAAACACATACAACATTAAACTCGATATTTGTTCACTTGAATTTCACTTTGAATGCTTGGATATTCTCAATGGGTGAATACATTTTGTTATAATAATAATAAAAAAAAATTAAAAAAATTATTATTATTTTTTTTTTTTTTAAATGACACCGAAGCTTTCTCAGGGTGGGCCAATGAGTAAACTGGGTGGGCCTGGGCCCACCCTGGCCCTATGGTGGCTACGCCACTGCACTGGGCTTACAGGGAGGGGGGGGGGGGGGGGGCAGGAGCTCCAACAAGCCATTTAGGAATAATAAAATAATAAAATTCAATAACATGCTTTAACCACCGGAGGCCTGTACTACGAAGCAGGATTTTCTCTTAGCGGCTAACTTCAGGGAAAACTCGGGGTTTCCGGTCCTACGACGCTGGTTCTCTTTTTAGCAGGCTAGATCTCCATGGTAATTTATGCTGAGCGGCTAACCTGCCCCGGAGCCATGGCCGGAGCAGGTTAGGTTGCAGGCTAAGAGCTCAACTCAGTGAAAGCACCGCCTGTAAAGCACTGTGCGGAGTTTAAAGCGATCAAGTCATATTACAGGAGAAAGGAAATACAGAAAAGCTGCCGTTGCAGGAAAGACGGCCGGCAAAAATCACTGACTGTGTGAACGTGAACATTAATAGAATATCACCTCCCATCTTCAGAGCAATCTGACTATTATAACATTAGCGTTAAGAAAGCTTACTTAAATATCTTCACAACATATGTAACCGGATCAGAGTAACATTACAGGCCTACAGTCCGCGGCATATCACTTCATAATGTAGGCTATCATATATTTTCTTATCTGAGTCAGCTGAGCCGTATCTGGCCGTGCAACACTCACAGTGTCACATACTGTATGCAGAAGTATTATTTTAAGCAACACATTAAGTTGACGAAACACTCGAGACAAATGTAATTAAAGTCAGATCCACTCGTGTCTTAGTGATATCATAAAACCTGTTAATGTACTCATTCAAACACTTTTTCTGTTACCAGCTGTATTCACCTTGCAGGTGCAGCTATGTGGCTTTTATCCTGGATAAAGTGTTTAAGTCATGGATGTTTAAAGTTTAACGTCTTCATATGTCTAATATTCAGTGGCGTTTCTAGGTGTACAAAACTGGGGGGGCAGAAAGAGGTCGGGGGAGAGAGAGAGAGAGAGAGGGGGGGGGACAGAGAGAGGGAGGAGAGAGAGAGGGGGGACAGAGAGAGGGGGGGGAGGAGAGAGAGAGGGGGAGTGTCAAATTACATACTGAAGACCACAGGAGCAACACTGTGAGCGCATACATTTACGTACACAGCGTGGGGATGTCATAGTAATGCACCTTCATACATGGAGTAAAGGTCACCATCACAAAGTAATTCTTAACAATAACAACAACCGTAATGCTTTAGCATTAAAACACCATAGACTGTAAATATAAGGAAAACACAGACACTCATCATCGAGGTCACAATATCAATCGATCCAGCAGAGGCAAAACACAGAAGATCAACAAAATATATGACATAAATGAACTTACCAAAGCTGAAGGCTCACTTGAAAAGAAAAGCGGCACGGCGGTCCTTCCTCTGACAGAATGTGTCTATCACTTTGGGGATGAAGTCCTGTAGTTGCTGGATCAACTGGCTTTCAATTGAAAGCATGGCCAATGCGTTAAGTCGCGGCTGTCCCATGGTGTTGCGAGTGAAAGTCTTTATCCTTTTGAGGGTGGAAAAGTTCCTCTCTGACTCGGATGTCGTCATCGGAGTTGTCACTATTATTTTGACCAAAATAACAGTCTCAGCAAACGTTTCCTCCAAGTTGTTCTCGTGAATGGATTTCAACAGAGACAGGGCAGTGTTTCCAGTGTGAAGCTCACTGTGGCGGTGGAGCGTGGTCAGCTCAGACTTCAACTTCTCCTTGTTTCCCAACGCAGGCCAGTTTCACGGCGCAGTCAAGCTCAGGTGTAGGAAATGACAGGACATGCTGTGGGAAGAATGAGCTGTCAACAAGCTTTGCAGCGATCAAATGGTCACTCTGTGAGAACCTCTGTTCCACCTGTGAGATGACTGTGTCACAAGCCTCCTTCATCACCGGCGCTGTGCTGCTGACTCGTCGGCCTGGCTCGTCTGTTCCATCATGAGCAGTGGCGGCCAATGCATCAGTTTTCTGCCTCATTTTCTGAACATTTTCCTTGAAACGGCAGAGCGCGCTGTTGATCCCAGGTGCATCGATGCTTCGTTTTTGCAGAGTGTTGTATAGAACATCCACTTCTGGCATAAGCAACGAAAAAAACTCCAGGAGCTGCATAAATGCTCGGTCCCGCAGTTTCTTTGACAGGCCGTATGCCTCACTTATGGTGACCGCCTCCCATCCTGGTTGTGCGCGTATATGCTTCATACACTGAAGTAGTGCATCTCGGGTCTCCCAAACCGCGTTCACAGTTCTGCTTTTAAAGTTCCATCTCACAGCCGGTGGCCGTGGGATGCGTCTCTGTGTTGCCTCTGCAAGAGCTGCAACACGTTTTGGAGCACCGGAGAAAAAAAGTGGAAAAAGCAGTTAGATCTGCAAAAAACCCCTTCAGGATGCTCATCCTTGCTGAACACAGTTGCTGCAGGGTCAGGTTCAGTTGGTGGGCGTAGCAGTGAACAAACTGAGCGTTTGGGTACGTCTCCTTCATCACCGTCTGTACCCCGCGCACGTTACCGCTCATGACGGCCGCCCCGTCATAGGTCTGAGCGATTAGCTTTTCTTTCAGCTTCAGGGGTTCCAGAACAGCCTTGATGCTGTTAGAGAGACCTACACCAGTTTTGTCCTTTACTTCCACAAACTCCAAAAAACGCTCTGTAACTGTGAGGTCAGGCATAATGTATCGCAGCACAATCACCATTTGCGATTTACAGGAGACATCGGTTGTCTCGTCGGCCTGAACGGCAACAAATGATGTGTTGTCCACTTGCTTGGCTATTTCCTCCCTGTACACATCATACATGCAGTCCAAGAGTTCATTCTGTATGGTGCTTGATGTCCCTTTGAAAACAAGCTGAGCTTCGTAGTGCCGTTGAAGCCTGGAATCGCCCTCACACATTGTCTCGAAAATTGACCTGAATATCCCTGGATTCAGAGAGTCCGCCGACTCGTTGTGGCCCCGCAGTGCTGTCTCACATTTCCCACACAGTTTAATACAGGTGATGATCCGACCAAGCACGTACCTGTTTTCTTCCACCTTCCTATTATGAGAATCAATGCCGCGTCTGTAGGCGCTGTCAATCTGAGCTGCAACATTCACCCTTCCAAGTAATCCCAATTTTACGGCATTTTCCAAATGACTGTTGCTGCTCTCATGCTTCATTGTCCTCTCCGAAAGATGCTTTAAGTCCTTGTAACCTGTCCTCGACCAAGTACCTTGATCTTCACCAAAAAGCAGGCAAGGAAAGCAAAAGAGGGAATTCTTCTGGATGCTCGCCGTTAGCCATTTCTTTTTAGCAAACCACTCAGCGTTAAACCCACGTTTAACTTTGCCCGCAGTCTGGACCATTTGGAAATCCGGTGGATGGTGGGCACCGAGGCGCTTTACCTCCAGTTTCTCTCCGAGACTAAGTGTCTCAAATGTGTGCTCCAGTAAATGGTCAACTTCATTCATTTTCTTTCAGTTTTTTACTTCTTTTAATCGCTGGTGATGTTAGCTTTATGCTGCTCTCTCGTCTCCTCTTCAAACTACACGTGACGTTTCGCAGCACTGCACACGTGAGTACTTGCAGCCAATCAATTCTGAATTATGTGAGATGACGTATGGTGGGGATGGGAGCACTATGCCCCTACGGTCATTATTTTTTTGCCACACACATTAAATAGAAAAATACTCTGAGCATGCGCAGTGTAGTTTTTACAATCACCGTTCACTTAGACTGTGAGAGGGAGGGGCAGGATCGGGTTTTGTCCCACATGGCTCTAAACAGCTCAAAACGGCACTCTAGACACTAATTAGAAGAACACAGACTAAAACAGAAATGTACAGACGAATCAGATTATTAATCATGACCTTAAAATATATTTTATATGTTTTTTTATTTATTTTTTAGTATTTTTTTGTAATCATTATTTGTAATACTTTCTTCTGACACTAGGTGGGGCTGTGCCCCACCTGCCCCTAATGACCCGCCGCCACTGCTAATATTATAGTTGACTTTTCATTCGGGAAGTATGACGCTGCGCTGTCAGTACGCTTGTCCATGTTTGTGATTGGTCGAATGCTCCAAATGCCACCCCTTTCATGTGAACGCGCGCCTAACTAGATAGGACCATAGACTGTATATATAAGGATAGGACACGGCTGGCTTGAGCGATCCACTTGATAACCCGCGTCGTAGGACAGTTTAGCGAGAGCGCCTATGTTTTGGATTAGACCAACCGGCTAACTCAAACATATCCAGGTTAGGTTGAACCAGCTTCGTAGTACAGGCCTCTGGTGTCCCTTTCTATCAGCTGTACACCGTTATGGTGTAAATACAGCCTATCTACCAATTGGATCAAAAAAAAGTCAGCCGAATTGTGTGAAAAGAAATGTAAGATGTTGTTTAATTGCTGATAGGCTATATATTGGGTTTCATTTATAAAGCACTTCATATTTGATTTCAAATCCCGAAGTGCTACAAGCAGTGAACATGAACAGTATAAATAAACATTACACAGCACGGTAGAATTAATAAAAAGCAATAAAAAACAAACAATAGAAATAAAAATGTATTATATGATGTTGTATATATATTTATGATCCACGTCACGTTTTCAGTGTTGGCGGCAGTTCCTCATGTTTGTCTAGAAGTCTTCTCATCAGGGCTCTATAAATAGAGAACTACGGCAGATATGTAATATTTAATGCAGCCGAACCGTGTATTACAATTCCATCATGTGATGACTTTCAAAGAGAAAAGCAAGCACACTCGGAATAAAGTATTATTTTATTTTAAAAAAAATGTTTTCGGATTTCACATCGCATAAACACCAAATCCCAGCGTGCATTGCGGATAAACCATCCAATCATCGAGCTGAGGATCTTGCCTACGTCTGTTTCCGGTTTCGTTTATGAATGATGTATTTTGTTGTACACATTTTAATTTAAATGTACATTAAAGTATTTTGTGAGGCCTTCTAACATGTTTTTAAATATAACTACGGTTGTAGTTGAAGAGTTTGTAAATTAACATGAACCGAAGCTGTTGCCTGGCAACGCAATCGCACAACGTCACCTCCGTTAATTCCACATCCACACGCATGGATTAACATCGATTTAATACATTAATGTAGCCTTTGTTTCTGCTAAAAGAGGTGTCGACCAGCTGGGGCAACAAGAAAATCGGCGTAATCGAGTGTGACTATTAAAAAATAAATCGACCGTCGGGGTAGCATTTGCTTGGCATTTCCGGGTATTTCTCCACTGGTTAACATGGGTTAACAATACCGTGTAGCTGTCACGTTTGAAGGGACGAAATCGTGACATCTTCACGTCTCCCAGCATGGTAAATCGTCACATGTTCACGTCTTGCCGTGATACCGGGTTGTCTGAAACATAATCGCAATTGAAATATCAAATAACAGAAATGTGCGTTGTAAATGCTGTAATCCTAGTGTTTAGTTTGTGATTGTAAAGAAAATAATCAAGGGATTGTGGCCATGATACCCTGCATTTGTTTTAAGATCTATTATAATTAGTTGTGCATCTGATCATCTCATGGATGTATGGACTTGAATGTAAGAGAGATGGAGGGCAGGTTTATGTGTGGCTGTTCAGGAATGAGAGGCAGGTGAGACGGACTCTGGTGACTGCTGGTGGTGAAACCCCAAGGCATCTGGTCGACGGGTGCTGAATTTAAGATTTGGAAAGTGTTCAAGCATTGCAGAGGCCCCAGAGGGGAAGAGTGAGGTGGCTGAGGTGTAGAAAAGATAAAAAACTGTCTGCGCAGGACATGTACCATAGCATGTTTTTACTTCAGTGCAGATTTCAGATGAAATACCCACCAGCAGTGTAAGGGTGGTCACTGTGACAGTAGCACCGCAGGGCCCATTGTAATATAGATTCAAACCTTGATTCACACTGAACCGGTAATGGCTGTTTAACTCTGTTGAACAATGTGCAAAAAAAATGTTTCTCAGTGACCAAAAAAAAGTATTCAAGCTTGGAGCAGTGTGAGCTATGTCCTCGATGAATCCATTCTGAAGAAATACAAGACTTTCATATCTGATATTTCTCATCAAAACGCATTTTGTCAGTAGAGTGTTCGAGGACGTATTCAAAAATAGACTTACCTATGTTTCTCAGGCACTAACACTACACAACCACTTTTTATTTGAGGATCTTGCCGTCATGGCCCCATACATTGCACACACATTTTAACTCTTACTCTCTCACTTTCTAAACTCTCAACTTTTCCATTCTTTTCTTTTGATATCATTTGAACCCAGTTTTATTTTGTATTCACTCATCCTCTTCCCTCCGCTCCGTTCACCTCCTCTCTTCACTCACCTATCACCTTCTTTACCAGAACTACATTGTTCCCTTTCCATCCTTTTTCATCCTATTGGCATGCTATCTCATCTCTTCCCTCCCCAGCATCAAATAAAAAGAAATATCCTCTCTTCTCACTCTCTCTTCTCCTCACCTCATCCATCTCTCTTACTCGCCCTCGTCTCCATTTTTCTGCCTCCTCCTCGTCACTCTTTCCGACACCCCATCCTCTGATCTTGTTCGTAGCGTCACTTGTCCGCTCGGCTTGCTTTCTTAATCTATATTTTCCACTGTCTGTTTGCTTATCACTATGGCCCCGCCCCTCCCGAACCCAATGTGTCACCCTCCACCCCTTCTCCCTTTTGATGGTGTTTTATCCGCCTAAAGGAGCGGCTTTGCTGCAACGGGTTTTTGAGGTATTGACATTTCCAGTGATATGGACCTGGTTATCTGTCATGGCCGGGGCTGGAGTGTAATGGCTCTGTAATTGGATAAGATATAGGATTGTTGCCAGGATGGGGGGGGGAATACATCACATATTGCCTCTGCCTCTTTTTTATCATATCACTATCATCTCTCATGCCTCCTTCACAACGCTCCTCTCCCACTCTCTTGTACTTTTTTTTGGTCCTGCTATCTCCATTTCTCTCACTTTGTCCCCTTGGATCTGGTTTCGCTCTCTCTATCTGTCATTCTCCTTCACTTGTGCTTTCAGTCCGTCACTCTCTTATCTGTATTTGTGTCCTTTTTGAAAAAAATCCATCACAGGAATCAAAGGAGACGGCCGTGACATGGCCGGTTCGCAGTCCATCCACCACCCACTCACATTCTGTCACAGGCTCGACTGCTTGTGGCACTCATACTTTTCACTGCTTGGTGTGAGGTCTCTAATTTTCACATCTGTTTAAATGTGAATGCACTCAGTATGCAAACATCTGGTATCGCTCACATTGGTTTAAATGCTATTGCAGTAGCCTCATGCCTCACACGGAGAGTGGCATCATACATATTGTTTTCCTTTTATAATGGCAGATGAAATCAGGGCATTGGGTTCCTGTCTGGCATTTTTCCTGCTCTTCTGTCTTGCTGTTGCTTTTGTTTCTGCAACATTAAACCTGAGGCTCATTTAACCTGTGAGGTCCAATGGAGTCTGGCCCAGCCTCAATTAGACACCTCGAGGTGTGAAGGGGGGCAATGTTTTGGAGGACACATGAATATTTGTCTGGTAATCAGCCATGAGGTTTCGGCTAGACTGCCACTGAAAAATGTTGAATACAAACACAGCCATCTATTCAGACAGAAGACACAGAAACCATAGGAAAATAGCACTGAGCTGCACTCAGAGATAGTCAAGCAATATTTCATCTTAAGTGCACCTACCCAGTATGGGAGATCGTACAACTCTTAAAAGCTGGGTTTTCATACCATATGAAAGGCGGAAATAAAGGGTAAAGAGATATTTTTACATTCAGAAAATGTATTTCCCCTGTTTATATTATACATTTTCAGACCATTTAAAAAAAGTAGTTCCACCAGAGTGAAATATCACTTAAATCTGCACTCCAGGATGTTTATTGAACCAGAGCTGAGCTGCAAATATGTGCAGATAACCGTATGTAACTGTCAGTGTGAAGGGGCTTCTATCTGATTCTATTTGCATTTGTACATATTTCCATATCCAGGCAATGTGTCATCCCAGTTTTACTCTGTGTAAGCACTTTGTGATAAATAGATATCAGCCGTAACCCAGTTTTAATGCTGTGCTCATATTCTTAGCATAGTTTTCATTCTTGGCATAAGAGTTGTAACTGAAAACATCTCTATGAAAGTGAACTCCTCAGGTGCCTCATTCTGTCTCGCATACCGATATTAAAAAAGGAATCCATCCTGGAATGGGATTCATGCTGATGCCATTCCTCAACAAGTCGAGGTGCCTGCTGTGCTAGACGAGGAACAATTATATATTTATACATACATATATATATTTTAAGTAAATGTCTGGGCTGCTCCCTGCTGGACACTGACCATGTATAATAGGAAGGTCTGTGTAACCTTGGAACTCCACATTCTCTTTGTTAAATGCCATTATGTCGGGACCATGCTGCTGCTCGGTCTGTCTCAGACTCGAGAAGCTGGGCGTCCCTGAACAGCAGCGACTGCATGTGAAATAATAATGCGCAACAGAAAAAAACACATACTTCCTACACTTGTTACTATTTACTCAATTAAACCAGGGCCAAGCCATTTGAACTCATAGAGAAGATCACTTGTAAAGGTAAATGAGGTATTTGAAAACCACCATAGAACCCCCTCTCATTATTAAAGGTCCCCTATTATACTGTTTTTCATCAATATATCACAGGTCTCAGATATATACAGAACATGTCTCTGAAGTGTTTGGCTCCAAACACCAATCAGATCCTTGCAGCATTACCCATAATCCCCTCTGTTTCAGCCCTGTTTCCAAAGTGCTGATTCTCTGTCTGTTACTTTAGATGAAAATAAGGACCCCCCTCCCCACGCCCCTCTGAGAGAGATTTGGTTACAAAGAACACAATGGTGCTCTAGGAGGAGATTCAGGTGATGAGGGGGGGGGGGGGGGGTTACCTTGGTTGGTGATTGGCTAATGGTTACACAAGCCAAAACATCGTTATGACATCATAAAGTGCATGGCCAAAATCTGATCAGCTCATTTTCAGACAGGTTTTTATAGAAATACATCAGGACAAAAAGAGAGAGAATCTTTTTTCCTGAAACTTTCAGAGTCTCTTTCCACAGAGGGGACACATGTTGATGTAGCAGAGACATGAAGAAGAGGGGACACATGTTGATGTAGCAGAGACATGAAGAAGAGGGGACACATGTTGATGTAGAAGACACATGACCATGAAGAGAGGGACACATGTTGATGTAGAAGAGACATGAAGAAGAGGGGACGCATGTTGATGTAGAAGAGACATGAAGAAGAGGGGACACATGTTGATGTAGAAGAGACATGAAGAAGAGGGGACACATGTTGATGTAGAAGAGACATGAAGAAGAGGGGACACATGTTGATGTAGAAGAGACATGGAGAAAAGGGGACACATGTTGATGTAGAAGAGACATGAAGAAGAGGGGACACATGTTGATGTAGAAGAGACATGAAGAAGAGGGGACACATGTTGATGTAGAAGAGATACGGAGAAGAGGGGACACATGTTGATGTAGAAGAGACATGAAAAGTGGATTTTGCATAATAGGTGACCTTTACTGTAAATGTGGCTGTCTCCCAGGTGCTGGTGGCTGGTCACCTCTGGACAGCGACCATTACCAGTGGCTCCAGGTGGACCTGGGCTCCAGGAAGCAGGTGAGCTCCGTGGCCACGCAGGGCCGCTACAGCAGCTCCGACTGGACCACGCGGTACCGCCTCCTCTACAGCGACACGGGCAGGAACTGGAAACCATACCATCAGGACGGCAACATCTGGGTGAGTGGACAGAAATGTGTGTGTGTGTGTGTGTGTGCAGATGCTGTTGGCTACAGCCACTGGCTATCAGGCCCTATCCAGACTGCCAGCCCTAATCCATTTGTGGCACATCCAGATCCAATCCTAATTGATTTTAGAAAGTCTGGACAACAGAAATACACGTAGAAGCATATTTTAGCAAAATGGATCCCTAGTGATGCATTTCAGTCCGTACTCTGGGTGCTCTGGCTGTATAGATTCAGTTTTAAAGTGTTTTTTTGCGGCAGTGCTGAGCGGAATCCATGCTCCTACTTGCAGAGCACAATGAGGGACAATATGGAGGACAACACTTTATGGACCGAGTAGCAGGATCTATTGTGTTAAAGGTCCAATTTGAGAAACAAATCCGAATGATGCATCAGTAACGGTTATATAGTTAACTATAATTGGCTTTTTAGGTATTTTACATATATTTGATTTCCCTCACCAATCTTTTTTGTTTGTTTAACAATACATGTTAGATGTGCGTGTTGAAATGACGAGTCAGAATAAAAACATGTTATTAAGATAGAATGGGAAATTAAATGACACTCAGCTCTTATTAAACATAAAAACAGTGCTTCCTTGACATTATCATTACAATGTGAAAGCTTCCTTTTCACCCTCACATAACCCCGAGCAGAAAGCCTTGTGTGGGAGAGCACATACATATTCATCAATTCATTAGTTTACACCAAATGTAACATCTCAGCCACTTGCCCTATGCATGCACCAAGGGGTTCTGGATTGAAAACACCGTGTTCAAACAACATGTGGAAATTACCCTTTGGCAAATTATTTCTTGACATTTTATGGATGGGATCTCTTTGTGGCCTTTTTGTCGCCTGTTCCAAACCAGCAGACCTCCATTACCGCACTGTGAGTAAGCACTTGAGTGGGGCATCCAACAATCCCTGATCATTAGCTAATGGCTTAAAGGCTCCTAGTATTCACTGCTGTATGCGGGAGAGCTACAGGTGAGAACAGATGGGCTTTCATCGAGAGGAGGAGAGAAGAAAGCCCTGTCATGAATGATGTTGACACCAGGCTAGCGAGCATATATTTAAAACCCAAAATTGAAAAGGAGGAGGTGTTTGCATATGTACCCCACTCTCATATAGCTGCTAAAGGAACATAAGGTCAGTGTCCTCTTTTTTACCTTAGTTTATTGGCCAGGGACACAATATAGATGCATGTTTAAACAGTCAATGCGTCAAATGTATACAAAAAAACCATCAAGGACATATCGTGAGTGTGCAGCATAAATAACAAGCAACCCAGTAGAAATAAAAAAACGACTATACACGCAGCACACACATCGTGTTTAAGTTGAGATGAAAAATCCTTGGAAGACGGAATAAACAGAAAGCTGACCCACATGCACTTTCTATCAGAATGTTATTAAGGAGTGAATCCGATAAGGGAAATGTATTTTCTAAAATGCACAAAAAAGTTCAAGCAGCTAAATTGGCTTTCCTGCCAGCGTTATTAAATGGAGTCCAGTGCATGCCCTCTAAACACACGGTGCTTTCTAATAATGACATTACATACTATTTTAAAGAGCTCGTACACAAGTTCAAAGAAGTGTTTCCTGACGGGCCTCACTCTCTGTAGCATCTTTAAACGGGCAATATTCTCTACTTAAATGGTTTAGAGATGAAATAAAGGTTATGCGCATCATTAAACTTTAAGCTAAAAGGGATTTGACATTCAAAATCCCACAAAATAAAACAATCCAGTGCACAGTGTCTTCTGCTTGTGTGCATTTTGCTTCTAAACCCCTGCATTCAGTCCTTTATAGATTCATCATTTTGCTCTCTTATATTAATGTTAGTCTGGATACAGTGACAAATATGGATCATTAACAGTTTAAAGTAAATTAAGCTGTTGTTTTTGTGCGCTGCATCATAATTATTTGCCGATTATTATTTATTCAGGAGTGTTTTCCTTCTGCCATTTACCCTGATTCATTGCCTGTAATATTTCTGCTAAACCTCAAACACATTCATCTTTGAAATATTCCCAACTATGGCCAACTTTCTTTCCCTTGTTTTCCTCGATGTATGACACATATATTGCTTTTTAATTTATTGCCAGTGCAATTTAAAATACTGCTAGTGTAAATAAATCCAGAGCCAATAATTCTCAGCTGGGCAGATACCATCATTAACCCCCGGTGCAGTAACAAGCAAAAATGGATCCATTAGTTTCTCCCTTTCTCTCGTCTTATTTAGTAGATGCTTTTGGGATTGCAGCAATATGAGTGCCCCCCCCCCCCCCACACACACACACACACACACACACACACACACACACACACCCACACACATAAACGGTTATAATATTGAAGCTATCAGTGCTATTGATCAAAAAGACGGATTTGGATGGTAGAGGGCTTAAAGCAACTTAATGCTGCAGAGCCACACACACACGCACGCACACACACACACACACACACACACACACACACACACACACACACACACACACACACACACACACACACACACACACACACACACACACTCACACACACAGCCACCATCAGGCCCTGTTTCAGCCTATTCAATCACATTCACCTCAATCCCATTCACCGCTGGATGAGCTGCACACAGCGCTCCCTGGAGAGAAAACCACCTGTCCTGCAGTCTTATGCATGAAAGCTCAATTCGGGCTCATTTCGGCACCAATCACCGCCTGCCGCTACTCCACGCTGATGAGTTAACTCTTCACCTGCCAAACTAAAAGTAGAGCAGCCGTGTGGAAGCTTAGAGTCACAGGGGGAGGATAGTTAGTAAAGCCCTGACCAAGCAGTATTGGTTTTGTAAAAAAATAATGTTTTAGTGTCTCATTAATGTACCGCCAAGGAGTCACTGTGACATTGATGGATTACTGCGATAATTAAATCTTTATCCAACAAAAGAAAAAGCCTATAAGTGGCTGTCAATGAGTGCAAACTTTAATTCATCAGTTACACTATAATCATACTTAAAGAGGAACACTTATTGGCTGTAATGGAAGATGCAATGGATTTGTTTGATGATATGTCATATAGATATTATAGTGAATGGAGAGTGGTGTTTTTTAACCACTAGTCTCAGATGTGTTGATCAGCTGATCTGTATTGTTTGTTTCTTATGTGTTACCACCACAACGCACACCACACTGCCTGCTACAGATGTTGGTTATAGTAGCTAGACGTTAAAAGGATGCAATATGCAAAAAGACAAGAAGAGGACAACAAGTAAATGCAAATAATTGGGGTTAAATCGCTTAAAAGTTCCACTCTGGGTTCAAGGGAGACTGAATGTATTTGTTAGAGCTTAATGACATACTGTCCTATAATAGGACTCCGTGTGTAACATTGGTAACAACACCATGTTTTGTTTTGTTCAGCTCCGCAGGGTGCTAACACATTTTAATTATGTAGTGCTAAATTGCACTTTGATGGCAATAAATAAAAACACAAATAAGATTCACTGATTCATTCATCCTCTGAAGACCTTCTCTCAGAAAATAGTGGCACTTGCAAACATTACAGAGGACTAGTTTTAGAATTTGCATAATTTGATGTCACTGTCAGTTTAAGGGTCAGACTTATGATTGAATGCGTGTCACGGTGGGGAAAATAACTACATGTGATGTGTAGTGAATACTGTAGAAGTCTGGGAGACAAGAGAACACAAAACGTTGTCACATTGCACATTAAAACATTTTAAGTCACATTTTTATTCCACACATTTACTTTCAATAACTCTTATTGAGATAATGCCGACAGGCCCTTCCTCAAAATGTCATATTGCTTATTAATCAAGATGAACAGCTTGAAGCTAGTTAAGTTCTCTACATGTAGGTCCGTTGACAGTAATGCATGTTTCCAATAAACTAACACAGCCAGCGTCGCAGATCTTAAACTGATGCAGGATCAAACCAGGACATGTGAATAGCGTTTTTTCATTGGAGTAAAGACAAATAGCCAGAATTTGGTCTTTTTGGACTGGAGTTAATTATACTTATGTTAATTTAAAATACATGTTCCACTCATCTGGAGTCAAGTTGTATATAATTGGTGTGCTCAGATCACACAAAACAATGTAGTAACTCTACACCTATAAATTCAACCAACAGTGGCACTAAATATCTAATACCAACATAATATTATGAGATACATCTTCTTCCACATAGACTGGTGGTTAAGTGTCTTTTCTCCTGTCCTCGACATGGAATAATGAGGCCGTACAGCTTGAAGTCAAAAGCAAGTTTTTAAAACTGTGCTTTCACTGTAATAAATGTGCTTACCTTCCTCCTCTGGTTTCCACATTTCCAAACCTACAGCTTGATCTATTCATCTGCAATATTTCACAGTCACTTCAGAGAAATAAAAGTACAACGCTGACTTTTTGAACCTGAGTGATTTTCCGAGTCGTACGCTTCAAATTGCCCTCCGTGTTTGTGCATCTGATTAAATACAAACCTAAAGTGCCTCACACATTTTCATTTCCATTTAGGCATTTTATCTGACACTTTTATCTAGAGGGCTTACATTAGGAGGGAAGTAAGTCTACATTAGTGCAAGGGACCAGAAAGACAACAACAAAGCAATGGAAAATAAAATGGTTAGGGTAAAAACAAAGTGCTCAAAATATCTTGCATAAAATTTATGCATTAAAGAGAAGCAGCTGCTCTGAATAAAAACAAGACTTTAAACACTTTTTATGATGAAAGACATACTTTTATATATTAAACCTAAAAGTATCTATAAGGGCCATTTGAAGTTAAGCTACCATCTTCCAGTAACCACTCTGACATTGGAAATCTGTACCTGATCTGATCTGAATTTGTTGCATGTTTAATACACAATATATTGGCAATGTTTTTGTATTTAGAGATCCATCATATGCAAATATCACATCACTGCGTTACAACCGAGCAAATACCTCTCTCATTAATTCATATTACACTGGCAAACTATATTGTAATTAGTATGCTTCATATTTATTTGTTTATATTCTGTAGATATGATAAGTCTGTTTTCCTTTCCTTGTGAAGCTTCTGGTGTGTGTGGGTGTGTGTGTGTGTGTGTGTGAGTCCTAGCATTACTATCCTTGTGGGGACCTACATCTGTTTACACAGTCACGTGTGGGGACTCGCCTCCCTTATGGGGACATAATGGAGGTCCCCTCGAGGGGAATCATTAATTTTAGGGTGAAGACTTGGTTAGGTTTAGGGTTAGGGTTAGGCATGTGTTGGTTATGGTTAAGGTTAGGATAAGTCTCCAGGAAATGCATGTAAGTGAATGTAATGTCCCCTGAAGTGATGTATGCATGGTGTGTGTGTGTGTGTGTGTGTGTATATAAATGCACCATGATTGGTCTGAGAATAGCCGGAATGTCAAAGAGAAAAGCCAAACAAATTGCCAAATATTGCTCTGTTTCAGCTGCTATTGGCAGCTTAGCCGTGTGGAGAAGGAGATGCTATGTGTTCCCCTGAGTGTCCTGTGCTGCTTAGCCCCGATATATTTGATTCCCTGTTTTATGTAATATAATTTGTGGAACCAAAATAAAGTATTAAAATGTGTGTGTGTGTGTGTGGTGTGTGTGTGGGGTGTGTGTGTGTGTGTGTGTGTGTGTGTGTGGTGTGTGTGTGTGTGTGTGTGTGTGTGTGTGTGTGTGTGTGTGTGTGTGTGTGTGTGTGTGTGTGTGTGTGTCGTGTGTGTGTGTGTGTGTGTGTGTGTGTGTGTGTGTGTGTGTGTGTGTGTGTGTGTGTGTGTGTGTGTGTGTGTGTGTGTGTGTGTGTGTGTGTGTGTGTGTGTGTGTGTGTGTGTGTGTGTGTGTGTTTATCTGTGATAGTATCAGGAGTAGGAGGCGGGGAACTATCATGTAAACACAAATATTTGATTAATTTATCTGCCTTTTTAATTATAGCTGCACAATGTGGACGAAACCAAATCCGTTGCAACTGCTCTGATGTTTGATAAGGGTTTGTAGTTATTCACGAGCACATCATTATTAGTGTTATCTAAGTGGTGCTTCACATCAATGACACTGTCCTTGTTGTCAGGATAGCAGCTGCACTAAAGATGGGACCTGTCCTCCCTAAAATAATATTGAATAATAGCTTTTGCCAGCAGGAGAAACAAACACCCATTGTTTTCTCACATATTATTCATTGTTCTAGAGATAAGCGTCCATTTCGAAGAGTATTTTAAGATGAATACCACGATGACTATGTAATGAGTCAAGTGGCAGATGGAGATGATCTATAACTTGTAACTGGCTCCAGCTGATAAGACAGATTGTGGAGCGGATCAGAGGAGATGATTTACGTCAGAGGAAATTAGGTGCACTGATTTTATATTTGTGCACGATCTTTGAGAGGTTTAGCTTTCAGTTTGATGTGTGTATTAACATCCTGACTCATATTGACCAGGCACATACATCGCTAACAGAGGCACCCACGTGTATGAAGTCATGCAAACACATTCACTGACATTCACTACTATTGGACAATGAATTATTACATCCAGCATTAAAATCCAGCTTGTTTGAGTATAACTAATCAGACCGCAGAGGAGTACGTTGCTGGCAGTCACAGATATGACTTTTTTATGGCTTGTCTCCCCCAATCTTTTTTATATGAATTCTAAAATGTGGGTTCTGTATCTTCATCCGAAGCGATAACTTTACAGGATCTGAATGTCGGCCACTTTAATGTCACTTCACTCCTCTCCAGATAAGAGTTGCATGGGAATTAAATGCTGCTGAGTGTGGATAACAAGGAGGAGGAATTAAGATAGTGGACACTTCCCAGAGAGACGTGGAGGTTTACTGCGGTTCAACTTCAGAGGTTATGACATTTTAATAACACTATCATTGTACATATTTGACATTAGACAAACCATTGAAATGTCTATTCATAGGACACTTCTCCCACCATGAAACATTAAAATAATAATACAACACTGTAATAGTGTAATATACATATTTTCTGTACATTGTGTACATTTTTACTTTAACCTTCTACAATTATATTATACTAGTTATTAGTTATATAGTTATTGCACATTATTAATCTATTTTAATATGTGTTTAAATATTTTAAATAATTTTTTATTTTATATTTTTTCTTCGACAGTATATTGATATTTTTAAAACATTTTTGTCTTTTATTTATTTTATTATAAAATGGAGCAACTGTCACGAACTATACTAATACACCACCTTATATATTGAAGTACAAAATGCACATTTTTTACTCTACATTTGTATAGCTCATTCTTCAAATTGTTATGTTAATTTATATATGTTATACAATATTTAAAATGTTATATTATTTTTTTTATATATATGTTTAAAACATTTTTTGTGTTAGATTTATTTATCTCGCTAAAAGTACTGATTCTAATGCACTGTGCTTTCTGAATGGTAGCATCATTAGTGTGCAGGTGGTGCCCTTAAAACCACAATATGTATCTATTTGCTCCTTAAGACTGTTGTTGTTGTTGTTGTTGTTGATGTTGTCTGTCTGACTAATTTGGCTAAATTGAACCCCCCTTCTTCCCAAATGTCTCGTGAGTCTTCCAACTAATGTCAGAGCTGAGTGGGCGATGTGAAGAAGAAGTCAGACATGTGAAAATGCTGTCCCCCTCAAACATCATGTCAAAACACACAATAATGAGTCGATCGCACACACACACACACACACACACACACACACACACACACACACACACACACACACACACACACACACACACACACACACGGCCACTTGTGGTGAGAGGTTTTATATCGAGGCAGGAGAAAGTCTTCACTCCATCAGCGCAGGTCTCTGGTGAGCAGAGGACAGACGCTGCCAAACGTTCCCTCCCGCCTGAGTGATGCTCTCTTAAAGCTCTGTCCCCCTGTCCGACTCTTTGTGGAAATGAATTCAGTGCGGGAGAATATTATTCCCACAAATGATCATTTATTGAAGTTCCACTACTGATGATAATGATTCATCCACAGTCCTTTTGATTCCTCTGCAGTAAGTAATTATCTAAAATGGAACTTCATAAAAAAGTATTGAATGTTCTCGAAATGTTCCTCATTTTTCAGCTAAAATGAATGTAAAGCAAAGAAAAGACTTCTCTTTTGTCAGCGGCTCCTTTTAGCAGGTGAGAGCCGGTAATGAGAGACTCGTCTGAATAGCTGCGCTCCGGCACATGGCTTTCACACACAAAGGGTTAGAATTATGCTCCAGCTCCAAAAAGAACATTGGAAACACCTTGCTTGCCTAAATAAATAGCATTTTGATGCACAACAACACAACAAATGACATAAAGTCAATGATTATAATGAAACGTGAAGATGTGCAGTAGTAATGGGTAGGACATTAGAAATAAGGACAGGAGGCAGGAACACAGGACACATGTGATGTTGTTGTTTAGTAGAAGCTTAGAATAATGCACAAAGCGGGTTTAGTCCAAACTGAACATTTGACTATATATTAATGCAGCAGAACGGTAGCTGCACTCGACATCTCGTATTCATTTCAATATCAACAAACCAGAAAAACACAGAGCAGGAGACTTCCTTGCACTTCAAAATAAAACAGAATGATTACCCTTATATTTAGAGGTAGATCAGGTAACAATATGCTTCAACATTTCTCCTGTAACTTATGTCAGTAAGCAAATAAACAAATGATTTCACTGAGAACATTTGCCACTTTTGGGATTTACCAAATAGACTAATTTACTTGAGTTTGTTGGAAAGAGGGCAGAAAGAGCCATAAGAGGCGCTAACTTGTCTAAGTGCCATTTTGTAGAGGCAGGCTTCAAATGATCACAGCAGTGTCTTAGTTTGTGTCACACTTGGTTTCCCTCGGAAAACGCTTAGTAGTTTTGTAACAAAAACAAGATGCTCTCCTAAAACACTTGTTATTCTTTGTTGTAGGCATTTACACAAAGTCTCTGTGACATATGCCCCCACACCTGTTGATGAACAGAAGATTGTTATATTCTACTTTAACACTGTTTAAAGATGCATAACTTTATTTAGCATTACAACAGTTTGTCCTTGGCACAAACCCACACCGAACACCCACAGGGCTTCACAGAAACATACATTGCTCTATGGCCCTTCTGTTTTGTCCTGTTCACTTGTCGATAAAAACAAAAGACCAGACCAGGCTGGACTGATTTCCCCTGCCTCTGTTTCGGAAGGAGAACACACACACACACACACACACACACACACACACACACACACACACACACACACACACACACACACACACACACACACACACACACACACACACACACACACACACAAAATGGCCCTTACTCCTGGCTGCTCTAACAAAGAATCCAGCAGCAACAAGCAAATAGCTTTCACTTGTTGTTTCTCAGTATCTGGAGATCTGTTCTCTGGAAAGGCCTGTCTCTGGCTGTCAAAAGAGAGACACACAAACACGGACGCACGCTCTCTCTCTGACACAAACACGGACAGAAATGACAGATGCACATGCAGGAAATGAAAAACATGCAGCCAGGGAGAATAAGTAAGTGACTGGGGGAGGAGGAGAGCTGCTGAACAACTAATGGCTGATACAATATGCACAAGGCATGGCATCGTGCATGTGTGTCTCGTTTACAGGGTGGTGTGTGTGTGTGTGTGTGTGTGTGTGTGTGTGTGTGTGTGTGTGTGTGTGTGTGTGTGTGTGTGTGTGTGTGTGTGTGTGTGTGTGTGTGTGTGTGTGTGTGTGTGTGTGTGTGTGTGTGTGTGTGTGTGTGTGTGTGTGTGTGTGTGTGTGTGTGTGTGTGTGTGTGTGTGTGTGTGTGTGTGTGTGTGTGTGTGTGTGTGTGTGTGTGTGTGTGTGTGTGTGTGTGTGTGTGTGTGTGTGTGTGTGTGTGTGTGTGTGTGTGTGTGTGTGTGTGTGTGTGTTGTAGAGTTATATTTGTATTTATTCATGTTAGCAAACTATGGATAAGCTTAAAATGGGAATAATTTGGGTAAAACTGTGAGCTGGATATGGGGCCTGTTGACATGTGTTTTTGAGGACAAAGGAAGATGGGGGAAGGTGAGAGCATGTCCTGATTTGCATTCAACTTAGATCTAGCTACAGTGGTTTGTGATATTAAGAGAGGTCCCTTGGGTTTCTCTGGTGCTTATCAATAGTAGCAGTTAAGTGAATACTGTTCAAACAATACCTGTGTTTGTGTTTTATATTGATTTCTCTGTTTTATCCTTTCATAAATGTAAGGACTACAAATGGCTATAAACATTCTGGGCTCGTTGGAGTAAACAGGGTTTTGTTGCTCTGTGGGGGAGGTGTAGGTATGCAGGCCTTGAGACCTTTTGTTGGAAAGTGAGCCTGTTTGGTTTCCTGCTGGTTCCTGCTGCGTTGCGTCTCCCAATGAGATGACCTGAAAAGATGACCAGCTGACCTAACACCAAACCCCTCCTTCTTACTCTGGTATATATCCGGTGGATCCCTGGCGTTCGGCCTCTTCTTCACATGCTGCCCTCGGGTGAAAGTAGCTCTGCAGTATGCGAACCAGTGCAGGAGTAAGCCGGTATTACTCCTTAAGCATTACAATATAACTGTAATATATCATGTTGTATTGTAATGATTGTATTGCATTGTCATATTGCCATTAAAGTAGATTATTGTTAACGGTTACTTTGTAGATATGGATTCCTTCCTGTATTATAAACAGCTTCATAGGAACGCGCGGAGATTTGAAAAGCGGATCAGATATCCCTTTAAATCTCCAAAGTGTGTGTGTGTGTGTGTGTGTGTGTGTGTGGTGTGTGTGTGTGTGTGTGTGTGTGTGTGTGTGTGTGGTGTGTGTGTGTGTGTGTGTGTGTGTGTGTGTGTGTGTGTGTGTGTGTGTGTGTGTGTGTGTGTGTGTGTGTGTGGTGTGTGTGTGTGTGTGTGTGTGTGTGTGTGTGTGTGTGTGTGTGTGTGTGTGTGTGTGTGTGTGTGTGTGTGTTGTGTGTGTGTGTGTGTGTGTGTGTGGTGTGTGTGTGTGTGTGTGTGTGTGTGTGTGTGTGTGTGTGTGTGTGTGTGTGTGTGTGTTGCAGAGCAGACCACTGGGGTATCTGTTGACCAGCTGAAGTGATTGGTTTGTTGTTTCTTGATTGACAGCAGCCCAAATGCCCAACAAGGACTCTGGCTGGCTCTCAGCTTCCCTCATTACTTTTGTTTCCCGACTTTCCTCTCATTGCTTTTCCTCCACTGATCTCATGGATTGCTTGAATCATGTGCGCTGCTATGAATTCCTTCCTTCGTTGCTTATTTATTCTTTTAAAACACAGACTGTTAGAATCTTGCAGGAATATAAAAAATAGAAGTTATCCTTTTTCGTCATTTTATTTATTTATTTCATGGAATACTGCAGAACATTTTGAAAGTTGTTTTGATGAACACACAAAATCCATAACATCATGTGCACTCATGGACATGCAGCGAATGAAAACTGAGCGGTGCCTCGGGCACTCGGTGGCCTTTGTTGCCGCCAATTACCTCAGTTCTTGATTAAACAAAAAAACTTCAAAGTGTCTAAGCTCTTAAGTTGCCTAACACACACACTCACTGACATAAACGGTCACACACACACATACTCCATGAAGTGACACACACACAGCCACCAAATTCCCAATTACTCATTGGGTTGCTTGTTAATGATTTGACTTTGGAGGAGAGGGAATTAAATGGTTGACTAAGCAGACTTTTACGAGCATCCACAACTTTTCCTCCTTCTCCTCTCCTCTCCACTATGCTACCTTCAGTCCCCCACTCTGCATATTAATGCCTTTGAATTGAGCTGTTCATTCAGCCAAGCACAGAAGTGCCGACTAGCGGGATGAACACAATAGAGAAATAAAAGAAGGAAAGTGGGAAATGGGGATAGAGCTTTTGGGTGGAGCTAAAAACTGATTTTGTTCTCTCTCCCTTTCTATCTCTTATACCTTGACGGGCAATGAGAGACAAGTGTCTGGTGGACAAAAGGAAGTTAAGTCTTCTGCACGCAGTCAGCCAAATCCTTAGTAGATATACCGTATTCACAGTTTTTTTTTATAATATCCAAATATGAAATACGCTTAAGGGGATATCAGGTTTTAAAGCTGCAGAAAGGTTTACATTGTAAGGTTGTGTGTGTGTGTGTGTGTGTGTGTGTGTGTGTGTGTGTGATGTGTGTGTGTGTGTGTGTGTGTGTGTGTGGTGTGTGTGTGTTGTGTGGTTGTGTGTGTGTGTGTGTGTGTGTGTGTGTGTGTGTGTGTGTGTGTGTGGGTGTGTGTGTGTGTGTGTGTGTGTGTGGTGTGTGTGTGTGTGTGTGTGTGTGTGTGTGTGTGTGTGGTGTGTGTTGGTGTGTGTGTGGGGCCTAGCATTACTATACTTGTGGGGACCTAAATCTGTTTACACAGTCACGTGTGGGGACTCGCCTCCCTTATGGGGACACAATGGAGGTCCCCATGAGGGGGATCATTAATTTTAGGGTGAAGACTTGGTTAGGGTAAGGGTTAGGCATGTGTTGGTTATGGTTAAGATAAGTCTCCAGGAAATGTATGTAAATCAATGTAATGTCCCCTGAAGTGATGCATACATGGTGTGTGTGTGTGTGTGTGTGTGTGTGTGTGTGTGTGTGTGTGTGTGTGTGTGTGTGTGTGTGTGTGTGTGTGTGTGTGTGTGTGTGTGTGTGTGTGTGTGTGTGTGTGTGTGTGTGTGTGTGTGTGTGTGTGTGTGTGTGTGTGTGTGTGTGTGTGTGTTATCCTGAGCCAGGACCACGGGCATTTGGGAACCCTTTACTGAAGGACCATCATGCAGCACAAGATGTGAAGGAGGATTTAGAAGATTTCAAAACAAAAGAGATGGATTTTGGACAGAACCTGAGAATGATGCTAGCACCAGGGAATATTAAGTTCATTCATATTTACCAGTTGGTATTCTTTCAGGTGTTTCTCTTAGCAATTGGTTGTATGGGGTTTATTGTAGTAACATCAGTGGTCAGTCTATGAGACGGTTATGCAGTGTTTTTTTCTAGTCTTGAGTAATGTTGCTATTTAATCCAACATTTAGGAAAGATAGCCTTACAAAATCTAAAAATCAAAGTCAACGTTATTGTCAATCTTTCCGTTTGTGTGTACAGACAGAAAGATCAAAATACAATTTCCCACAATCCTGAATACAATAACAAACATATTTAAAAATATGTATAATCAACAGACACATTTATACATATGCACACATTAAGAAATAAAAGCACAACAATCAATATATACAAAATAACAGTCACTTCCTTATCTTTGGGAAATGTACATTAGTGCAAGATAGTCCATAGCAGCGTAAAAAGTGTCTGGTGCTGGATTACCATTGGACATAATGCACATTTAAACTGTATTTTGTGATATAGGAAACACATCTGACTTCTGTCATGCATGCAAGGTATTATGTACGCCCGGGAAATATAATTGAGATACTTTAAATCCATTGGAACCACTCAGAAAATAAAGAGTGTGACATGACAAATGGTTTCCCTTTCTGAACCAGCAGGAGCCCTGTGTTAACTTTGAAGGGTTTCTCTTTTCTTTCGGCTTGTGACATACAGTATTGTGAATGAGCTCCATGGCTGGAAATCACTTACCCCTCATCCAGCACCTGTGCACCTGCAGAGACTCGCTGCTGCAGCTCGAGTGTACTGAAGGGCGCCCTGATGAGTCATGTCGAGCTGTGTGAATTTGAGGCAGGGTGCTAATAAAATAAATAGTGTGTTTGTGCCTTCAGTTAACCTCGCCTGGATAAATAGAGATACAAAATGAAAGTGAAGGAAAGGCACAGAGGAGGTTCACCTTGTGTCTGCTGAACGCCACAGTGAAGGTTATCTGAGCTTTCTGTGTGACCATCTTCTTCTTTGCAGATAGCATATCTTCAGGGGCACACACAGGGGTCACTGAGGAGTCTACTGAAAGCAGAGTCCCAAAATACTCCCCTGACCCATGCATGTCTTATCTAGACTAACACATGGCTGTCTTCTTTCATCTTGTAACTGCTAGGCTCTTAATATGCTCCTGCCAAATTGTGTGTGTGTAGAAGAAGAGCAGAGGGAACAGGTCAGGTGTGTGTGTTTGTTTCCGAGAGGAGTTGAGAATAGTTGAGGGACTGTGGTGAGGTTAGTAAGTGGTTGGAGGTTCTCCTCATAATGTGCCAGGTCAAGTGAAGGAAGAGACACAGAGCACAAGGAGAGAGGAAGTTACACAAGAATAAAAGGAGCTGGAGAAGAGATGTGTTCAGTGTTCTGCTGACTTTTTTGGCACAGATGGATTTTCTTTGATTTGTCCCTGTTATTTCTGTGAATTTAAACACATATTACACTGAGCTTCCTCTCTAAAAGGATTACTGGAGTTAAGACTATGACCTTTGCTGAAGGATAATGCCACAATAATTGTTGTTCTTGAAGTGTAGTACTACCAACACATTTCTAGAGATTTGACCAATTGCCAAATATAACATGATTGCTTTAGTTTAGACGCACACAGGGATTCTTAAACTGTGTTCTTTGCATGTATGGAAATGTTTGGATGTGGTTTTACAGAAAAGGAATATAAGTCTAATCTCCTGCCCACAAAAGACAAAACAGTATTGTCTAGAGCAGTGGTTCCCAACCTGGGGGGCGCCAAAGATCGCAGGGGGGGCACCAGGCCTCAGATGATTTGAGGCCAAATATCATATTTATAATTTTTTTTTTTTACATATAATTGTAACGCAATACATGATTGTCACTAAAAGCCTCGTCTCTACATTACAATAAAATATAAAAAATTGTTGATTAATTAATTTGAATACAAATTCAAGTTAGTATTAAAGGCATAAAAAGACAAATGTATAATTCTTTCTATAGAAATGTTTCTTCTGCCGTAAAGTGTCCAAACCAGGCTTGTCTGGATAAGCGCATTTTTAAAACAGTCATTGTCCATGCCGGTTTCAGTTGGATTATTTGTCAGTTGCTCCGATCAGATCGGTCTCCTCCATTTTGTAGATTATTTACGACTTTTGAATCCACATAAACACATCGGCAAAATCCGGCTTACTTTGAGCATGTGTTTTAAACAGTTTAATCCCTTTGTGAATTGTTTCCACTTGCGCCGTCCTTTCATTTCTTCATACAGCGGGAATCCAAATGAATTAATCCTGAGTCCAATAACCATCAAAGTCACTCCAATAGTGCTCCTTGATTACGCTTTCATCCTCCTTTAACAACATACTTCACATTCATCCAGTTTGTGACAGTAGTTGTAGCTTTTTGAGACTTTTAAACTTTAATTACCTCTGCTGCGGTCCCCCCCCCCTTGTGTGTGTGTGGGGGGGGGGGGGGGGGGGCGCAGCTTCCAACAGGAGTCATTTAGGGGGGCTCTTGAGAAAAAAGGTTGGGAACCCCTGTTCTAGAGGGTGATATTTCACAGACTGCACTCACTGAATGTAGGGAACTGTGAACCTCATCAATCACAAGCCCTGAAAATCAGCCTAAATATGAGATGATGTGATAAGGGGCTTTCCTACATCCTCTTCGAGGTAGATACAATATGCAATTTCCTCCTGAAATCCCCTGCAGTCGGATCGTATTATGGCGGGCATATTAGAGTGTGTAGACTCATAATTATTTTGTATGTTTTGTTAGTGGGCACCTTTAGGGCAGGATGTGGTGAGAGGAACACATACTCTTCCTCAAGTCCCGGAGCTGCTTGTTTGACTGCAGGCTTGTGGCTTTGATGTATTTAATTTCATTGTGTGTGTGTGTGTGTATGTGTGTGTGTGCGTGTGTTCACAGGCCTTCTCCGGAAACTCGAACTCGGAGAGCTCGGTTCGCCACGAGCTGCAGCCGGGGATCGTGGCTCGCTTCCTGAGGCTCGTCCCGCTGGACTGGAGCGAGGAGGGACGGATCGGTCTGCGCATAGAGGTGTACGGCTGCTCCTACTGTGAGTGCACACACACACACACACACTTTCAATCTGTAACTCAATATATTCACTCCAATACTCGTATTCGTACGCGGTAATAGTTTATTATTTCAGACAAACATGTATGGATCCATGGAGCGAGTGCAATTATAGTTTGTCAGCTCCAATTATGTCCCACTAGCTTTTTTCTTCATTACGAGCTAATTCTGTTTAGGAATTAAAAACAATCCCAGTGTGAAAACCTGCCTGCACACACACACACACACACACACACACCCACACACACACACACACACACACACACACACACACACACACACACACACACACACACACACACACACACACACACACACACACACACACACACACACACACACACACACACACACACACACACACAAACACTGTAACTTTATTACCTCCAATTTGTCCCCATAAGGGAGGCGAGTCCCCACACGTGACTGTGTAAACAGATTTAGGTCCCCACAAGTATAGTAATGCTAGGCCACACACACACACACACACACACAGTAACTTTATTCACGGGAATATGCATGTCCAGTTGCTCACACACGTACACACTCTCTCCCGATTTCTAACAATTGTCTCATCCAGGGAGCTGACTCTCGCAGCCTCTCTGCTCTCATCCTATTAAAGGCTGCCAAATTGATTTTGATAACAATTTTCAATTAAGCCTCTGCATAAATTACTGCTATAAGTGACACACGTACGTCTTTCACCCGGAGATGCGATTACACTGTGTGTGGATATATGAGTGTGTGTGTGTGTATGTGTGTGTGTGTGTGTGTGTGTGTGTGTGTGTGTGTGTGTGTGTGTGTGTGTGTGTGTGTGTGTGTGTGTGTGTGTGTGTGTGTGTGTGTGTGTGTGTGTGTGTGTGTGTGTGTGTGTGTGTGTGTGTGTGTGTGTGTGTGTGTGTGTGTGTGTGTGTGTGTGTGTGTGTGTGTGTGTGTGTGTGTGTGTGTGTGTGTGTGTGTGTGTGTGTGTGTGTGTGTGTGTGTGTGTGTGTGTTGCAAACAAGGGCATGTATTGCATTCCAGTCAGCCCTCATCCCTTTGATTATATTTCCCTTGTTTAATTTCCTACTCCATGTTAAAAGAAAAGCAAGTCAGTAGTGATAAGGCTGACAAGATGTGGTACACTCACACTCTCTCTCTCTCACACACACACACACACACACACACACACACACACACACACACACACACACACACACACACACACACACACACACACACACACACACACAGATGCATACAAAGATCAAACACATTATCCAGCTCTCTAAATGTCCGTCCATCAAGTGTCCATTTCAACAAAAACAATCGGCACTCACAACTGTGACAGGAAATAATTCACTTCTAATAAACGTGACTGCTTTTGTGATTGGAGTAAACCAGTCCTTTGCTGATTTGAATGAAGATACCTTCTTCCAGTATATATTCTCTAACACTGTAGGTCTCAATCATATTTAGCACTATATTCGTTTTTTTTAATATCTCCCTTTTGTTGGATGTCTCGCTTTCACAAAGGCACATTTTAGACCATTTCAATTTCAATACCGTCATGCAGGTTTAACATAATAATGGTGTTATGCTTTGCTTCTCAGAGACAATACTCAAGGTACACATATTAAGACATTAGTAAATCAAGAAACATTGAGGCAGGCAGCCGACACTACAGGGTAATTCATAGTTTTCATAATGTTTGATAATTATTTACTACAGTTCACCTCCTGCCCTGCCGTGGTGCCCTTGAGCAAGGCACCAGACACCCCCCCAGACACCTCCCCCTCACTCCCATTGCTCCCCGGGCGCTGTACAATAGCTGCCCACTGCTCCTAGTACTAGGATGGGTTAAATGCAGAGGCCAAATGTCACTGTGTGTGCTCTGCATGTGTGACCACTAAAGAGGGTTTCATCCCTCCCAATTCTTCTTCTTTTGGCAAACCCCACACCACAGAATAAGGGACCAATAGGAAAGAAACTGAAAGTATGGACAGACGAAACACACAATAACAACACAGACGACATTCAGGTGTACACATGCTTATAAACTCAGACAGCTTTAATAACAGAGAAAGAGAGAGATACACACACACACCTGCACACTCCTGATGGGGTGTGTCATCTCTCAGTTTTCTGTCATATGTGTTTTGAAGCCCACAGTGCTCTCTCATGATTATGCTGTCACTGCTCCTTCCGTAGGCATTCAGTCAGAAAATGAGAACTTGTACATTCGTCTGTTCATCTTCCCACCCTTCACTCCCGCTTCTCTTAGAATAAACGCCTCCTACTGTAAATGTTTCCCTGCTTCCCAGTCCAATGATGAAAGAAGGGAGAAAAGAAAATAGGATGAAAGAACAAAAGATAATTAGTAGGAGGGGAAGGAGGCAGATAAATATAGACGTTATGTTTCCGGCATAATCACCAAATGTGTTAGTTCTAGACGATAATTCTAGGTTTGGAAAAATGTATGGTAATTAAATGCAATTCCATATTATGACTAATCTAGGGCTGTGCAATGAAAGGCTGCGTTTGCATGTGTCTGTGCCAGAGCTATGGGCTATAAAGCAGTCGTGAGCCACAATGCTGGGGGATTGACATGCTCATTTCCATTTTGATTAACGCAGGATCAACAGAAAATCAATTATTTCATAAATGAGTCAGGAAGTAGTCGAGCTGGTGTGTGAGAGGAAGGGCAATCAAACGGAAACGGGGGACACATGTAATGTATGTTTTCTGTACAAACCAATCACTCTCATGCATGTATAATTTGAATGTGGGTGTATCCTGTCAGACTTGGGGCCCATTTATGGCGACTATACTCTAAATCTGCTGTCAGTACGATGTTTCAATCAATCAATGTTTATTCATATAGCCCAATATCACAAATGTTACATTAGTCTCAGTGGACTTCACAGTGTGTACAGAATATCAGTATGACAATACGACACCCTCTGTCCTTAGACCCTCACATCATACAAGGAAACACTTCCAGAGAGAAACCCACAGTCTAAAGGGGAACATGGGAGAAACCTCAGGGAGAGCAACAGAGGAGGGATCCCTCTCCCAGGACGGACCGACGTGCAATAGATGCCGTGTGTAAATCGAAGAGATAATACATTTTACAGCATATAGACCAAATGTTAGGAAATGCATGTGTGTATAATACACTAATAATTCACTATCATTATCTGAAGAGTCTAAATGTAGTTATGTGGATGTGTGTATGTGTAGCATCTATATCTGGAGCAGGACTGAGGCTATACACATAAACCTACTGCATGAAAGATCTTCACAGTAGCCATCAGTGCTGCAGTATTGCATTACAGGTCTTAAACAAGCTATTCTTTTACATCTTTGTTTCCCATTTTACCTTTCAAATTTTAAAAACATTGACAAAATGTAAACTCAAACACAATATTTAACGTTTGATTATCATTCAAAGTCAAACCCAACTTTAAATCTTCCAATTATATAAAACGCATTTATATTTAGTGAAGCTAAGTCGTACGGTTGATGACTTACGTACAAATATTAATAATCCAAGACTGACTCACACACACAAAGAAAAGTTCACACACACACACACACACACACACACACACACACACACACACACACACACACACACACACACACACACACACACACCTTAACCATACACTGTATTGAATGGCATTTTGTTAACTTGCTTTTAAAAGTGTGTGATTTTATGTCTTCCTGTGTTGTCATAATTTGCAGCCAAAACACATTTATGAGACTCATTTATTCTAAAAACATTGGAGGTAAAATATAAAATAAACATGATTCTAGATATGTTATATTTAGGGCCGGGACTCGATTAAAAAAATTAATCTAATTAATTAAAGGCTTTGTAATTAATTAATCGAAATTAATCGCATTTTTAATAACATATAAATATTTGACCTAAGAACAGTGAGATTTTAGACATGGATTTTAGTATACCATTAGGCGCATTCACACCGCAGTACTTTTCCCACAAAGGTTCATGAGAACTTAGTTCATGAGAACTCTTTGAACCTGGGGGAGGATTAGGCAAATGAAGCCGCTGACGTCACTTCTTCTTCTTCTGCTTTGGGTTTACTGGCAGGCCGCAAACCACTTCACGGCGTATACTGCCGCCCAAAGTCCCCGGCCGGAAGTCACCTGAGTTAGGGACTGGCTTCAGTAGAAGCTGCTGGGAGTCCCAGCAGCCTTCCGAGTAAATCGCCAGAACGCCGACACCTCCTCATCTCCACCGCTCCCATGTTTTATTTTGTGTTGCCATAAATTAGTCTCTCTGCGTTTCTGCGCTGGGATAATGCTAATGCTAATAATGCTAATGCCAGGATAATAAAATGGCGGCTTCACAAAACTTTTTGGGAGTTTTACGGGGCGTGGTTTGCAATCCGCCCAGCCAATCAGAAATATAGCTCTTTTCTCACAAGAGAGCCGTACGAAAGTCCCTGCTCTCTAGCAGCTCTCTGCTCTCTAGCACGGACTTTCGTGGGGGTAAAAAGGTTCTCATGAACTAATTTTAGTACCTGCTCTTTTTGGTGTGAACGCGATAAAAGAGGCTAACGTCCAGGCTAGCTGCTATATGTTTTGCATTGAGGTGATACTTGAGGCTTGATGTGCTGCGGTGATATGCGAATTCCTTTTTGCATAATTTGCACACAACCGTGCTCTTATCGACGCTTCCATCCGTCCGTTTTTTAAAACAACATTTCCCACTGTTGTTCACTGTGGTTTGTTGTTGTCTGAAGTCATGAACGTTAGTTGGTGCTCCAGTATAATCGGTACGCCTGAAACTCATCCAGTGAGAAACGTTCCGCGGTGCAAAAATAAGTGCGATTAAAATGCGTTAATTTTTTTAACGCGTTAATTTTTGTGTAATTAATTAATCTTAATTAACGCGTTAAAGTCCCGGCCCTAGTTATATTTAAAGTGGAGAAATATAGTGTAATCCTTATTGATACTTTATAAATGCTACATTATCTGACAGTTGTTGGCATAGCAGCATGGCATCTCTCTGTAGCTCAGCAACACAGTTGTGCAAAAGATGAACTAATTTCCAGACCCTGATAAATAATACATTAAGAGATGATATTGCAGGTCACATGCAGCTGTAGTCAACCTCCAGCCCCCCCCCCCCCCCCCCCCCCTCTTTATCTCTATCACCCTCTGTCTCCTCACATCTCTGGTGGAAAACAACCATCTGGGTAAGGGTCTGAAACCGGTCATCTTGTGCCCAAACAGCTGCCCTGGCTACAAGCACATTATCGTCCCTGGTTATTCTGCATCACAGTGGGTCAACCCCTCTCCATCTTGTCTTTCTCTGCGTCAGTGATCTGCAGGTAGTGGGGAAGCCCTCAATCCCCCATAAAGTCTTTCTCCTGACAACAAGCACTCAGCTGAGCCGCCAGCCCTTTTCTGAGCGGCACACCTAGATCTGCAATATCTCATAAAACAATTGGAAACCTGTCAACCACCAACACTGTGTGCACCATAAACGTGACAGAAGGAGATGATGGGAGAGGGAACGGGAGAGAGAGAGGGGGTTTAAACAAATAAGGTGATGCGAGTAAAGAAGGAAGGAAATATAAAGGGAAATAATGTAGAAAGTAAAAGAAAAGGGAAGAAGTAGAGCAAGAACAAGATTGAGGTTAATCAAAAGGGATGAATTATTTCTGTTTTTACCAATTTGTGTATGAAAATGAAGACAATCTGGACATACAAGCCAACACAGAGGCAAACACAGATGTTGTTGACATATAAAACACAAAATGACACAGATACGAAGCAGCATGTGAAACTTTAAAAGTTTTTTGAAAGTTGACGAATAAAAGGAGAACAAGAAAAAAAAGAAGCAAGAGATCAGTTTGGGTTTGCAGGATGGGTTTGATCTGCAGGAAACATGTCTATCTACAGAGAGACGCAGCATGGGATCATCTGGGGAGTGCTGAAGTTAGAACAAAGGAAACAGATGTAATTCCCCCCCCCCCCCCCCTCTCCAGGTGTTTATTATGAAAGGCTTTGCATAGTTGTATACATGTTATATAATGCCCCGGCCACACGAGGACGAAAACGGCTAAACGCATAGGATTAACGCAAACGCAATCGCAAACAAGCTTCCGTCCACACGCAATAGTTATCCGGATAGTGTCTGCCCACACGAGACAGCTCCATTTAGCTCCAACCGCTGGAGAAGCTGCAGTACATATGCAGGAGCCTGTACGTGGCGCTGTAACTTCCTCCACAAAAGCAGCGAAGAAGCATGGTTGTCATGGTTGCCCTTCTGTTTATTCTCCGCGGTGGGGGCCGAGGGAACCGGGCAGAGTTTTTCGCCAGTCAACGTGTATTAAAGTTTAAATCTTCCGACAAAATTATAAAAGTGCCGGTCAAAGGTCTTCTTTGTTATTTATTGAGCTTTAAAACAAATGAATAACGAATCTATATAATATAATAATAAAATACACGGAGCCTCTCTTTTTCCTCCCTCTCTTCGGACAGCGTCAGTGTCTGTTTCATGCAGCAGCTGATACAGTAATGAGTGACCCGGCCGATAGTAAAAATAAACATATTTATAACTAGTTTATGTAGTTTGAGAGGTGTCTCCGTCCTGTCAGATTAGACCTCACTCGCGTTTAGGTCCATATCGAGAGAAAGATAAATAATCTGAATTCAGTGTGCAGTTTACTTTGATGCGGGGGTGAGCAGCAGAGGCGGGGCTATTGCGCAATCATTATCAGAAAATGATCGTATAGGGCGTACACATGGAGCCGTTTGACCCCCCAGAGCGTTGCGTATGCCGTTCTATCCACCTTGGGACCCGTTATCGTTTACGCAGTCGTTTAGTGCCGTATTCGGTCGTCCTCGTGTGGCCGAATGGTCTATATGACACTAAACAGTAACGCAAACGACCGTTTACGTCTAATGCCCCGGCCACACGAGGACGTAAAGTCACAAAGCAAGAGAGGAAGTAAGAGTGAGGTACAATGTGACTGTTATCATATAAAAGCCTCTACACTCTACCTACCACAAGCAATCACACCACACACACACACACACACACACATACACACACACACACATACACACACACACACACACACACACACACACACACACACACACACACACACACACACACACACACACACACACTCACTTTCACAATGATAGTAAGCACTGCACTTTATTTCTCTTCTGACAATCTACTCGTCCTTCACCGTGTCTCTTTTTTTAGATTTCAATTTCAATTTACGTATAATTTTCCTGTTGCTTTGCTGCAGGTAAATCAAATATATTGTATTTTCTGTAACCATAGCAACTGATACTTAGTTGAAAGTGGATCACATCACTCCTGTTCTGAAGTCTTTACACTGGCTTCCTGTGTGTCAAAGAATATATTTCAAAATACTGCTGCTGGTTTATAAAGCACTGAATGGTTTAGGCCCAAAATACATTTCTGACCTCCTGCTAAATTATGAACCATCCAGATCTCTCAGGTCTTCAGGGACTGGTCAGCTTTCTGTCCCCAGAGTCAGAACTAAACATGGAGAAGCAGCGTTTAGTTATTATGCTCCAAATATCTGGAACAAACTCCCAGAAACCTGCAGGTCCGCTGCAACTCTGACTACTTTTAAATCCAGAATAAAGACTTTTCTTTTTGTCGCTGCTTTTAATTTAAACTGAGCGGTTGTGTTTCGTTTTTGGTTGATGAACATTTGGGGCTAGTAACCCCAGGGAATCAGTGTCTGAGGACTTTGTACTGGCTGGTTTTCTCTGTGTATGCTGCCATACAAGCGTACACAGCTCATGTTCGGATAAACCTGAAAGAAAGGCATCAGTAAAGTGGAACTTCTGTGTGAACTATTCATATCTTAGACTGCACTGTAACTTTTTATTCATGTATTTTTTCTTTTGATGTTTATTTTATTATCTTTTCTTTTTAATGACTGTTTTAAAATGCCTTTTTTTGTAAAGCACCTTGAATTGCCTTGTGTTGAAAGGTGCTATATAAATAAACTTGCCTTGCCTTTAGTTTAGCTTCTGTAATTTGGATATATATATATATATACTTTGTTCTAGTTCGTCCCTACTGACCGCCAGAGGCGGTGCTTTAAGCACTGGATATGTCCATCGCGCGCATGCGCAGCTCGAGTACCAATAACAACAAAGTCACCTGTGACCCACGTGACTCCGGCTATATCAGCCGGTGTCGTCAGAGGATCTGTTCCTTTCATCTTCTCGCTGCGCGAGGGTACCGTGGCTACATTTGTGTAGCCTACAGCGTTCAGGTTTGAACGTTTGATCTGAGGGATTGCTCTGCAAGCAGCTGGCCGCGTGCAGCTTCGTGACTGACAGTCGGAGCTACGGGTCGTTAACGCGTCCTCCAGGAGCTGTGGCCGGCTGTGTGCTGTGCAGAGCCTCGACAGACAGGTTTGTGTCAGCTTGTTGCTGGTGATGGCTGTGTCCCCTGCACCCTCTCCCAGCCAAGTTGTCCTGATTGCTGTCCTATTTTTTGTTTGGCTTAGACTTTCTGGTGACGACAGTGTTCCCGCTTCCTCTCCCATAAAGTTGCCCTTATGCTCTTTTGAAAGTTCTGCTTGTGGCGTTGTGCCCGAGCTTTCATTAGCATTTGAGTCCCAGCTTTGGCTGTGTCCCTCATTCAATAATAATTCGGCCGTTCCCGGCGACTTGCGGGAGCGATGGCTATGTGTGCTCCCCCCAATAGAAGGACTAGAAACAGGCTGTCCTCTAAAGTGGATCGGCTAGCTGCCGATAGGGGCATGATGAAGTTGCCTCTTGGCCCTTCAGCCTGGGCCCGGTGTAGGGGCTGCTAGCGGGCCTGTCCCCCCCCCCCCCTTCGGTTGACGCCCCTCCTTCGGTTGGCGCACCTCCTTCGGCTGGCGCACCTCCTTCGGCTGACGCACCTCCTTCGGTTGACGCACCTCTGTATGAGGACGCCTTGTCGCTGGTACAGACTCGTCGCCAGGTTTCGCTGGCCCAGTCACCACTAACAGAGGCATGTAGGAGAGTCCTCCGTAGCGTACCAGTTGAGCCAGGGGAGCTGTTTAGGTCAGCTGCCCTGGAGGCACTGGAGCGTGCCGCCCAAGCTAGGCAGACCAGGCAGCAGCTCTCGGGTCTTCACAGACCTGTGCCCACTCCCAGCAGGCCCAGGGGCCGCTCTAGCAGCCGCACTCAGTCGCCGGATTACAGGGGTGGTCTGCAGAGGTCTTAGCGGCGCGACCCAATGACTTTCGTGCCCCGGGTCGCCCGCCTTCCAGGCAGCCTCGTGCCCCAGAGCCTTACCGGCACCCCCCAAGAGGCTCCCGGGGGCGGTCGTCGGCTGCTTTCCCAGCAGCAGCTCAGTTACTGGGCGGTCTGTACTTCCGTCCCTTGGGTGGTTTTCACCTTAACCCAGGGGTACGGACCGCAGCTCCGGCCCCTAGCCTTCGGCTGGGTCTAATTGACAGTCGTCAGCGATCCGGCAGGGGCCCTAGCTCTGGCCCAAGAGTTGTCCGTCCTTCTGTCCAAGGACGCAATCAAGCCAGTAAGACCCTCTGCTTAGCCCAGGGGGTTCTACTCGGCGTACTTTCTCGTGAGCAAGAAAGTCGGCGGATTTCGCCCGATCTTGGACCTCAGAGGAATCAACAGATTCCCGAAGGTGCTGCCATTCTATATGCTGACCACTGCATATGCACAGGTGGAGTGGTTCTCAACCGTGGACTTGAGGGATGCCTACTTCCACGTGTGCCGGGCAAGATGGTGCCTTATATTCAGTTCCTCCGGCCCTTGGGCAGACTGGCAGCTGCCTCGGCCGCTGGGCCCTTAGGCCCGCTGTCGTTGCGCCCCATGCAGATGTGGCTGAACAGCCTTCACTTGGACGCCAAGTGGCACAGGCACAGGGAAGTCAGGGTGTCGCAGCATTGCCTCCACTCTCTGTCACGCTGGAGGGGCAGGGCCTATCTCCTAGTGGGCGTGCCCATGGGCGCCATCCCATCCCGCCAGGAGACCATCACCATAGGTGCGTGTCTCTCAGGGTGGGGTGCAGTGCGGCAGGGCAGGACCGTTCAGGGTCAGCGGTCTGCCCAGGAGAGTGTGCGCCAGGTCAACGTGCTAGAGCTTCGGGCTGTGCAGCTTGCACTCACGCACTTTCTACCCCAACTGGGGGGCAAGAATGTGCGTGTTCCTTGGGGACAGCATGTACGTTGTTGCTTAGACAACAGTCCCTTCTAGATAGTGGACGTTCTCACTCCACTCTGAATTTATGTGGCTGCGATTTCTGCCCGACATGTTCGGGTCGACGGCGCCACGGCGGGGTGCCACAGGTCGGTGTCCCTCTTTATGAGAGGGGCTTTACGGCAGCGTCCCCCTAGCACCCCGAGGGCTCCGGCTTGGGACCTGCCCCTGCTGCCGGATGCCCTATCATCTCCTCCCTTCGAGCCCCTGGCCCAGGTGGGGCTTAGGTGGCTGCCCACGAAGGCAGCATTTCTGCTTGCCATAGCCTCAGGGAAGCGAGTCGGGGAGTTGCATGTCCTCTCCATAAACAATACATGCCCGAGGTGGGACTCTCAGGCGTTGCCCTTTGGGCAAATGTGGCATTCCGGCCCGGGGTCCTTCCACAAACCCACTTCAATCAGCCTGCCCAGCTGGCACGCTTTGACATTCAGGAGTACGGCACGTCGAAGTTGCTGTGCCCTGGGGGTGCCCAAAGGGCGTATATCAAGGCTACTGCCTGTATACGGCAGTAGAAGCAACTCTTGATTTTGCCCTGGCGGCACTAAAGGAGGTTATGCCCTCTAACCAGTGGCTTCCCCACTGGGTTGTCGATACCATCTCACAGGCTTACGGGGCCAGTGGCCGCCCCCTGCCATCAGGCTGAAATGCCACTCTACAAGGAGCATCTCAACATCTTGGGCTGCCCTGAGGGTGGTGCCCCTGGAGACCATCTACGCCGCGGCGTCGTGGGCGTCTTCTGGCACATTCTCCAGTTGTCATCAGGTCAATGTCGCCACTCCCCATTCTTTGGGCGTGGTCCTTTTGCCGAGCTCCGCTGTTTCCAGTGGTGAGCAAGGGCTTGGATTCTTCATGACATTGTTGGTATAAGTCATCCAGTGCTTAAAGCACCGCCTCTGGCGGTCAGTATGGACGAAATAGAACGATAGTTACGGCTGTAACTACGGTTCTATGAGTCCCGGATGACCGCCAGAGTTCCCTGTCACTCTGAATTCTTGTGTGCTCGCGAGAAGATTCTGGGAACAGATCCCAGACACAAATGTAGCCACGGTACCCTCGCGCTTTCAAGATGAAAGGAACAGATCCTCTGACGACACCGGCTGATATAGCCGGAGTCACGTGGGTCACAGGTGACTTTGTTGTTATTGGTACTCGAGCTGCGCATGCGCGCGATGGACATATCCAGTGCTTAAAGCACCGCCTCTGGCGGTCATCCGGGACTCATAGAACCGTAGTTACAGCCGTAACTATCGTTTTATGTTTCACATTCTTGGAACACAGCTCACACACACAGGTGTTTTCAATTCCGGATGATTAGCCCAGCAGCTAATTAGTCAAAAGTGAAAACACCTGGTGGGTTTATCAATCAATCAATCAATCAATGTTTATTTATATAGCCCAATATCACACATGCTACATTTGTCTCAGTGGACTTCACAGTTTGTACAGAATATCAGTATGACAATACGACACCCTCTGTCCTTAGACCCTCACATCGTACAAGGAAAAACTTCCAGAGAGAAACCCACAGTTTAAAGGGAAAATGGGAGAAACCTCAGGGAGAGCAACAGAGGAGGGATCCCTCTCCCAGGACGGACAGACGTGCAATAGATGCCGTGTGTAAATCGAAGAGATAATACATTTACAACATAGGTAGTCCAAATGTTTGGAAATGTATGTCTGTAATAAGAAGATGAATCCACGAGGATGTCAGCAATCTTGTGGGAGCCATCAGGGAAGTAGTATGGTGAGAGTCTGGCAGGACCGCAGAGACTGGTTCAGCCACGACTCGAAGTCCAGGAGAGAGGTCATAGAGGGGAAAGGTTTGGATAAAGTTTTAAATATAAGATCTAAGTTTTTAGGATTTAAGTGAAAGAGTAAGAACTCAAATGTATAGGTGAAGAGGCACAACGTATCTACGTCAATGCACTCTTATTAGATTATTTATAAGCTTTATCAAAAAGGAAGGTCTTAAGCGTACTCTTAAAAACGGATAGGCTGTCTGCCGCCCGAAAACAAACTGGAAGCTGATTCCACAAATGTGGAGCTTGATAAGAAAAGGCTCTGGCTCCCATTGTACTTTTAGAGACTGTAGGAACAACCACCAACCCTGCATTCTTGGAACGCAATCATACATTTATGATGGGATGTATAACATTAATACCTTTTGCAACGGCCATGATTTATTGTTCCACACTTTTTTAGAATGAGTTCATATCTTCTCATTGCGTGCGGAAAAAGGACCCTATGACAATGCAATAGAAAATATTTCTGTCAGTGTTTTGAACAACAGCACAGTTTTACTCCTACTGCTTTGCTTGAATGTGGAAAACATTAAATAAATCCCACACTTTTCCTTTAATACAGGCCTTTTTACTGAAGATATTTGACTTGCCATAATAAAAAAAAGCACAGGTGTTACTATTAACATTAACGGTGGCTGTGTTATATTCAATTATCCCAGTGAGCCATGACAGATAGTGAGCCAGAGTGTATAATGTCAGGACCCTGAAACAAGCCGCTTAATGGAACTCAGTCATCATTCATAGTATTATTTACACCTTAGCTTTTCATACTGTGACACGTCAAAATGTCGTCTGTGAAAGAGGCCTGGGGTACAACGTCATTTGAAACGATAAAAGCTCTATTGCAGCAAATAGTAACCTGTACAAATGACATGTTTAATGCACAAGCCTCCCATGCATACAGCTGGCAGGTGCAGTCAAAAAATATAACATTTCCACGAACCATTAGTCTTTTCATCTATTATTAGCATATTAGCACACAGGGACGTGCACAGGTACGGGCTTATGTTGCCCGGGCAACGGACTGTTTCCCCTTTTTGGCTGACCTGCCCCTCTGGAGAGAGCGAGAGGTTTTTTTTGTTTCTGTTGTGGTCAAATCACCATGATAAGCCCCCACAATGTGTAGTGTCTCGCTGCGGGAAACACACCAGCTTCATTTTTCTACAAGTACTTCTTCTTCTCCTTCTTCTTACATGTAATTGCCCGCATGGTAAACTCCCTCGACGGGGCCGCTCGCTCTCTCCTCTTGATCGCCCTCTCTCTCTCCTCTTGATCGCCCTCTCTCTCTTCTCTTGATCGCCCTCTCTCTCTCCTCTTGATCGCCCTCTCTCTCTTCTCTTGATCGCCCTCTCTCTCTTCTCTTGATTGCCCTCTCTCAGAGAACACTTCACTGCCCGCTTCATTGTAGGATTTCTGCCATGTCTCTACTTTAATTTGACCATCTCTGTTATTAAGTTATGGAAAACTAAATAAGTAATTAGATACCTTACACATCACTGCGCTCATAAAGAATAATAAGAATAATGCGTATTGAACTGGTTTCATTAATTAGTGAGTTTATTTAAGGTAATTATAGAAGCCCTATTTTATCAGTATGTCTGCAATGGTCAAACGACATTGATTGTCCCCATTTTTTCTTTAGTAGTTTCTAACATTAGATATTTTTAATGAGAAATGGACCGCAAAACAAAACATGTCCCTGGTTTTCATTTTAAAAATCAAGTCACAGAATGCAAGTAGTTGCCTTAGCTTATTTTGTTATGAGATGATGATGTGAATTACTGTTCAAATTAGTTAATGTAATAATCGTTTTGGTCTTATATTTTTTTTGGGGGGGATGCCCTTTTTCCAGTTTAGAGCAATAGCCCCTCCAAATGTCTGTGCACGTCCCTGTTAGCACACCTGACAATGCTTTCTTTCTAGGCTAACATGCACCCCCACTGACACACACACACACACACACACACACACACACACACACACACACACACACACACACACACACACACACACACACACACACACACACACCTGCAATCCGCCTACACACGCACTGTTGCACTATTAATGTCCCCGGCTTTTACCATCTGTTAGCTTCTCTGTATCTTTATTATTTCTAACTGTTTACTTTTTGTCTTTTTCAGGGGCCGGTGTGATCAACTTTGATGGACTGGGTGTGATCTCATATCGTTTTAAGGTACTGCATTAGTTACTTGGTATTGTTGTTCTTTTTAAATCACAATAACAAGATGATTCTAGTCTTAAATATTAACAAATAGCAATGTTATGGGAGATCTGGGAGAGTGAAGGCGCTCTTGTTTCGCAGTAAATTAAAGAAAGTTTGTTTTCATATTTTCTTTCTACGTTTCTTTAGCTGTAAAAAAGCCACCTGTGGTGTTTTCCCGCTCTGTGGGGTTCATGTGGTTTTCTCACTTCTGTGCAGGTGAAGAAGATGAAGATCATCAAAGATGTGATCGCACTGAGGTTCAAGACGTCAGAGAGTGAGGGAGTGATTCTCCACGGGGAGGGCCAGCAGGGGGACTACATCACTCTGGAGCTGCGCATGGCCAAGCTGCTGATGCAGATCAACCTGGGTCAGAAACACTCTTTTGTTTTGACAAAGAAATGCAAAGGAAGGCTGACCCTCTTGCTACGATATTTGTAATGTAGCTGACTTAGTATTACATTATTGTAGACTTTTTTGGAAGTCATAACTCTTGTAAATACAACTCTTGCAGTGGTGATAAGTCTAAAGCCAAGCTATACACAGTACTGCTCTGATCCTTGGATTGCCTTTAGTCGAATGAAACAATTTGAAAGGTCATAAGAATAATAGCATCATTATAGGCTTAGCAATAACGCTAAACTTTTGTAATCTAAATGAATGCCCTGCCTCTCAATACGTTCAATCCATAAGTGCGTGCACATCACTCTCCGTCCACCAGCTGTGGTGCTGACAGCTCTCTGTAACCTTTAATCATGCCTCACACACACACACACACGCACACGCACGCACGCACGCACGCACACACACACACACACACACACACACACACACACACACACACACACACACACACACACACACACACACACACACACACACACGCACAACCACTGCAGTGACGCACTCCCATAGACCTGTAGTAACAACCGACTGCACTTTCAGGTGGGATAATATTGGCAGGAAAAAGCATATTCAATTTGAATCAGCTTGTGAACCTTCATATATTCAATAGTTGTGAATAAATACATAAAAATGTGCACATTTTTCAGGAAACCTATGTATAGGTCAATTTACCTTTTGCCTTGCCAGAGAACTCTCATACAAATGTAGTCCTTAAGATGCCCAGAATGTATCTAATGATAGTGTTTAGAACAAAAGGAAATTCCTCTGTCACATCTGATATATTTCTGTAACATATCATTATTATGTTAATTGCAGGCAGTAATCAGTACGGCTCCATCCTGGGTCACACCTCTGTGACCACCGGCAGCCTCCTGGACGACAACCACTGGCACTCAGTGGTGATCGAACGCTACCGACGTAACGTCAACTTCACTCTGGACCGACACACTCAGCACTTCAGGACCAACGGAGAGTTTGACCACCTCGATTTGGACTATGAGGTATGAGGCCCTCAGAGGCGTGGATGTGAATAAAATATGTACTTTCCCCTTTGAATTACATGAAGGAAATAATCCAACACAAAAGCATAATGGCATACAAATGCATTGAACAGATGACTGGGAGATTATATGCGTTAGCTACAGCTGTACAAAGCTTTTGCTACTTAACTGCACACACTACATCTATTTCTTTATAAGGCATATCCGCTTGACATCATCAAACCTTTGGGTGTCGAAGGATTCAACAGGTGTTCATTGATAGGCAGTCATGAGCTCAATTATGAGAAAGGAACCGGCAGAGTGTGGAAGAAGCTAAAATGTCAGCCGATGTATTCAGCTACCTCAGATCTGCCTGAGTGATGATTGTAAGTGTGATGGTTTTGCTACTGTAGGAACAAATGATAAGGTAAGCAGGGCGTCAAAGTGCAGGGCAAAGCCACCATTTTTTGTCATTTTCCATGTTTTATTTGGTAATTTCCTGGCTCCAAACAAAACTGCTTGTGCAAAGGTGAAGCGGGGTTGGTGCTTGTGTGAGATTGCATGCATTACTGGGACAAAACCATTGCAGGAATGTGACAATGTGCTGTCATGCCTGTGTATTTCTGCAGGTTAATGATCATGAGGAAATGCAATTGGTTATTACAGATGGGTGGCATGTATGTAGGTGGTCAAGAGACATTTGACTTTGCATGACTGTGCATATCACTCTAAATTAGAGAGACAGTTTTTTAGGATAGTAAAGTCCTATAAAAAGTTGTGGAAAATAACAGATATTACACACATATTGGACTGCTATAATTAAAGATACATGAGGCTTTTCAAATATGTATTAACTAGCCTGTTAGCTGTTACAACATGACTCTAACCAGCATGTCAGCAGCCCTGAGCACTGACACACACACATCGCTGACTCATCTTCTTCTCAGGTGATATTTTAGTCCCATCCTAGTTTGGAAGGATATTTATGTGAATATGTACAACACTGATATTTGGCTGTGAGGCTCTAAACTCATGCCTTCACAGAAGGAAACTCAATAACACCAGCTTCCCCTCTAGGTTAACTTCTGCTCACAGCCTACAAGTGGAAGCAGGGGTGGAAGTGATGGAGCTTCAAGCAGAAAGTCAGAGCAGCCGTACAGCTTTAAAAAAGAGACGAGCACGCCATATGGAGTGTAGCGATGCACTTTAGCAGTCTCCCTGAACCAGCTCGCAGGCGTCCTTTCATTAATGTTTGAGCTGTTGTGATTTTTGGAACATAATGATTGAGGTGAGGATTCTTGTTCAGGAGCCTTGGGCAGTTCTTATATTCAGCACAACATGCTGAATATCTGCTGAGGTGAGCAGTTCTCAGATCAAATCTAAACCCTCCAAAAGCACTGTCCGATCATTTCAAACTGTTACGATAGGATGGAAGAACTCACACAGAGGCAGGATAAGTTTAAGGAGGTTTAATGCAGGTCAACAGGGACTGGTGGGTGAGTGGAAAGGGGAAGATGGTTAACCAAGGCAGGCATGAAGGCGGATGATCCTGAGGCACAGGGGGAAAGAAGAGTTAAAGTCTGACTGGGAATCCACACAACTACAAGTACTCAGATTTAACTAGACGAGCGAGGCCTGAAGGAAGTGACTACCACAGGGGAGGAGACAAAGACCGGCACAGAGAGGAAGAGGTAGAGGAGCCGGCGATGTGCTGCAGAGATTATGAGCTGATTGCAGGAGTGTTGGAGGAGCAGGGAGAGTGAGAGGGGTGAGGAGAAGATTGATAGCAGTGCAGGTTGAGCAGGGATATAGGAGCCAGGAGAGTGAGAGCAAGAGAACACCCACACACACACACACACACACACACACACACACACACTCAGGAGAGCAGAGAACACACAGGGGAGGTGGGAAACACAAAATGAATATACTGGAGTCTGCCCTGGCTGTGACTAAACCCAGTGGGGACAATGGCTAAGGTTGGATTGTCTTTTCTGCTTATGAAGGTTTCTATTAAGGGGAAAATACCCCTACGTTTTCAAGCTGCAGCCATGCTCAGAGTTGGTTGAATTCTCTAAATGCTTCAATGCTTCCTTTCTTATCTCCTTTAACATAGGAAAGTGCTGTCACGCAATTCCTTGGAATATATATAGGCAAAAAATGATTACCTATAAAACCACGTCCAATGTTTTATCTCCACTTGATCTCAGTGTTCCACCAGTTTCCCTATCCTTATGCCCTTCTGTTTTCACAAATGCTTTTTAAACACATTCTCATCACTGGTGGTACTGCAGCTAGGCCTTCTCGCCTGCACAGTGCATTGATAACACAGGATATTGGTTTTAGCCTGGGCTATAATGCAAATCCATAAAACTCACATAATTAATGTCTTTCAGTAATGGAATGCAAAGAGTTCAGCTAACAATACTTAAAACAGGAAATTGATTTTGGATTGCATAATGGCCATGAAATGCATCCCTGTGTGGAGCTTAGAATGGTTATAGGCCTATGTGTGTATGCGACTATGCGTACGTTTGTGTGTGTGTGTGCATTACTATGTCTGTGTGTGACCTCTAGCAGGTATTGCTGATATGGCTGATCGGTTCCCGTGCCAAATAGGAGACTGACAAATAGGGCAAGACAAAGCACAGTCCAATTCAACTGACACTGTTGAATTAGGGGTTTTCAGGGAAATCTATATAACAGGAGGATTTGTGTGTGTGTGTGTTTTTTAGTGTGTGTGTGTGTGTTTTTAGTGCATGTGTTTGTGTGTAAAATGGATCCTGTGCAGTGTTATTGCGTGGCTGGGTCTCTCCACACATAGAGAAATTGTGACAAGCTTTTACTCAAAGTACCACTGTACTCCAACTAGTGTGTGTGTGTGTGTGTGTGTGTGTGTGTGTGTGTGTGTGTGTGTGTGTGTGTGTGTGTGTGTGTGTGTGTGTGTGTGTGTGTGTGTGTGTGTGTGTGTGTGTGTGTGTGTGTGTGTGTGTGTGTGTGAGTGTGAGTGTGAGTGTGTGTGTGTGTGTGTGTGTGTGTGTGTGTGTGTGTGTGTGTGTGTGTGTGTGTGTGTGTGTGTGTGTGTGTTGTTCCTATTTAAGCCTGTAGAGTAAATGTCTGGATCCATTTGTGTCCACCCTTGGCAGTAATTACTAAGACTGCTGGATCGTCACTGCAGACACATACAATAACACACACACACACACACACACACACACACACACACACACACACACACACACACACATAGACGGACACATATCGACTGGTAATTGCACATCAACTTGGATTCGCTAAGGGCTATGTCTGAAAAAAAACACATGTTCTCAAACACAAAAATATGCACGCATTTTACATTCTCATCAGCTGTGTGTCCTTCAGTGCTTCCCAGCAGATGTTTATTAGCCTCTCCTCTCATCACATCTGCTCCTCACACACCGCCCCTTCCTTTGATGCTTTCACTGCTCCAGCAGTCATATTGTATTAATATATATCATGCACATATGCTGATATCAAGGTGTTTGGTTAAAAAGTAATTATATTAGGGTTTGTCGGTTGTGTCCTTGTTATGCAGACCAAATATGCTGGGATTTAATGTTTGTTTGACACTAACTGTCCTACATATAATATCAGAGGAGTGACTGAATCTGAACTGGCTGGCTCGACTCAATAATAAAATCGGTACAAGGTAGTTTTTGTAGTGAGTTTATTTAACACACATTTAATCAGAAGTGGCAAACTCAATGCTGTACACGTCAAGGATTTCAGTAAAAAAAAAGTACATATCCTATGAAGGGGGTATTTCATGTGGAAGAATGAAACGGCACTATCTCTTTTCCTTTGGTAAGTATGGCACCTTATGCATAAGGAAGAAATAAAGCATTAAGGTATAGCCAATGTATTTTTCTCCCCAACTCTCATACAAAAACAATGAATAATCTCTATTGGCATGGTATGTGAATGTTGCTACTGTACTCCCTTGGAAATGGCTAAACATACATTTGGCAATATTCTCCAAGTAAGGTTGGAAGCAAATGAATGATACAAAATCCTTATGTGTATTTTTCCCCTCTGTTCTTCCCCAGTTGAGTTTTGGTGGGAATGCCGTACAGTGGAAAGCCCGTTGGAGCCGGGAGGAAGAACTTTAAAGGCTGCATGGAGAGCATCAACTACAACGGAGACAACATCACAGACCTGGCCCGCAGGAAGAAGATAGACACGTCCAGCTTTGTAAGAGAAATGTGCCGTTACGAACTGTAACTATAAATCTAAAATGCTTGAAATAACATGCTCACACAGCAGCTGAAAACTGAACATGCTCATTATTGTCACACTAAGTCTGTATCTGACCTGAGTGAGAGGGCAAATTATTCACCGTACCCAAATAGTTGAACAGATTCATAATTAATCAGATACATCCGACCCCTCAGTGGCCTCTCCGTGTGTTTGCCTCCTGTCGTCGTGCTCTCTCTCCATATCTGTGTGCCATTTTACTGCAACCTATAACGACCTAATTCCACTGCAACCACTGGAACAGTTTGTTTTCAACACATATACAGAATAAGCAACCTTTTAGATGCTTTACTTAACAAATCCATGCACGGTATCTTGATAATTACTGGTGTAAGTCCAGCACATTCCCAAAAAAATCCCAAAGAGTGGATTGCGGGCTCTGATAGCAACATGAGTTTAGCATTACTTCCAATCCGTCCAAACATGCCGGTAAAGCTCTGCAGCTAAGTGTAATTTACCCTTCTTTGCTTCTGACTGCAATCGTCCATGTAGCAGAGTATTATCAATACATTTGCCCCAAAACACAGAAGCAGAACAATAGGCAGAGAAAAATATAAATAAATAATGACACAGTGAGTTTTAATAAACCATGATCTCTGGAAAGTCTGGGCGTGACCCTCCGTATTAATGCACTTCAGTAACCACAATTTCCTCTAAAGAAGCTCATCATTTCACTGTTAATGTGTTTGGCTATTAGCTCTGATGAGCCTCATTTGCATAGAAAAGGGACAATGCTGCACCAAATGTATGCATATTACCTTTTCAAACACGTTCAAATAGCACAGGATCAGGGAGACACTATTAAGGGGAGCATGTCACATTGTGCAGATACTTTAAGAACAATTTGTCCTTGTGCAGGGCTAGCAGCCACAAAAGCCGCCATCATTTGTTTGGTTTAAGTGTCTTGCCATCCTTCAGATTAGTTTTACAACAAGATTTGATAGACTTTAAAGCAAGTGCTTCTCAAAGTGTGGTCCGCGGACCACTGGTGGTCCGTGACCGCCCCCTAGTGGTCTGTGAGTATATTGGTAACATTTCACATTTGAAATAAATAAGTTTTCCGCACTCTCGCGGGAATATCTCTGCAATGGAGCGAGCTTAAGTTTCACTTTCGATTGCATAATATAGCCCAGCGCAACACCTTCGTCACACATGTTGCCACCTGTTTGTACAATTTCCAGGTGATTTGTAATCTGTTCTAGAAAAACTATGTGTTTTGGGATATATGTGGAGTTTGGTGGTCCGCGAGTGTTTTTTTATTGGTTAAGTGTCCTTGGTATGAAAAAGTTTGAGAAACACTGACACGTCTTCCTTAACAGGTGAGAGCCAGTCTATCAAGTACAATCTCTAGTGAACTGATATAACAAATAGAGACACTAATCAAGTTCGTTAAAGCTGCACCTCTAATTCAATCTGATGACTAGCGCCGCCTTTCATTTCTAATCAAAACAGATCTGCTCTCAAATCACACAAACAGACAGAGGCAATCAGGAATCATCTATAGATGGTAAGGCAGCTCAATAGTGTGCGCTTGCTAATGATTTGATTAAAAGCACACGTTTGGAGAAGCTTGAAGGTAATTAGTCCCTAAAATCCACAGTAGTGTTTGTTTTTGCCTGCACACACACATCAGCGAGGTTACTGTTCAACCCTGGTTTTAAAGAAGAGGAGACATTATTCTGATGCTTACAAGCAACATCAGTCTTTGAATGTAGCTTCAATGGAGCATCCGAAGGTTAGCGTGCAGGAGATTCAAAGCAACAAAGGCCTGGATAATAAAAACACGATTTCCTAAAGTGTTGAGGCTTTTAAAAAGTCCAAACAACTTCCCACACTCAAGGGATCAGCTTTATTTTCGCTCTGAAGACCAATTCATAACTTTGAATGACCTCTCTTTGCCGGTGTCTCCACAGCGCAACCTGTCCTTCTCCTGCATGGAGACACACTCCTTCCCGGTGTTCTTCAACGCCACCAGCTTCCTGCAGCTGCCGGGACGAGCCAATCACGACACTTTATCTGTCAGCTTCCAGTTTCGTACCTGGAACCCCGAAGGGCTCCTCTTGTTCAGTAATCTGGACGACGGCACGCTGGAGATCTCTCTGGAGGACAGCAAGGTGGGGGTTCATCTCAACATGACGCAGGAGACCGGAAACCAGCGAGTCGACCTATCATCAGGTGAGTCTGTCTACAGGTACACACACATTAAGACACAACACACAACTTAAGTGAGAAGCCAATTAGTTTAACAAATAAATCCACAATCATTACCAAGTCGTGATGCCTGTCCCTGTTGTATTTCCTGTTGAATTCAAAGTATTACTCCGACACAAAACAAGAATAATGTTGGCGTTTCACTGAAAATCCATGCATACAGGGTTGGAATCTGGACAGCTAAATAGCTTTCTTACATATTCTATTTGCATAGGGTTATTTTAAAGCTTGTTTGGTACAGTTAGATCATGTCTATATTTGGAAACTTGCTGGAGAAGTTCACCAGCATTCGCATACAGGAAGTGCACTTACTGTTGAATTGAATTGATTTATTTAAAACAAGGGACAGTGTACATTAATGAACATATTAAACACACGTAAAAGTACTCGAATTAGTCAAAAGGCTAGTTTTCATCGATAGTCCCTTTGCCAGATGGTGATAGACATCCTAAAAGCAATAATAAAAATACCACAACATTGTTATACCATTGTACATATTTACAATAGATGACATCACTGAATACAGATAAGAGCAAGTCATGATAATAAATAAAACATTTACAATACACACTCATACACACACCCACACATCAGTGCTGACACTGTTGGTTTTCAATGAGCCACTTTGTAACACTGTGCTTGAATGTGTAGTAGGATGAGGACTCTCTTATTGGTTGTGGTATTGAATTCCATTGATGGGATGCGTGGAATGAAAAGACAGCCTGGCTGAATGCGCTGTTCCTAAATGGGATGGTGCAGTCTCCCCTAGCCGCACCTCTAGTAGCCCTGGTTGAGGTGGGCTTTAGGCTGATGCAGCCAGCCAGAGGAGGAGGAGCCAACCCACGAGTGATCTTATAAACTAAGCAGATGTTTTTGTAAACTATGAGATTTTTCCCAGTTGAACAGATTATACTTTTTAACAATGTGACAATGATGATACCGGAATGGCTTTTTGTCTAGTGTTTTGAGTGCTTGTTTATACAGTGATTCCAGTGGCCTTAGAGCTGTAGAATGAGCACTAGACCAGCTGATCAGACAGTAGTTGATGTGGGAGAGGACCATTGAGTGAAGGTATAGCTTAGCTGCTGCAGATGATAGGAAGTTTCTAATGTATCTGTAATTTGACAGATTGAACTTTACTTTATTGTAGACCTTTTTGATATGGGTTTTGAAATTGAGGTTTGTGTCAATATGTACTCCTAAGTACTTGTACTCCGAGACAACCTGAAGTCTCCTTCCAGAAAATAAAACATCTTGTTTTGTTATAATGCTTTGGCCCTTGGAGAAGAACATACACACTGTCTTTGAGACATTTGGTTGCAAACAATTATTGTTAAGCCAGGATGTAATATTCTCCAACACATCAGTGACCGTGGTAGCAGCCTCTCCTGCGGCTTTGCCATGAGTAAAAACAACTGTATCATCAGCATACATTAATACATCACATTCTCCACACACAGAAGGCAGATCATTTATGTACATACTAAACAGGATTGGGCCCAATACAGAGCCCTGCGGTACTCCAGTTGACAAACATAGTGCACTAGATTTATGGTTCTCAATTTGAACAATTTGTGTTACTGCCAATTGTTTTAGACTTTTTAACTCTCTTATTCTTTACTCATTATTCTACTTAAATATAACGATTTTGACACTTTTCCAGTCAATCAAATACTTTTTTAATACTTTTTTTTCAACATGTGTTGCTTGTTGTGGCATGCTAATCAACAAATGTACAATTCAAACTAGGGATATGTAAGACAATTGTCACATTTAGGCATGCTTAAATACTTATATAAGTAATAATAACATAAGTTATTAGAGTATGATTTCAGCCAAAGTGCAATGACCGCCTGGTTTCATATTTAAATGAAATGCTGTAGAACAATTAACATTTTCAAAATCACACTGAAATGCACAGAAATGTTTTAAGAAGAACTATTTTTTCCATTCTTCCTATCCTACGCGTCTATTATACCCTCCCTTAAATGGTACATCCTACCTCTCCTCCCATCTCCCCCCCCTTCTTTCTCTTTCCTTAGACATACTCATTTATTCTGTCCTGTGCTGCTTTAATAGGCCATTATGCCCAGGGGTAGGGATTATTACAGAGTCACCCTCTAGGCTAATTGGGCTTGAGCCTGCGATTACATCACTATTACTGGAATGTGCAGCCGCCCAAACACAGACTCACACGCACAAACACACTTCGTCTGATTCTGTTATTTGCATCTCAGAAAGGAAGCCACACTGGCTCCGATGACACAGTGGGAGCACGGTACACTTGTAATGAAATGCTTAGTCCCTCCTAATGCAAATAGACACTGGCAGATGTGCACACACTAAGGAGAGAGAGAGGATCATATGGAGACTACACAATCCAGTTTTCTTCTCCCAGTGGGGATAGATTGCTTATGAAGCTATTTAGTGACAGCTTATTCCCATATAATCTCGCATCTGCTGCAAGGTAGAACCAGCCTGAAATACTCCACTGATCTGCAACCCTGCAGGATGGAGACATTAATGACCAGATATATGTTTTTAAGGTAATATCGAATCAAATAACTTGCTTTAGAGTGAAGTGGTTGCAAGCTCTTGAGTTTCAATAAGAATGAGAACCCTAGTTTGCGGCTATTTGTACAAAATAGCAGAGAGCTGAGTGCACTAAGATAAATACATGAATGACCATATATGTGTTATGCACCTCGGAAATGTTTTGTAGCGTTTAAAGCTTTCTATATGTTGTTCTCATGAATATCAAATCTTTGAACCGAAGGAATATCAAGCACTATAGTTTCCAATAAGAAGGGGCACAATATTTAGCAGCATGCATGTAGTTTTTCCTGCTGTTTTGTACAAAATATCAGTGAGATTGAATCACTGAGAGCCTAACAAAACATCTAACAAGCCAAACAGACCCAGAGAGTTGTTTTTCTCAGGAGTTGGAGGATAAAACCAAGGCGAAAAAACAAAATAATGTCTGGCATTTCACAAAAAACACTGCCTGTCTCACTCTGTCTAGTGCTTAAGTATAAGAAAAATTACCTCCACACTACCAGCTTGTAATTTCCGAAGGGTTTTCTGCAAAGCCAAGTGAAAAAAAAGCGAGGGTTGGATGAAGGATAGGAGCTGGAAAATGAAAGCTTCATGTCTAATGGCAGAAAAACCCACCTGAATATCTCTTCATAACCTCATTCTGTCCATGGTGGGTCCCAGCTCATTAAAGGTCATTTTTCTCTATGAATGAGAGCTATGGGTATACAGTCGACATGACCTGGTACTAGAAACACACACAAACTGTTCAAAGTGTGTGTGTGTGTGTGTGTGTGTGGTGTGTGTGTGGGTGTGTGTGCGTGTGTGTGTGTAGAGGTGTATGTGCGTGTAGAGGTGTGTGTGTGTGTGGGTGGGTGTGTGTGCGTGTGTGTGTAGAGGTGTGTGTGCGCGCGTGTGTCCATGTGCATTATGTAAGTACTTAATTGTGATTCCTGCAGGGACTCTGATCTAATTTTTCCATCTATTTGCTTTTACTTACTCATTAACTCTCTTCTCTTCTGTTCTCATCACTCATGTGTTAGTTTTATTAAACGCCTTGGTTATAGAGGGGCCGGAAAGTGTTGCCTTCATGGCCGAACAGAAGCAACAAAACATGTTTTCATGTGCCCAAAAAACAAATCAAGCTCCTATTTTCCACATTACATCCCATGCACTAAACCAACGCCGGTGAAAACACTCTTTATTTACCTGATGCTGATAGCAGGTGAGTGTCGGTATGATTGTGTGTTTTGAGGATGTTTTTTTCTCATCATCCTTTTGATTAATTATCAAATGATTTGGCACCTGCATTGTTTCCATGGAAACGATATTCGACTGTCTCTGGTGCTTTTGCAGGGACGAATACATCTAATTTCCTAAGAGCTTGTTGAGGAAATGTGTTTTTCGCACTCCTGTTACAAACACAAGTATTAGTAGTTATAATTAATGTTGAAGAGTCATTCAATATGTAATATAGCTTCAAGAAAGAAACAAATGATGTAGCATTTTTTCTTTATTGTTCTCCTTTTTTGTTATCAAGGAATATAATTACAATGAATCTTGATTAATAAAATAAAAGATAAAAAACATTGAAAAGGTTTCCCAAATTGAGATCAATAAAGTGTTACATGTTGGTGTAGCTTCAAGAAAAACACATACAAATTGTATTCATCCCCTTCTTTAGACAATGAAAAGAAACAAAATATATTTTTTCTTTATCAATTACTTTTCTAAATTCCCTTCAATACTTGTGTATAACCTGCATGTTATTATTGAATCTGCTTTGTGTGTAATGTCTTTCCCCTCTTACATACAAAAGCTTTATGATATGCTGGAATAACTCAATCATCTGTTTCATTACGTTTTGCATTAACTCCTTTCTGTATTATTTCTGTAAAGCGGCCTTTTTTATACCTATTGGGCAATGTACCATCCAAATCATTCTCGGTGAGACTGAAGCGAGGCTCATTGCAAAATAAGACAAAGCCACAGCGTAAACTGTCGGATTCAGACCGCCACCTCGACGGCAGGAATATTTCTTCTTCGTTAAAACTCTGCGAGTGTTTGTGTGTTCTCTCATCCGTCCGTTCACACCCATCAACTTAGCCAGAAGTAATAAAATCAGTTCCTTTGAGATTCAGAATTTACTATCAGTCACACACACAAGGTTACTTGCACAGTCAGAATAGGAAGCATGAGTAATTACAATAACAGGCCTGAGGCACAGATTTGGGGGGGAAACAGCCCTGCAACCACCCCAGATGTTAGGCAAGGCAAGGCAAGTTTATTTATATAGCACTTTTCAACACAAGGCAAAAAGTGCTTTACAAAAAATGAAAGAGATTAAGAAAATGGCATTTAAAATCAGTCATTAAAAAGAAAAGCTAATAAAATAAACATTAAAAGAAAAAATACATGGATAAAAGTTACAGTGCAATTAAACATTAAAAGAAAGAAAGAAAAAAAAAAAAAAAAAAAAAAAAAAGTACATGGATAAAAGTTACAGTGCAGTCTAAGATATGAATAGTTCAATTAAACATTAAAAGAAAAAAGTACATGGATAAAAGTTACAGTGCAGTCTAAGATATGAATAGTTCAATTAAAAGCAGCGACAAAAAGAAAAGTCTTCAGCCTGGATTTAAAAGTAGTAAGAGTTGCAGCGGACCTGCAGGTTTCTGGGAGTTTGTTCCAGATATTTGGAGCATAATAACTGAACGCTGCTTCTCCATGTTTAGTTCTGACTCTGGGGACAGAAAGCTGACCAGTCCCTGAAGACCTGAGAGATCTGGATGGTTCATAATTTAGCAGGAGGTCAGAAATGTATTTTGGGCCTAAACCATTCAAAGCTTTATAAACCAGCAGCAGTATTTTGAAATCTATTCTTTGACACACAGGAAGCCAGTGTAAAGACTTCAGACCAGGAGTGATGTGATCCACTTTCTTAGTGTTAGTGAGGACTCGAGCAGCGGCGTTCTGAATTAGCTGCAGCTTCCTAATAGATTTTTTAGTGTTTCATTGTTTCATTCCCCCCAAGTGTGTGTGTGTGTGTGTGTGTGTGTGTGTGTGTGTGTGTGTGTGTGTGTGTGTGTGTGTGTGTGTGTTGTGTGTGTGTGTGTGTGTGTGTTGTGTGTGTGTGTGTGTGTGTGTGTGTGTGTGTGTGTGTGTGTGTGTGTGTGTGTGTGTGTGTGTGTGTGTGTGTGTGTGTGTGTGTGTGTGTGTGTGTGTGTGTGTGTGTGTGTGTGTGTGTGTGTGTGTGTGTGTGTGTGTGTGTGTAATTGCCGTAATGCCATCCATAAGGACGTTTAAACTTCTGCAAACTACCTTGGAGGACATCATATTTAGGAATGGAGGATAAATTCAGCATTGCCAGCGAGCCCCATGAGTTTATAGGATACTAAATTAATTTATACTATACATACAGGATCATATGAAACAGTGGGAGAGGAGAGAGGTTAAACGGGATGGGAGGCAGAGAATAGGAGAGAGGACGAGGGAGTAGAAAGGAAGGTAATCAGAAACAGTATTAATGTTCCACGCTGGACACATTGTGATATTTCCGAAATGCTCCAGGTGAGAAAATAACACTTCTCTCCCATGTGTAATGTGATAGTATCATAAGTGTTGCTTCTTACTCTCTGCTATCTATGGAATCTGTGTGCTTCCTCTGAGCATTTGATTAGTATTCACCTGGCCACTGCTTATCTCCCATAATACCTCTGATAGTTTTCATGTTATCAGGGGGGCGCTGATAAAATGATGTATTTAGTCGTTTCTGAAGCACTGAACTTCTCACTTCCTTTGGTGAAGATACAGTAAAGCTTGTCTACAGTTCTCAGTTAATACAGATATATAATACAGATATCTTATTATAAATATGTTTTTTTTACTTTATGCAAAAGTAATTGCTCGACGATTGAAGAAAGTCCTTCCAACATTAGTTTCATTATGACCAAACAGGCTTTATGAAAAACCCATTCTCATCAGATAATATCAGGAGAGTACTGCATGTTATTCATTTTGCAGCAGACATAACATCGCCTTGCGCCGTATTATCAGTTGATGCTGAAAAAGCTTTTGACAGGCTAGAATGGCCATTTTTGTGGCATACAATGCAAAGAATGGGTTTTGGAGCAAAATGTATGATTATGTTGAAGATCCTATATAATAATCCAAGTGCTATGGTTCTGACAGGCAATCAATGGTCCAATTCTACGTGGCACACGGCAAGGCTGCCCTTTCTCCGCGCTTCTGTTTGCAATTTCTCTAGAATCGCTTGCACAGAAAATAAAACTATACAAAGAAGTAAAACATATAGTTGGAAAAGACACAGGCCACAACATTTCGTTATATGCGGATGATCTAGTACTGTACTTGGACGAGGTACCAACTACGCTTCCTAAGCTGTTAAATATTTTTACCCAATTTAGTTCAATATCTGGTTACAAGATCAATTTGAATAAATCATGTATTTTACCCCTCAATAGTGCCATGGCTGAACTAAACTTAAATACAGAATTGCAGATCGTACACTTTAAGTATTTGGGAATTGATATATATGCCTCATTAGACACAATAGTAGCAAAGAACTACAAAAGAATGTATACAACAATTAAAGATGACCTAAAAAAGTGGATTAATATAACAATTTCTTTAGCAGGACGAATTTCAACCATAAAGATGAATGTTCTACCAAGAGTCAATTTCTTAGCTAGTATGTTACCTTTATCTCCACCAGACGGTTTTTGGGACAAACTTCAGAATAGGATTTCAAAATATATTTGGAAAAACCAAAACCCAAGAATCAGATACGAAGTTCTACAATATGACAAAAACAGTGGAGGCCTTAATGTTCCCAATCTCGAGCTCTATTGTTATTCCTTCACGCTTCAAGCCTTGAAAAACTGGATTGATGAAAGCACCAATGTACCTTGGATTAAAATTGAAAGAAGTATAGTCTATCCCCTTAAACTTGGTGATGTCTTATTTTCTGCCATATGACTGTATGCAAACATTTGGACCAATGATTGGGCAAGCCGTGAAAGTGTGGAATTGTGCAATTGGTCTGTAGATTGGCATAGTAACCATTTTTCATAACCTGTTACTACGTATTGGGAAAAAAGCAATCCAATTCCCACAATGGCAAACTCAAGGAATACATTATCTTTCTGACATAACCAACGACAACGGCTTGATGTCCTTCCAAGAATTGAAAGACACGTATAATGTGCCTGGCTCTTCTTTCTTTTTCTATTTGCAACTAGTACTGCCATGCGCACATATGGAGTTCCTTGGAATCAACCTCTGCCAACACATCAATTAGTTAAGGTCATATTAAGTCCAAACAGTGTGAGCGGCACTACTTCATATATATATATCAAAAGCTGCAAGATACATTAACCGGATATATTGGCATCTCTGCAGTATGGAACGCAGATCTAAAAAATGATACGCAGACTATTGATTGGAAGAGAATATGGAATAATATCTCCTTAACATCGCGTAACCACAATCACCAATTGATACAGTATAAAATGATACACAGATATCACCTGTCAACCAGAACATGCTGTCAATTAAGGACGATTCCAAGCCCCATATGCCTTCTCTGTAACCAACAGACTATTGGCACATATGTACACATGGTTTATGAATGTACTGCAGTAAGAACGTTCTGGAAACAGGTTATTGACATTGTATCTGAGATTATTGGAGTTCACATCCTGTCTCCCAAGTATTGTATTGTTGAATGATGATTCTTCTCTTGACCTGCAGAACCATCAGAAAAGGGTGCTTTTCGCTGGTCTAACAGCAGCCAAAAAAATAATAGTAATGTAAGAGAATATTTTCATCTGATCTGTTTATAGAGTCTTTTATGGTTCCTTAGAGTCTGTGATACTGCAAACATCTGCTTGTAGTCACTCAAAGACCCCTCTGTAGGTTGAGGTCACAGGTCAAACGCTTCTCCGATATCCGTGGGGGGGTTTGAGATCTGGCAGCATCTCTTTGAGACAAGCAGATCATTGTCTTGCATCGGCTATTGATTATACGCGGGCTTTCTGGAAGCCCGCCTCTCCTCGTGTTGGTTAGATGTTTTGTGTCTTTTGGTTCAGAGATCGCTGGTGGAGCACTGGACATGTGTGAAACTAAGATGATCTCCCGGCCGTTATTGTCTGTACTTTCTCCAATAAAACTCTTCAGTGCTTTTGGCTAACAACGGTTCCAGACTCCTTCATTCTACCTCAACATTGCAACAACAGAAGTTTACCTTCACAAGTAATACGATGGAAACCCCCACATACTTTATTTATTAAGCAATGGATATCATCCTTCCATGACCTACTAATCTCAGAGCTGTCAATCACTTCTGCTAATAAGGCTAAGTGGGAAACATTAGAGGCAAAGAGCTGCTGATCGGGTGTTATCATTCATGTAAATGGTGATTGTACATATACGCACACCTTGGTGCAATTGTAGATTATTAAGAGTTAATCGCAATTCAGCTTAAACAGATGAAATAAAAGGTACAGTATGAATGTATTTTATGTGGATAAATTGTTATGCTATAATATAAATAATATATATAATATAATAGACAGATGAACTCAGACAATTGCTAACAAACATCAGGTAGGACTTTCTGTGAAATGGCAAGATGGGTGGGAAGGGGGAGGGACGGGGTGGCATGGGAAAGGGATTCCCTACAGTGTATATGTTTTATTTCTTTGTCTTTTCTTTTTGTATTGTCTATATCATTTGTATCTGCATAAGTCCCTTTTGTGAGGGCAAACAAATGTGTTTTTTTCATGATTCTCCCACTAACATACTATAATATTATTACATGCTCCTCCAACAGTGCAACATGAATATATATAGGACATAGAATTAATAAAATAGTGAAAGAGAATGTTTTAAGATGTGCAAGTAAATAAAGTAACATAGAAATAGTGCAAGAGTCTATATACAAGTAAATGGAATATGTAAATAATTTGCACGATGCAAACAGAGGAATGTTTATGGATGTTCTTTACAGAGTTCAGGTGTTTAATAGTTAACATGTTAAATGCAAAGCACATCCCCTCACTAAGAAGACATCTTTTAAAGTGCATACATCAGCTTCATCATTAGAACCATTTGTTTCCCCGGTGTTCTCCCCCCATAGCACTCTGAGTCTGGGTGACACTCAGCTCCTCCCTCCGTTATATGAACATGTCCCTCCGCTCCTTCAGCCCGGCCCAGGTGTCAGTGATGCTGCTGCTCTGCCCTTAATGCTTTAATAGACTTTCTGTGACACTTCCCTCCTGAGCCTGCTCTCTTCTGCACTGAAAGCTCTTTGAGTAATGGGAACGTGTGAAGCTCCAGTAGACTGCAGCTGCTGATGGTGGATCAATCAAACCCGCTTTCCCTCAGTTACATTTTAACCAATTCATCTTCAGAGTCTGGCATTGATACAGTTGAAGGTGGCTGGTTTTCCACAGGTACCTGTGATAAGCTATCATACTATTGAGTTCACTGTGTGAAAAACATCACATGTTAAAGTCATATCAGCTGTTTATCATTTTATATGTAACACTGTGTAGTTAAACGTGGTGTTTTTATCATTACAAGCAATACAACGAATCCAGGTTACTTGGTTATGAATAATTCCATTTACAATTAATATATAATATAACATTGTGTCCTAAATGGAGGAAAATATCATTCATCCTTCTTCTCTTGGGTCCCGGTACAGTTTAAAGTCTAACTCTAAATTGGTTTCTTTGTATTTATTCCACTAAACTAATCATTTAAAACCAATTTCTCTACTTGTTACGTTATAATGAGAACGACAAAAGGTGCTTTTTTAATAGAATAGAGAACATCTATCTCCATCCATCCATCCATCTTCTCCCGCTTATCCGTGGTCGGGTCGCGGGGGTAGCAGTTCCAGCAGAGAGCCCCAAACGTTCCTTTCCCTGCTCATCAACCAGCTCTGACTGGGGGATCCCAAGGCGCTCCCAGGCCAGCGAAGAGATATAATCCCTCCACCTGGTCCTAGGTCTACCCCTTGGTCTCTTCCCAGCTGGACGTGCCTGGAACACCTCCCTAGGGAGGCGCCCAGGTGGCATCCTAACTAGGTGCCCGAACCACCTCAACTGGCTCCTTTCGACGCGAAGGAGGAGCGGCTCAACTCCGAGTCCCTCCCTGATGACCGAACTTCTCACCTTATCCCTAAGGGAGACGCCAGCCACCCTGCGGAGAAAACCCATCTCGGCCGCTTGTGTCCCTGAAGTGAAAAAGAAAATAGCAGTACTTCTTGGTTAAAGCATGCAAATACTGTATTTGTTACTTACATGTATATTACTCTTTTAAATCCAGCGAGCCTCATATCAAATACTCTAAAGTTAAAGTGCTCTGAAGTCTCAAAAGCGAGTTTAGAAGACAAACAATAATAGAAGTTGTTGTGGAGTTATTGTGAATTTCATTGCTTTTTGTAATATTAATCATTAACACACTTTACCTTCGGTCTTGAATACACCAGTGGGAAGTGGAAGTTAATTGTCCTAGTGTACAGGTGTGCAAGGAATCTTTTCTGAGTTTCTTACTTCATCTAGTTTTTATTATTCATTTGTGAAAATATGCAGTATTTCACTCTGAAATGTGGGAAATAACTCAGTTGCAGTCGTCCAGTTATTCAGAGAAGTTTGCTACTCACCTAAACGTTTAAATGCAGACCTAATTATGTTTTAAATATATTGCAATTAAGACATATTTTATTAAAACAGCACTAAAGTAATTAGGTAATTTGAATTAGCTCAGTAGACGGTTGCTTGAAAATGTCCCAAGACACAAAGTAAGCTTTTCCAGATGAGTTTTTTTATAACGTTCGGATATTTGCAAATAATTATGCTTATTGTTCATCTTTACAGCTGTAGACTTATTTCCAGTACTGCAAGGAGTCGATAAACAACAACACAGCATGATGATGTTCACAAATTAGTTTATTTATTCATTGATTCCAGATTCACTCGTCAACTGCTTTCTTCTTCGTATCTAAATGGCTTGATTAGACTGAGCTAGCCAAGGACAACTTTGACAAAGTAAGAATAAAATCGACACATTTTAAAGTTTAGAAATCAACCATTGGTGTTGTTTGGATTATATTTGAGGATCACACAGAATACAGCAGGAACCCACTGAAGGTGTTGTAGGTGTCATCATTTTCAAAAAGACCACAGTTTTCATGGAGACGCATATAGACCTCGTCTCCCTGATTCAGATGGAGAACCGCAGCATTGGAAATGAGAGTATTACCATCAGTTTTCTTAGAGTTATGTATAATTCTCTGACTATTACGGTACAGGTTAACTGCCATCCACTCTCCGTGCTTGTTGTTCATAGCAGTGAAGCGGAAGTAGTAGGCTCCTCTGACGGGGGCTGTGAACACACCTGCAGCAGCAGAGGAGGACACAAGTCAGCTTTATTTGTCTCTTTAGAAATATTAAGATGCTTGCTTTTTTGCGCACCTGTGTTTGAGCTGTAAGACCCGCCAAGATTGGTGATGGATCTTCTGTAGACAAGTGGAGTTTCAGTATTGTAAGGTCCAAACTTTCCTGAACTCAAAGTAGCAGAGAAAGCCACCTTAGTGCCTGAAAACACACAATTGAATACATGTTAAAGGAATGCTCCACTCATTAGATAATTAATCAAAACGTCAGTATTTAGTGAAACATTATGTTTAAACCATACCCTGAAGAAATCAGCGATATTCCCCGGTAAATAATGATTTTATAGCTCTTTTTTATCAAAACCTGTATATTCCGTCAGGCCGCTGCCATTTTGCCCATTTTCAGTAGTCACGTGATGGTCGTGACGTCATCCATGCGTTCACTTTGTAAACACACGAAAACATGGCGAAGTTTTGAGCAATATGAAGCGATTGGAATGGGGGAATTCAGCCATACAGGTTCGAGCCTACTTAGTACTACTTAGTAGATACAATGATTTTGATTACTAGATATGTATGCATGTAGTACCACCCTTGCTAGCGATTCCCTCTCTAGTTTAGCATACTCAGCCTCGTTGTCCCTGGCCCTAGAACCACGATTTTATGGGGCCGGAAAACTGGGGGGAAATACCCACTAGCCGGTACTACGATATATGGAAAGGCCACCAAAAACTGGCCTGGCCTGGACGATAAAGGACGTTTAAACGGGGCTACCCGCTGCAATGGAAATGCGCTATAACATACCTTATTCTTACTCCGAGCACTACTTCTGGTCCTCCGTCGCTTCACACTTGCAGAGGGCGATTTCTCAACTGGCCGAACTGGTGTCCTGGTCGGTGATGACACCAGAAAGACCGATGGTACTGCATCTCCATTAAGTAATGGTTGTTCAATAAATCCCATGTTATGTTTTATCATACTCAGAGTAGTCGTCCGGAAACTTGAAATGTTCGCTGCATACATGCGCCTGTGGATCTTTCGGTTCGGGCCGGCCACATTTCGCTAGCCACTGCCTCCGAACGTACTTCCTACGCTTCCGTTTTGGCAACAGATGGAACCGAGCATTCCGTGGATTGTTCCTATCAGAATTGTGGCAATGTTTCGCGATACAATGAGGCATATGTGAAGAGAGTAACTACAGTAAATAACATGAACATCAACGTGTCCTCGAAACCAAACGCATGGTTTACGTCACGTCCGGTAAAATGGCGCCGCCCACAGTGTTGATGTTATTTCGGTAATTAATCAGTTTAAAATCACTGATAATGTCATCGGATTAAAAAAAAAAGAAAGAGAGACTGGCAGAGACTGGTCTGTTTTATCGGATGATACATTATTTTAAAATGAGTGTCATGAGCATACCATTCCTTTAAATAAACCAATAGTAAACACATGGTTATTTTCACGGGGAAGTCACAAGTCACTTTTATGTTTAGTCTTTTATTGTTTTAAGGTTGACCATCTGTTATCATACCTGATCTCATTCCAGTCTCATCCAGCGTGTTCCTGGTCAGCTGAAGTTCATTCTTAGAAACCTCCAGCTCCGCCCTGAGAGCCGTCAGCTGCTCCTCGCTGGCTGAGACTCTGGAAACCAGGGCTGTCAGGATGAGAGACAATCATTTCTCAACCGCTCTTTCAAGATGTCCTAGTATCACCAAGTCTGTAATTTTGATAATTGTATTCTGCCATTTCAGAAATCACTGTCTCAGCCTCCTCCGCATTTTTCATATACGCAGAGTCCAAATTGTACTCTTTGTGCTTTACTGTGTGCGTGTCACAATAAAGAGGACTCAAATCCTCCAGCACTTTAGCTGATAATCAAGTATTTCTTAAATCAAAAATGCTCATTGGTTTAAGCTTCTCAAATGTGAATATGTTCTTGTTGTGATTAACTTTTTTCACATTTTTGGGGAATTTACTACCCAAGTAGAATATCATTTGGTGTATTATCTATCATTGCAACCCCATCCTAAACATCACAGATACTGTTGATATCTTGCCTCGGTTATCTTTCTCCAGACTGGCAACATTGTCTTTGTGGGTCTGCAGCTCAACCTCTTGCTCCCCCACCATGTTCTTTATAGCTCTCAGCTCACTCCAGATTTCCCTCTCAGCCAGCACACTGCTCTGTGAACCTCGGTCCACTCCTCCGCCCTCTGCAGACGCACAGAACAGCAGCACCAGCAGCAGCACAGCACCCCTCATTGTAAAACCTCAGCCGCCACAAATACCTGGAAGAAATGAAATAGAATCTGATTTAAAAGTGTGTCTCCCGCTGACCACAGGTGTTGTGAGCCAAACACCTCACCTATTATTTATAATGTGCTGGGTTGGGACAAGAAGGCCCACCCTGACCATATTTAGGAAGCGAGGCTGATACAACGACCACAGCTGTTTATGCAAGAATGGTTTCCCTTAAAAAATAAATAAGATAAATAAACTGTGTGTGTGTGTGTGTGTGTGTGTGTGTGTGTGTGTGTGTGTGTGTGTGTGTGTGTGTGTGTGTGTGTGTGTGTGTGTGTGTGTGTGTGTGTGTGTGTGTGTGTGTGTGTGTGTGTGTGTGTGTGTGTGTGTGTGTGTGTGTGTGTGTGTGTGTGTGTGTGTGTGTGTGTGTGTGTGTGTGTGTTTCGATGGAACAGGAAGTCATGGTCTCAGTTTTACTGCCGTCTCTGTTGGTTTTGGTTTCAAGAGATATAACTTATATTGTACCTTTTTATGACATTTGATAAGTTATATAAAAGAGTATAGTTTATTTATTGAACATGTGTAACTCCAATGACTCCAATGCCAACTCGGTGAAATGTCTTAAAGGGATAGCACTTTTATTTTTACAAATAACACTTGAAGTGATGAAGGTACTTGCAAATAAAAGAGTAGTAAAAAGGGAAATCGTACTTTGGTGTTTAATTGTGGGTATTTAATAACATGAAGTTGTGTTTATTACAGTATGCCACTATGAAATAAGTAGAGCTCTCATAAACATCATCCTTCATCTTGTTTATCCAGAAGGGCAGTAGCTCAATTTAACGTGTGTTATTATCTAGAATTCAAGAAAACATGGCAAATTCAGTCTATTAAAATCTGACTGCATTCATAAATAATGAATAATGTTCAGTAAAAAATCCTTGAATGGAATTGTGAATATAAATGTACCCTTTCGGATGTTTGAAGGGTTAATTTTCTGTTGGGAATACACTCTTGCCACAGTTTCTAATGAGTGTTCAAAGGGAGGATGTGAGAAGTGAGCCAATTTTTGATTTAATTCAAAAACAAAAACAGAGCAGTGGTCAGCTTCCCTCTCTTTAGCAAAAAGCCATGAAACAGTCTTATCTCCTCAAATCTGAACAATTATCTTCCTCCTTTTACTCCGTTATTATCTCAATTATTTGTTATCTTTGCTTCACAGCCGGTGTTTGGGCCTTTGTGTTAGGTGTGTGTGACAGAACGATTGCACCACATATTTGTGTGTCTTTGTTTGCTTCCGTGCAGCAGTGAGTGGGAAGATTCAATAACACCGGCATCACACATAAGCTCATCATTCAAAGCTATTGCAGGTGATGTAAAACAGATGAGGGGACACAAGGTTACTCGGTAGCTATTTTCCATTACGTTTCAGAGGTTATAGAAGGGGAGGGGATGGAGCACAAAGCTTGTTAGTGATTACATCAAAACTATATACAGGCGGAAATGAGATTGCCAGTGAAGCAGCACTTTTAACCAGAACATATCATATCCAGAAAAAGCTTCCTCTGCTTCTCTGTCATTATTTATTTCAAGCTGTTGCTCAACCTAAATTAACGGCCTAATGCTGTATATGCATAATCACATCCATGTTTGAACTGCTTCGTGTGCATATTCAACCAGCATCGCCCTGAACAAGGCCACAGCGGTCACACCTCTCAGCAGGCGGCCACCTTGGCTCTTAAGTCCTGTGGTCACTTTCATGATCACTCACACACACACACACACACACACACACACACACACACACACACACACGTGAATTGTCCCCCTGCTGATGGAGATTAATTAGTGTAGACTCCCTACTGACACGAACTCCAGGCGCTCAGAGTGCATTCTGGGAGGAAATAAAAAAAGTGTCTCTTTGAGAGGCTGAGCGCACACACTCTTACATGTCCAATGTATCGACACATGCAGCAAGTTGAGGTACATGTGTATCGACTTGCATACTGATCCATGAGTAAATACACTCTGCTGCAATGGATTTTTGACATGTGACCGTATCTTGAACTGTGTCCTCACTATCGATGCATTGCGGTCAGTGAAGCAGGGAGTGGAGCTGAATACAAAAAGACAGACAATGCAGCAGATGACCACAAGAGTGGAGAGGAGACAGAGAGAAAATAGAGAAAAGTGAAATGTAGGAAAGGAAATAAAGATGGAGCGACGGGAGAAAGAATCAGGGACAGAGAGGGAGGCAGGGAGGGAAGGATGAATAGAGATTGGTGTCAGTGGGAGGTGATGTATAGAGAGGAGGGTGATGAGAGTGAGCCGGCTTCTCTCTCGGCTGCAGTAGTAATGTCCCTTTCCAAAACATCACTCATATTTAATGGAGCACGGCTACAAGGGAAGAGAGAGAAAGGACAGCACAAAACTTGCATACACTCACACAAACTCACACTGCATTGACATATAAAGACAGCGTGTACACACTTGCAGAGTGCTCAAAGCCTGCATGCACGGCAGAGTCCTGCATCGGGTCGGGTACCCACGGGTACCCGACGGGTGACCCGCAAAAAAGGTGATTCGCGGGTGGTATTTTTTCAAGCGCTTTTTTCCGGGTTCGGTTCTGGGTAAAACAAAGATGATGCGGGTCGGGTCGCGGGTATTGCATAATAAATATATTAAAATAATAATAAATTAGTTTAATGTTTAAAATCCTCAGACCTCTCCCCCGCGGGACCGCGCATAATCATAACCTCTGCAGCGCATACATCTGCTGCTGTGCGCGCCACATTCGAAATGGCTGAGGTGAAGCTCTCTAGCGGATAATACAGCATTTTCAATAACACTTCCTCAAGAGCGAAATCCAGCGTCTGGGAGGCTTCTGGTTCCTAGATGGAGGAAATAACTAACATCCCACGCTTTCTGAGACAAATATGAAACTGCGTGTGTTAATAATTGCACGTTTTCACTGCTCATAGGCTATGCGGGTTCGGGTCGGGTTGCGGATCTTGTGCCGACGGGTCGGGTCGGGTTGCGGAACTAATTGGCAATATGTGCGGGTAGCGGGGCGGGTTCGGTATTGCACGTCGCGGGTGCGGGGCGGGAGCGGGTCTTGAAAATCAGACCCGTGCAGGACTCTGATGCACGGATAGAAAACACACACACACACACTTAGATGCAAACAGGGTTTTCTGAGAGTTAATGGAGTCGAGACACCGAGGCCTTGAGACTGGAAGCTGGGGGAGAGAACGAAGGAACAAAAGAGAAGCGAGGAAGAGTTTGGGAGCATGTGAAGTGAAGAAAACATGCGGTACAGACAGGAAGATGTTTCTTTACAGAATGTCTCCCCTCTGTCTGAAGCCACGTTCGCCAGGCAGCTGAGATGGAGGCATCAGGGAAAAACACAGCAGTTCAATGTAGAAAGTAAACAGAGAGATAGCCACACATCACTCACTGAAATTGTATTTCCTACTTTCACCCCCCACATCCCTCTGAGTCCTCCAGTCGTCTTTTTCTTATGTCGGGTCCTTAACTTTCTCCTCTATTCTCCTATAACAAAGTTCACCAGGCTTCAATGTGGACCTGGTCATGAATTAAATAATGTGCTGGTGCTTTTTTATTTGACTTGGATCATTATGTTTTTGCCGGAATCAAAGTCTCACCGGAAATACTCAAATCTATCAACTAAACCTTGTTCTCAGCAAGAGTTGTTCACAGTTTGCAGTGTGTGTTTTCTGAAGGTGTTTTAATGTTTGCCCCGCTCCAGGTTCAGGCCTCAACGACGGCCAATGGCACGCCATACGTTTGGTTGCCAGGGAGAACTTTGCCATGTTGACTATAGATGGCGAGGAGGCGTCTGCAGTGCGCTCCACTTCTCCTCTCACCATCACCACGGGAGGAACCTACCACTTAGGAGGTAAGGGTCACGCAAACACCTTTCCCACAACATTTTCAAAAACCCTTCACCCTCAACTCCATGTATAGTCACCACATCACATTCCTCTCCAGTGCACATCTGGGAGGCAGATATTGAGGCATCAGAGTCAGAATGCTTACTGATGTAAGAATGTTGTAAAAATGGGACATCATCATGAAACAGAATCCAGTTTACATCACTTTTCATTCAGGATTTGGTGTCAGTCGGCTTCTTGAGTTATTCTAAGCAATATTATCATGCAACTTTAGTTTTTGGTAGCTTTGTTGTCTAGAAATCAAGGCTCCTAACCAGCTGCTAGAAACTTCTGTCTGCCGTCATCATGCTTTCTCACAAGTCGTTTCCCTCCAGTTTACTGCACTATTTAATAGGTAACCATGAACTATCTTAAAGGTTCAATCTTAACTCCAATTGTCTCTACAACATCAACAAGATTTGCTTTCCATGTCTTTCTAGCCATCTTCAAGTCCAAATACTCTTTGCCTTCAATGATTGTTAGCATTATTATGAACTGCACACAATGCTAACTCTTACAGATCCCCACTAGCCAACAAGCGTCTACCTGCCTACTGTAAAACAATATTTATTGACAATTCATAGAACAATCCCTTTGGGCCACTGTCCTCAATGTGTTCCAAGAAACGTTTTATTGGTCTGTGTGTTTGCGGCGTAATATGTCTAAAAATCATTTATCTCTACAATGTTATATCCCAGTGGCCAGAGTTCAGGAATTTTCTCACTTAGCGAGAGCTCAGACACAACCACATCACCAGAAATACACACACACACACACACACACACACACACACACACACACACACACACACACACACACACACACACACACACACACACACACACAAGCAGCAGCCACAATCTGTCTGAATTAGGAAGACGCCAGGTTAATGATGCCAGACACTGCTGTCCGTCTGTTGGAAGATGGTCCGTGTCTAAGTCTGCACGTGTGTGTGCGTGTGTGTGTGTGTGTGTGTGTGTGTGTGTGTGTGTGTGTGTGTGTGTGTGCATGTGTGTGTGTGTGTGAGAGGTGGCACCTGTATGAAATTACAGTAACTGAGAGAGATAGTCTGGGCTCTGATGGCTCCTCTCTCCCTTTTTCTATCAGAGAATAATCTCCTCCATCAAACAAGACCATTTCCCCCAGGCCAGTCAATAAAGATCAGAGCACCTCTCACACACACACACACACACACACACACACACACACACACACACACACACACACACACACACACACACACACACACACACACACACACACACATCCTGATTATTTTATTGTCCGTCTTAATTTACTGTGAGTGAAGCGCCCTGAAGCCTGTGATGAGTTTCTGCTTTTATTTATAAAAACCTGAGCTTGTGAGGCCATGATTTCGCTCAGGAAGCATCCTCAACTCTCATTTTTTTAGTATTCCTTAATCCAGCGTGTTGCAGAATCACTCAATATTAACACTTAATCCTTTATTATGGCTTATCCCTCTTTCACTCCAACTTTCCTTTTCCTCTCCACACTTCTTCCGCCTCACCCTCTCGTCTCGTTTTGATCCAATTGGTGATTTATTGATTTTAGTAAGCTGAGTTGGAAATCAATAGAGGCTGAGAGGAGAGGATCTCTGTAATGTCTTCACCTCGAGAAGAGGGATGAGGAGGCAGAGGGAGAGAAAGGAAGAGTCAAACTGAAAAGTAGAGATCAGGAATGAAAGTTTGTGGCAGAGAAATGTAAAAGAGAGCAGGTTATTATGTCAGTGCTAGGCTTAAGAGACAAGGGGAAGTGAACAATATATTCTTACCAGCTGAGAGGAATTGTGACATTCATACATAAAATCCCAGAGGCAGAATCTGCACGGCTTCAGAGGAAACATAGGGCTCCAAATACACGTTATCACATATTCAGACAGGTAGATACACACTGTACGATATGTGCTTTATACAAAATACTGACAACAAATCCTTGCTTTACTTGTCCCATGTGCATACTCTCTCATGCATGCATAGCTACACTACAGAGAAATACCACTATGCTGTTTCAGTCGTTTCCCCCCATGCAACATGCATAAGGCTTTTGGCAGCAGCTGTGTCTGGGGTTTTACTTGATACTTAGTTTTACATGACATGATGCATCCTGAGCAGCGGGGCCGCCTGGTGGTAAACACACGTCTGAACGCTGCAGGGGCCACAGATCTGCTGATTATTACTGTGGCAAGGACTACTAAGAGAATTTGGGACGCCGCTTCACAGGCTGCGGGAGAAGTTTTAGGAAGACGTGTTTGGAGCCATTTCAACCAGTTCAGACACGAGGTTTCTCCGGGAATTATTTTGCTCCTAACTCTTTGAAAATCTGGTTTGGTTTTAGATTTATTCAGCATCCGAGTCTTCCATGTTCCATGATATGATTTTACTTTCTGTTGCCTTCTCATTACCACATACTTGCAATGACAGCCTGTGTGTGTGTGTGTGTGTGTGTGTGTGTGTGTGTGTGTGTGTGTGTGTGTGTGTGTGTGTGTGTGTGTGTGTGTGTGTGTGTGTGTGTGTGTGTGTGTGTGTGTGTGTGTGTGTGTGTGTGTGTGTGTGTGTGTGTGTGTGTGTGTGTGTGTGTGTGTGTGTGTGTGTGTGTGTGTGTGTGTGTGTGTGTGTGTGTGTGTGTGTGTGTGTGTGTGTGTGTGTGTGTGTGTGTGTGTGTGTGTGTGTGTGTGTGTGTGTGTGTGTGTGTGTGTGTGTTTTGACCAAATGCGCTAAAACTCGGATACAGAAACACACTTTTCGGACAACTCGGACAGAATTTCTAAAACATTTATTCCAAACCCTCCGCCCCATCACATTGAGGGGCTAATTTCCATGCAGGCACAGAGGTGACCGAATAATTTAGTGAGTGTACAAAAGATGGGTTAGCCTCTGGCTTGCCCTCAATTAGTCTCTCTGATGGCTGAGCTTCATGAGTCAGAGAGGCGGCTGCATTAAGCTGTCCAAAAGCTCTCTAACAATATCCCATCAGCACTTTATACATGTGACTGTTCTGTCAGTGGGCCGCAATTAGCAGAAACCCCTCGGCTTCACGAATTGTTCTTCTATAGACAGGAAGAGGCTGCAGATTGATGCTGGGAGTCATTTATGTAGCTTCAGTCGTCCAGGTGGCCATCTGCTCACTCTCACCGCTTTAAGGCATCAATCTGCTGTGTTTCACTTTGCTGTTGAGCAGTGACCAGAGAGTGAACCAGACTTTGGTAAAACTGCTTATAACACTTCATTGGACTGTATACAAATCACTTGGCTCTTAAAGAAACACAATGAAGATTTTTTTATTTTCGCAAATTAGCACCCCAACAGTTTCAGACTGCGATGTATTTTTACACTACTGTCATATAATTGGACATAAGTATGTAAGTAAGTTTAAGGGGCCCTATTTTTGCTTTTGGGGTTTTCACAATGGTGAATTATTGACATCACTATGCAACACTCGCGCTTCTATTGGCGAGCGCTCTAACCCATTGTACGTGGGACATCTCTGAGCGGTCGACCAATCACAACAGAGCCGGGCAGCTAACCAATCAGAGCAGACTGGGCTCTGGTTTCAGACAGAGGGTGGAAAGAGTATGAGCTTTTTGAACATTAAAACATGGAGACATGTCCGAGTAGAGACACTACATACATTTATGAAACCTGAAATTATCATAATAAGGCCCCTTTAATATTTGTTTATGTGTATTTGTTAAGATGGCATTGCTACAATTGATTATAATGTATTCAATTAATAAGAATACAAAAGACAAGTGTTTTTTTTGCCAGTGAGGCTTCTGTTTGACTTCTGCAACAGCAATCTAACAGGTCCCCATTCAATCTTTGCTTTATGCATAAATATTCATTTTAATCAAGAAAAGGTAATTTTTCAAAAACACAACAGAGCTTCCTAATGCTCTTAGATAACATTAATATTAATAACGTTGAGCTGTAATGCGAAGACAAGCGTACTGACATTTAAAAATAGTTAATTAGTGCTTTAATTAACGTAATAAATGACCTAATTTGCATAAGTGGTTATGCTTAATGTATTTTCATGACTGTGATGGGCTTTACGCAGCTCAAGTACCATTCGTGAAGAGTTGAAAGGCTAAATTATGCGGCCAATTACTTCTTCCCGTGTTTATTCTTCTCACTTCTGTCAACTTTTTTAGTTTGTAACATTATTTAAATAAAGTTTTTAAGTAATTCCTTAATAAGAAACATTGCTCTTGTTTTTCATACAGTGAAAGGCCTCCGTCATCTTTCTTAATTCTGTTCTTCTCCTCCATTTACTCCGTTCATCCTCTTTAACGGGGTCGACTCCTTCCTCCTCCTGCTCCCCTCCCCTCTCCTCCTCTCTTCTCCTCCCCTCCGTCCTTGGAGCATCTGCTTTTAGAAGCAGCCTCCTGAAGCCAAAGCCTATTTGCCAAAGCCTATTTTACGGGCAGTAGTTTCTCACTCCCGACGCTGTGCTTAGAGAAATTAGTAAGTGACTGACACGAGACATCCACAAATTGAATTTCTGGAGAGAGACGGACACTCACACAAACACAGATCCACGTACACAGGCCATAAAGTCGTGCTCTTTCCTCCGCAGGGAACAGGGCACAAATGAATATACTAATGAGAGAGTAGTCAATTATGGGACGTTCCACCCCGAAGCATTTGATTGTTTCATACATTTAAAAAAAGTTTAATTTATTCGTTTTTCAATCTCAACTTATTTACCAATTTAATATACCTCTGCCAAGTTGTTCAATCATTTCTTAGCTCATAGCCTCTTTTATCACCATTTTGTAAATGTCATGTTCTCCCTCACTTTTATTTTACGTGAATGATGAAGTGAAAGCCTGCTTTATAGTATTTGACAACATAACATTTCCTTCTATTTAAAAGTGTTCTATAACGAAATAAACCTTTTAAAATGAAGTGTTACAGTGCTGAAAACACTCCAGCTGGGTTATAGGTCTCTTAAGGATGTACTTAGCTGTCAAAAACTTATATATTCCTAAGACTTTTGTGGGAATGAACACTCACTTTTAATGTAATAGAAGAAAGCTAACAATAGATTCTGGGTTTTATAAGAAGTGTTGAATTGGAGGTCCACCTGTCAAGCTGTTTGTGCTGATTGTACAGTACGTTGCACTTTGGCACATTGCGTGTTTTGTGCAAATCCACCATAGCGAGTACAAACTGTTCTTGACTTTATGTGCAGGAGTCTGTCAGCACATGAACCTCATGTTGGTTTGAAGCTGCTCCTACAGGTTGTTGTGTTTTCAACTAGCAGCAGGTGGTTAATAGATAAGAACTTCCTGCTGTGAATTTCGTCAAATCTACATATTGTTATTGGCAACACATCTAGTCTCCTCTGAATGTGTTGCAGAATCGCAGCCTCTGAATAATTGTTTCATTTTTTATTCTGGCTCACTTCCAGCTTCAGAAATGTGCCTGGATGTGGAAGCAAATGCTTTTCAACCTAAGATTGTGTTCAGGTAGCAGGGTGTGTGTGTGTGTGTGTGTGTGTGGGGGGGGGGGGTGATAGAGTGCCAGCAAGACAGCGAGGGATTACTGCTGCTGTTCCAGATCCAGAGGGGTTTTAGACATAGAGCTTTTGTTTATACTACAAATTAAAGTCATTGCTGTCGGGAATACAAATAAAATGTGGTGAGACTCTTAGCCTGGTTTTAAGCTCCTGGACAGTGTGATGTACACAAGTGTGATGTACACAAGTGTGACCGCTGTGTTTGCCAAGTGTTTGTCTCTGTTTGACTGCGCCTCATTAATCTCAGTCTGTATCTTCCTCTGTGTGTCACTTCGGCCGCAATACAGCGTTCTGAATTATACCATGATTCATTGCTGGTCATGGCTTCAGAGCGGCGATAAGGGAAAACATGGTGCTTTGACCAAATGTACAGCATGACTAGTCCGGATACATTTCCTCTTAGTCTAATTTAGCCTACTTATATGCATTTAATGCACAAATTAGTATGATGCAATGCCCAGATGAACATTTACAGTGTTAATCAAAGTGACACAAGGGAGCTGCCAACGTGGGGATACAGGAAGTAATGTGGTTACCTGAAAGTGCTTTAAATTAGATTGCAGATTAGGGCGAGGGATAACAGAATTCATTTTTTCTTTTAAGATTCAAGACTCATTTAATCCTCCAGTTTGCAGACGTTTTCTACAATGAAATGAATCCAAAGCCCATCTATCAAATGCAAAAACACCTTCAGTAGAAATGTATTTACAAAAAGGAGACAATTATTTGTTTTCAGTAATATTGTTTAGCTATGAGACCTAAATCAGGTGACACAAGTAGGTCGATTTTGTACGGTTAAATTGGAAAAACTAAATTGGTGGTTTAGATGGAATAATAGAGCAGCCCCCCGCTGTTATCTTTCACAGCCTAGCAACATACAAGCGCTCCTCCATGAAGTCGTTCCATGCGTTGCGCCATTGGATCTGCCAAACTGTCAGGAAGGCTGCATTTCCTTTGCATTCATACACAACCCGCAGAATACAAAGTGCAGTCTGCTCTGCCTCCCATCTTATTGCAATCCCTCCCCCCTCACTGTATGTCTCTCCCCCTCCTCCTCTGGAAAGACAGCAGACAGGTGTGGCAGGAGAGGAGACAGATGGCAAGAGAGACTTCTGGGGCAGAAAATAAAATCAGAAGATGTGAAGAAAAGAGGGAATCCAACTGAAACACACATTTTACATTCATGCTGCTTTTTTCTAAACCACCCACATAAACTACACTATAGGTACACACACACACACACACACACTCATACACACAGACACACTCATACACACACACATATACACACGATGCATACTGTATGACCTCCATAATAAGCCTTTTTGATGCATTGGCCTCGAGGCTAATAGGCATGCTGGAGAGTGTGACAGCTTATAACACCACGATGATGGAGATGTCATTGAGCGGCAGTGTTTTATGAGTGACCTGTGTGCTTGTGGCAAAGATTGAATTTCAGGTCCTCGTATCCCATATCTGACAAGGCAGGTATACTGTAATAACGCCTGAAGATTGACACACATGCTGTACAGCACACACGCACATAAAGAGTGTAGAATTCACACACACACTTATACTGTACACCCATGGATTTTAGCATACACACACACACACACACACACCTTTTGCACTCGGCTTTGTCCTAGCCTTGTCCTGCTTTCAGTCAAGGCCCAGTGCCTCTGGACGGGCCATTGACTCTTGTATCTCATAAAGGTGGCGTATATAGTAAAACCTATATGTCCTCTAGTGTATTGCAGCCCTGTATTAAGGCTAATGGGCCTTGTGGGTAAGCTCTAAAACAGGAGGGCTGATGAAGGTTCACAGCTTTAAAAAGTGACAATAAGCTGGTCTGTTGTTCCTCGTCAAGGATGATGTCGTTGTTAAAGCTGATGTCTGCTTCTACAGAAGGTCGTTTTCTCGTGATGTGTTTCAACTCGTCGATAGAAGGAATCCATCTTTTCTTGTTTATCGTCATCTTCCCTCACCCTTTTCCCTCCGAAAGACTGCAACCACTACTATTTAGAAATATTTATGGCTATTTTACTTGCATCCTTTGGTTACTACAACCCTTTATGATACACTACATTTATACAGTTTTGTACATTTCAAGTTTTTAGACTGTAAGTGTAAATATGCACATTGGCATTGGATTTGATCTCGTTGCAGTCATCGCTACAACCTCTGCTTTTACCACTCTTATTTATTTGTGTCTATCTTTTACTGCAGTGAGAGTAGCCAAAGACATTTCATTGTACTTTGTATGATGACAATACAAATATATTCTATTCTATTCTTTCACTCGAACACAAACACCTTAAATTATCTTCTGTATTCAATTCATTCATCTCCAACTCTCTGTAATGTAAGGTGACCAGATTTTCAAAATTAAAACCGGGGACATTTTGAGTTTTGCGGTCAAAATCTCATTAACATATCCAATTTTCTTCACTGTTAAAGAAAAAAGGGGGACAATTCTGGTTCAATGTAATTCGAACATTTTAACTGTTGGATACAAACAGAAGGACGATAGCTCATATATGAGACTTCAAAGGTCTTTTATTTTGAAACTGAACACCTGATTCTCTCTGAGTGATTAGATGGGGTGTCCTGCTATCACCCTGAAGTGAAGTAAGTATTTGATTGACTTCGAATGACTCTTTGATTATGGACGGTTTCCATTAAATAATAATCAAAATATAGATGGACAATAGATCTAATTTGAGATTTTAAACCGCATACATTTTAAATTGTGCTCCAGAAAGTAATGTTATTTTAGGAGTGTTGTGAGATGGTGTCAACATCAATTGAATGAGTCACCCAGTGGAAATGTCAGATATGTCTTCATAACTATCCTTACATTTTACATTCACTCAGTTATAATGTGGTAGTTATATACGTAGTATGTTTTAAATTATTATTGATCACATTATATAGTACACATTTCTTAATTTAAGCTCCAGTATATATGAATATGTTTGGTGTGTTTTTTAGGTATATTTGTTTTTGGCTGAGTAAACGCTTTTATTTTGAAGGCAGTTTTTACAGGCCTCTACCGTAATGCATAGGATATTCGCGCACCGCAATCAGACCGCAATACAACGTGCGGGCTGGCTTGACTGTGTTTTCCAAAGTGGGGGCTGGCTTGACCACAGTCTGTAGTGTTTACCCAGTGTTTCCTGACATGAAACGTTTTATTTCACGTTGCTATGTGTTTTTAACGCATATTAAAAAACGGGGACATTTCCGGCGACAGTTTCAACCGGGGACAGGGCAATACAAACGGGGACTGTCCCCGGAAAACGGGGACGTCTGGTCACCCTACTGTAATGTGTAAAATAATCTATAATAAAGGTTTATTTTGCTGGTTTCAGGGTATTTCCTCCAGACGCTCTTCCCGCCCTCGCAGCGCTCCTTCCAGGGCTGCATGCAGGCGATCCTGCTGGACGACCAACCGGCTGATATGCATGCGGTGGAGAAAGGCATTATGGGTGCTTTTGAGAACGTCAGCCTGGATATGTGCGCAATCATAGACAGGTAAGAGTGATAATGCCTGCATGCACTCACATCCAAACAATCATTCATAAATGTAAATATACACATCCGTTTTATGCAAAGCACTAAAACAGCGGGTCAATAGTGTCATAAATCAAATGGTTTTAAATTAGAAAAATAATATAAACGGAGTCTAAATTGTTTCTAGAGATATATGAGTCAAGGCTGCTGTGTGTGTTACTGCACTATAAGACATGCTTGTGTGTGTGCTTGTCATACTCATAAATGTAATGTATAGTGCTATTTTTTCATTTTAAAGTAAAATAAATGGGTAGGTTCCTCCTTGGAAAACTCTGTACAATCTCAAGCAAACAACAAGAAATTGCCGTGCTATTTTTTTATTCTGAGTATTGCAAAGCTGGATATTCTGCACAGCACGTCCCGATGTTGGCTCTCTGGAAACATTCATTACTACATGTTGACTCTTCAATTTATTTCCTTGTCATCTACTAGACAAATACATCTGGAAGGATTTGCCTCATGGAATCATCAAAAGCTCAATTTGCTGAATCGGATGCGTGTGTGCAAAACGTTTAAACTTCGAAGACTGCTTTGACCTTCAGGAATTAAGCCGTGTCTTCTGTAGACCCGGTTATGCGAGGAACTTCACTGATCTTAAGAAACGGGAAGCACGATCGCACCGTTCAGATAAACATAGGAAGCTACAATTAGGAGTTGACCTTATGCTGATTGGAACAGCTTCTTCCCTGAACTGAGAGATGTGTTTCCAGGTTAGGCTTGTCAATAACACTTACCTTCATCAATACCCTCTCTCTGAGAAGTAGACACCAGCTGCCACTGCTTGATTAAGATCAATGTTGTCCTCACTTCAAGTGCGGTCTGGATTATCTGGATTCTTCCATTTGGACCAAAGCTAGCCATGTTCATTCACACTGATACATATTTCTGTGAATGTGTCAAATGAATGTGGAATAACAAGCTACTCATTTGATCCATTGTTAGTATTAAAGTATTGATTGACCCTGGACTGTCATTTTCTTTAGCATTTGCAAAGGAGCTACACTCTAAAGCTTCACTGTACTAAAAAAAAACTGTTTTCACGACAATACAATTCTGAATAAAAGGCGTTTTACTTATTACATTTAACACTGCCTAACACATTCAGCTCTTACATTTTGATGAAGCCCATCTAGGAATTAGTTTATGGATTTTCTGGCAGCCTTCTGTTATCATTTGTTTGGTATTGCATTGCGAGGTAATGTAGTATGAAATGATTGTTCTTGCAGATTGTGGTGTATTAGCGCTGAGGGTGGTTACTAGCAGCAGGCTGGCTGTGGGCACACTTTTAGAATGAATTAATATTAAGGTCCTTAGCTGTTCACAACAGCCTCCGACCTTTAGCCACATCTCTGTTGTGTTGTGTATCGGCCCGCATTGTGCAGGTGGGCCCTGTGCTGCCATGGAAGATGAATGGGTGCAGTGTTACCATCCAACTAATCAGAGTGTCTTTGAAGACAGTTCAATAGCCCTGTCTGACCTCCTTTTGATCAATGCCGTTCCACTGTGGGATTCTGTTGACGGTGGGAGAAGCAAAACATGCACACAAAGGTATAGCATTCAAATTCCCACAATCCACAATTCTGTAGGGGCTCTGAGACACACTCACATAAAGCATAAACACACTCTGGAGGTGTTCCTTTGTCTTCATAGGTTTTTCCTCAGACAAAGCCCAGAGCATGTAGTCGGTATAAAGTACCTCTCAGCATCATAGAGCATAACGTCTTTGGGATTATCAATGCTCATCAATTACATAATGCCATTTAAACTGCACTTGTTAGTGATGCAGATTTAACATTCCAATACATTACTAGGAATTTCCTTTTTTGTATTTACAGTACATGCAAAAAGTCATGGTTGAACATTATTTAAATACCAAAGGTCGGGCTCAGAGCTCACTCGTATATTAATTCATTTTTCTAAAGCACTATTAGATTTGCAGGCAGGTACTGTAAATGTGTGATTTATCACTTCAGTGTATATTTCTGCATCAGTCAGAGAAGCAAATGATTTCAAATCTCATTTCTCTACCCATTTCTTTCTGCAGCAGCTATGTCCTTCCCTCATTCTGCCCACACTTACAATACAATCCATGTAACTCTATTTCTTCCGAGGCTTTGTTAAACAAGGACCACAAGCATTGATCTGTAAAAGAGATGAGATGATTTATGCCAGATTTAGCTTTAAACTAATGTGCAGTCCCCTTGCATGTACACAAAGAACAATTTGAAGACATTCATTTCCATGCACACCATAACGTCGTCTCTGACACACCATCAATTACACACAAATCTACACATTGACTTATGAATCAATCACGTGCATCCAGTGAAACTATAAATCTACAATGAAAAATCTGAATCACGATCAATTTCATGTCGACAATACGGCTTGCCCAATATCCATTTTTGGTAACACTTTATTTTAAGGTACACAAATGTACCATCAACTAGTTGTTCATCAACATGCATATTAGCAGTATATTGGCTCTTTATCAGTCATTATAAAACACTTATTAATGCCTTATTCTACATGACCATATTCTACAAGTAATAAGCCATTAGTTGAGAGTTTTTCCTCAATAACACTCTAATTAGTGCTGATTTGTTGCAAGTAAGGAAGTTGTTGTACATGAGTTTGGGTCTTAATATGCGCTGCTCAATATGGGCCTAATAAGGCAGCAGTACCACAAGAAAAGTAATTCTCCCATAATAACACTTAACAAATATGATCTATTCTTATGTAACAAGACATGAAACTATAAGTGTTAATTGTGTCTAAATAACTCAAAATTAAGTATGTAACTCATGTACTACAACTTCCTTACTTGCAACAAATCAGCACTAATTAGAGGGTTATCGAGGAAAAACTCTCAACTAATGGCTTATTACTTGTAGAATATGGTCATGTAGAATAAGGCATTAATAAGTGTTTTATAATGACTAATAAAGAGCCAATATACTGCTAATATGCATGTTGATAAACAACTAGTTGATGGTGAATTTGTGTACCTTAATATAAAGTGTTACCCCATTTTGTCTTGCACCTCAGGGAAAATATTGAAAGTCTGTATCTGCAGTACTTCTTACATTTTTCAGATAGAGACGCTCCACTGTCAGTGCACAGTTGTGTGTCAGCCTCATAGTTACTGGAGACAGCCATCGTCTCGTGTCCCTCCAGAGATAAAACGTCTCTTTGCTGCTTAACTGTCTCCCTACATGACTAAAGAAGAACTCGGCACTTTAAAGGCCCCCCACAGCTCCTATGAGTCAGTTTTTAATCCAGCTGGCTTTCCTCTTAACATCGCTTTGATTCATTCAAATAATCACACTCGGATATTTCAATCACATAAATATTTTGTGTGTGGAAATCCCCCCTCGGGAGAGATTTCCCAGCAGGCCGCAGGCAGATCAAACTGAAACTGGGATGTATTCAGTTTATATTCAGTTGTTATGTGCTGCTGTGTTCACACTGAGGGTATAACACTGTTTACATGCACTACACTCCTAATTCCAGGTCCCTAGTTGAAATATCACCACTCAATTGAGACAATATAATTATTCCTTCTCTTTTGCTTAAGAAACACAAACTTGTGGATCAAGAATCCCGAATTCTGTCGCCTCCTGCTTTTCACAACCACTTAAATTGTGTTTCAATAAATGCAGACACACAATTTAGTTGTTTTACCTTGACATAGTAGCCTATGCTTATATCAATAAAAAACACTTTTAATTTGTGGTCAACATTCAAAACAAGCCATGCTATATCCAGTGTTCGAATTACCCATTTGCTTTCGGGAGCCCTATTTTTCAGAGCACATCCTGCTACTAAATATGTCACACGCACGCTCTGTTGACTGGCGCAGCAGCGCGGATGCGATCAATTGCTATAAAAACACTCTGCTACTAATACAGACGGTGTCACTACGCCGGCGGATGTGGCCGTTGTTGAAGCCTCTTCAGGCTCCGCATCGGCAGGCCTCTCCCTCGGTGTGGAGCTGTCAAACTCGACCCTAAAGCCGCTTACAGCCGGCCAACTAAAAGTTGTTCCGTTCACGTTGTCAATTTTAGATTCCTTCGCTTCTTTGCTTGTGAATCCAAAAGCTGCGAGGCTTGGCTGTTTTCGTTTCGCCATATTTTTTGTTACAAAGCCAGAGTTAAAAAAATATCAATATGAAAATGTCAAATACCGTACCGGCATCGCCGCCGTAACCATAGCAACGTAAGTAGCGTAAAGAATGCAGCGCTGCCACGTGCAGATGGCAACACCCAGAGATATTCACAAATATAAAACAAATGTTCAGAAACTGTAATGAACAATAACTATTATTTATTTCAAGAACTTTTATTTACAGAAACACAATATTTCTAATCTGTGTGACACAAATATGCACAAATTGTTTGGGCTCCCCTCCATTTCGAACACTGGCTATATCATCTTGTAGTGAAATGTGTCACAATTTTGGATAAGTGTATTTCTTTCAACAATGAGTATTCCTTGACAGAATCGGTGCTTTGGATTATACACTCTGAACACGTAGTCTATAAACTCTACTTTAATTTGGAAAAAAAAACTTTCTTTGTGTGAGCAAAGAGCCGAAAGAGAAACAAAAATATCTCTATTCAAAGTAAGATACCATGTCACAATGGCTGAATGTGATAGGAGGGCTTTATGATTGCTTTATTTATCGATGTAAATACTCTCGACTTTGAGTATAATAATATATACATATTTTATACATTTACAATAAAAGGAATCACATGTACTATATTTATAAAAATACTCTCTTATTCTTTCTCAAGGTGTATGCCTAACCACTGTGAGCACGGCGGCCGCTGTAAGCAGACGTGGGACAGCTTCAGCTGCACCTGCGATGGAACGGGATACACTGGGGCCACCTGCCACACCTGTGAGTAGAAGTGTGTGTGTGTGTGTGTGTGTGTGTGTGTGTGTGTGTGTGTGTGTGTGTGTGTGTGTGTGTGTGTGTGTGTGTGTGTGTGTGTGTGTGTGTGTGTGTGTGTGTGTGTGTGTGTGTGTGTGTGTGTGTGTGTGTGTGTGTGTGTGTGTGTGTGTGTGTGTGTGTGTGTGTGTGTGTGTGTGTGTGTGTGTGTGTGTGTGTGTGTGTGTGTGTGTGTAGTTGAGTGTTATTTTCCATCACCACTGTGCTCTGTTCCAGTTTGGATTGGCCTCCCTCTGTTTCTCCTTTGAGTGATTAAGCTGTTTCTCTCTCGGAGCCTCAGTCTGAACTTTGATTTTTTTCTGACTGTGGTGTGTTCGGTTCTGAGAAGAGGCAATCCCACCAAAGCACCCGCACAAAGACACAAATAAAACAGAGTCAGAAAGCCAGAGGGTTTTTCAAAGGCTTAAAAATGTTAGAATGCCATCCCCTTCTCCTAGGGGTCGCATATTGTTCTCTTTTAAGAGGATGGAAGGGAACATGTTGGCCATACTGTAATTGTTCAACATGAAGAAATAAGATAGAAGAATAGAGTAATTTTAAATTACATCGATCATACTGTAAAACAGCCTGATATAGAACTGTCTTAAAGGTGGGGTAGGTAATTTTGGAGCAACCAGCTCGAGTGCGCTAGAATTTGAAAATACACAGCTGGGAAAAATCTGCCACTTCCTCACAGAGCCCCTCCTCCAACACACACGAACGCGCACATGACCAATGAGGGCACGAGATAAGTTTGTGCACAGATGGAAGGCTGACAGGCAGGTAGGCCATCCAGTTACTTTAGCCGGCTCAGATGATTGGTCGTGCTTTTTACAGCGCCACGGCTTCCACAGATTTTTATGGATTTTTTGTCAAAGCACTTCAGATATTCATTGCTATCGGGATGTTAAGAGCATTCCATGGAATATAACAAAAAGTGTATCTCGAGCCGGTTTCTCAAACGTACCTACCCCACCTTTAAGACAGTTAATAACGCATAGGAATAAGAGATACATGTGATTGTTATTTTTACACAGGACATTTAGTGAGTGATTTATAGATAATGCATTCTGTTGAAAAATGTTTAGTCAGAGTCGCAAAAATGTAGTCAGCAAGATATCAAGGAGGGAAACCACAAACAGAGAAAATAATAGAGACAACGAGAATGGAAGAAAGGAAGATGAGATGAGAATGACATAAACGGTATTAATAAAGAGCTAAGAATAAACAGAAAAAAGGCTTATTTTTCCTATTTAACTCAGCATTAAGCCTGTGAACGCTCTCGCCTCATCAAGGAAGCTTCTCTCTCTGTGAAGTGCAGTTTCTCCTCATCTCTCTGTCACAAACATAACATCAATATGCTGTCAGATAGATTGCTAAAGTGTGCGGCAAGACACCACTTCTTGACAGGCGCTGAAAAGAGACTGGCAAACCGCATGAAATTGCCTTTTGGAAGGAGGAAAAAAACAAAGAGGACATCAATGAGCTATTTTAGATGCATCCTAACATTCTTCAATTGAATTAGTCTTTGGTCTGACAGAATGTATCATACTTTTCATATGCAAGCTATCTTTGGAGAAGTATACCCTTACTTTTTGTGGTATTTATCGTAGCTGTTGGCCTCATATGGTGTTAACATAATATAGTATAATATCATGTAGTACACTGTGATTCCTAAGCCTACCTTGCTATGAGCATTTAGACGACATGTTGGCGAATTTGCCCAGTTGTTTCATTTTTCCAACCAACAGAACAAGAATGCAAAACAACGGTCCTTTTTCTCCATGCATCCAATCCATGTCCACATGGAATTGTGGAAATATGGCCAGTTGTTTATCCATAATACCCCTGACAGAGAGATATCCTTTCTTATTCTTATTATCTCTGTGTTTGCTCTTAGCTTTGTCTCTTATTGTTTTTCTTTCTATGACACCTACATTTCCCTACGGGGATAAATAAAGCTTTATCTTATATTGAATTGTCACTCAGCCATGTCCAAAGTTATGGTTTGTATTTCTTTATTCTTCTGGTGTGTAATAATAACCTCAGTGGCTATTGACTTTTTTGTCTTGTTACCTCTTCCTTTAACTGCTCATGTGTCCCTTTACTTCCCCCCCCAGCTATCTATGAGCCGTCCTGTGAGGCCTATAAGCATCGTGGCCGGTCTTCTGACACCTACTGGATCGACCCTGACGGCAGCGGACCCCTCGGCCCCTTCAAAGTCAATTGCAACATGACAGGTGTGTGCGTTAGTGCCTGGAATCAATGTGTGTGTGTGTGTGTGTGTGTGTGTGTGTGTGTGTGTGTGTGTGTGTGTGTGTGTGTTTGCGCTTGGAGCTCTGTGTGTGGTGTGTGTGTGTGTGTGTGTGTGGTGTGTGTGTGTGTGTGTGTGTGTGTGTGTGTGTGTGTGTGTGTGTGTGTGTGTGTGTGTGTGTGTGTGTGTGTGTGTGTGTGTGTGTGTGTGTGTGTGTGTGTGTGTGTGTGTGTGTGTGTGTGTGTGTGTGTGTTTGTGCAGGTCCCCATTCTTTCCAGCCAGTGACCTGTGATGGGAGAAAACTCCACCCCCCTCTTCATTCTTAACCTCAGACGGCGGCACTCTTAAACTGCTATACCTAAGGTTTCCATGGCAATGCGGCCACAGCTGCTGACATTTAGTTCTGAAGGAGCAGCTACTACACACACGCAGATTCACACACACACACTCGCCACAAGCGCATTTGAAACGGGCCTGTTATGCAGAGCTAAGAGTGCTCCAATGATTTGAGTGACACTTCTGCACAAAGACACACACACACAAACACCTGCTGAGTTCCAAGCAAACACACACACACACACACACACACACACACACACACACACACACACACACACACACACACACACACACACACACAGAGTGGAATAAGTGGAGAGTCTGGAACAGCAGAGCATGCAGGCAGAGCAAAGGCGAGACTTTTAATGAAATGTCACTGCACTCCACTGGCTAGCCCTTAGTCACGCTGAATAGCTCTCTCACACAACCTCAGAAATGTTAAGAGTGTCTCTTCCTCCCACACATACACACACACCTCAGAGGCCTGAAACACACACACACACACACACATTCCCTGACTGACAGTGTGAATGAACGGGGAGATATCTGAGTGACTGGCTCATGCTTTAACAGCACAGAAGTGTCAATTAAACTCTGGAGGCTCATAGCTGTAACTTAGATTACACCGCCACCGCCATGACAGACAAACTGCAGTTCTGTGTGTACTGACTTTAACTATCACACTACATTTAACTAATTTATTCTCACAGTTGAGTTTAACTTGGTAACGTGTTTGTGTTTTAGAGGACAAAGTGTGGACGACAGTTATGAACAACCTGCCGCCCAAAACTGCAGTGACGGGCTCCAGCAGAGAGAGACGCACCGTCCTGCAGGTCAACTACAGCGCCTCCATGGACCAGGTAACACACACACACACACACACACACACACACACACACACACACACACACACACACACACACACACACACACACACACACACACACACACACCACACACACACACACACACACACACACACACACACACACACACACACACACACACACACACACACACACCACACACACACACACACACTCACATACTAGCATACATTATGGAGGAAGTATTGTGCTGCTCCGTGTAATATTTGACTAACTAAATCAAGAACAGTGTCAATTAGTTATTGACAGAGAGTTAACTAATTAAAGGGACGTGGCCCCACAGCTGTGAGAACTCAGCAATCAGGTGTTCATTTTAGGTAGCACTTTCCTGAAGCGTCAGCTTCAGCGTCAGACAGACTAAGACTGACAATAGAGTCCTGCTGGAGTAAGACTGACAAAGACAATAGAGTCCTGCTGGAGTAAGACTGACAAAGACAATAGAGTCCTGCTGGAGTCACGAGGGTGGCAAAGAGGAGGCAAATCCTACTTTGATTGAGCTAAGTATCGCTGGTGTTTTATTTCTTCCGGCGCAGACTGAAAACTCATCTCTTTCGACTCCACTTCGAGCAATATAACTATTAACAAAGCACTTATATACTAATAAAGGACTGGCTTACCTAAAGCCAGTTGAGTACCATTTGAAATGTTTTTGCTCTATGAAACCTGATTTGGATAAAAGGGTCAGCTAAATGCAATTATTAAAAAAATATTTTAGAGGTATATTGTTGAATATTTGTACAATTTGAGGTTCAACATAGTTTTAAGGTATTTAAACTTCATGCAACAAGACTATATCTTCATATTTGTTTAGATTTGTTTTGCAACAAGCTAAGAGGAAAACTCCCAATCAGCAAAGTTAAAATCTATTTTGTTTTAAATGACGATATCTCACACTTGCAGGCACGTCTCACACAGAGTATACTTCCACCAGTTTTCACACACTGTTGTTGGTTGAATTGTGAATTTATTTTTATCTTCGCTGCACTGTCAACATGTTCTCCTGCTGTATGTCAGGCTGTCTTCTCAGTTGTCTGCAGATCAGAAACTCCTTTATTGTTTTCACTGAAGCCACACTGGGAAGAATAAACTCCCACAGTCCCTCACAGTGACAGTCGGAGCATTCAAGTAGAAAATATTGAAGGTGAACCACGTATAAAACCAAGTTCTCTTCATTTTGATTATTCTTTGTTCCGGCCTTCTTTCTAGTCTCTGATGATAAGAGTGAAATGAGTCACCTCTCCCTATAGCTTGTGGTGTCTGTAAACACACAGTCTAAATGGAGTCTGTAACCGTGGTTATTCTGTGCCTGTTTGGACCAACCTACACCATCAGCAGCGTCATGTACTCTACAGCTAGGGACAACAAATACAACACTCTTCAGATCCAGTTTAAATAAAGAAGCCATACCTTCATCTGTGTGGTGCATCGCTCTACATGTTGTGTAAAGACACGAGCAAGATTTATTTTTGTAATTGTCAGGAGTTGTCACTCTGAGCCACAAGCAAACTGCATGAACTTTAAAAAATGTAACACTCCAATGGCGAGTGACGGCATTTTTCACCTGCAAGATGACAGGGTTCAGTTGCATATCCCTGCTGTAATGATGTCCCTTCCTAATTTGTATGGCTCACTTGTTCCATTCTCAGCTTCTCTAAAACACCGGAAGCTATATGAAAGCATTACGGGGCACTATGTTTCATTTCGAATTCTTACATAAAATTGTCCTGTCTGTCTGAATAAGATAAAATAAAAAGACTTGTGTGTGCTTGTGTTTTCAGGTGACATCCATCACCACCAGTGCAGAGTACTGCGAGCAGCTGATCTCCTACAGCTGTCGCATGTCCCGACTGCTCAACACTCCAGGTGAGACGCATCTTTATTCACCGCTGACTCGAGAACACATCACCGACGGAGGCAGGCTGTTCTGTTCGTCACAGAGCCAGAATGTGATGTGCAATTCATATTAATAACACACTCCTCCCGTCTCCTTCGTCTGGGGAGGCTGCACAGGGGACACACATTAAACTGGGGTCGTACGGTCATGAGAAACCAGCAAAAATCTTCACATTTTAAATGAGTTATTGCAAGGCCTGGAAAAGTTTGGGGAAAATGTCTAATCTCACAAGTCTTGGAGAAGTCATGGAAATAATCTCACACAAATGAGTGTGCAGTTTCATTAGAATCGGTTAAGATCATATAAATACTTACTTTCTGCAATGACTGGAGTTACAGGTTGTATTCCAGAGAAATGTTCATTTGCAGGAGGTAAATTGGGATGCAAACATTGTATTTGGTTAGTCTTAGTGTTTGGCATGATGTGATGATTGATATTTCGAACACTGGCAAGGCAATCAAAGTCTAACTGCAGGATAAGAAGAAAATATCTGCTGGAGGTTTGAGGCAGATTGATGAGAAGCATACTGGTGCTGTTAATGCTCCATGAAGTTATTGTGTAAATATAAGGCATAGTTGGTTTAAGTCGTTTTTACTCAAAAGACAACAAGGTCCTACATGATACTGCTGCCTTGTTCTGCTGTTTTGTGTAACTATAAAACATGTATTTACTTAGTTTTAGTTATTATTTCCGTCTCCTTATTGCCGCCTACTAATTCATGTTGTTTAAAGCCAGAATCCCAATCCCTACGGTGGCTTGGCTTTAATTCCCCCACATTTGAGCTGTGTCTTTCATCCGGTGTTACCCGGCTCCACAGATGGAGGAACTGAAACAGAGCGTTGGATGTGAGCTGTGGCCTGGCTGGGCTCACGCTCAGTAGATTAGCTTGGATAACATTCATTTGCATTAGATTCGTCTGGACTCAGAGAGTTTGGCTGTAATTTGTTCGAGCGAGGCCTGGCAGGGTTTCCTCTCAGTTTGGTTTGGATTAGTTAGGTTGGCTAGTGAAACGGTGGAGTTGTGTTAGGTTTGTCGTGGATTAGGGGCGCTTGATTTGTCTGATGGCTGGGTTTACTGGAGTTTCTAGAGTTCTGAATGGTTTGTATGCAGTGGAGATGAAGGCTCAGTCTGTGTCAAAGCTTGGTATTCAGTATAATATCTTGTTTGAGGAAGACATCTGTGTGTGTGTGTGTGTGTGTGTGTGTGTGTGTGTGTGTGTGTGTGTGTGTGTGTGTGTGTGTGTGTGTGTGTGTGTGTGTGTGTGTGTGTGTGTGTGTGTGTGTGTGTGTGTGTGTGTGTGTGTGTGTGTGTGGTTTTATTCCCAGTGTGTTTTCCCCCATGAGAATAACAAGCTTGCTGTCATTGTCAGATCTATCTTTTTTGCCTTTTTACTCTTTTACTCTCTCCTCTGGCAACTCTTTCTCTCACACACACAGCTTCATAAAGAAAAGACACTCCTGGCAATTAGAGTGAGTGAGAGGAGAAAGTAAGTGGGTGAGGGGGGGAGAGAGTGTTCTGGTTTAATTGAGGTTTGCCTGTGCATGTGTGTCCACGATCCTTAATTGACTGAGTCGGAATACAGCAGTATGTGGTTAGTAATAGTGGGGTATTAGTTCAGCAGACCAAAACTTTGCCATTAACTTCCACTGCACTGAGAGACGGCACCTATCTACACACACAACCATGTTGTTGTGGGAACACACACACATGCACACACCCCCTGCCGGCACCACACACACACTGTCAGTCAGTCCTTCATTAACTAGTTTACTCCTAATTCACTACCTTGCAAGTGAGGGAAATCCAATTACCAGTTTAGAATGACTGAGGAAGTACGACCGGGGAAAATCATTTACTCAAAAATATGCTTCATAAATTACCTGTCAACTTTCATCAAATTACCGTCAACAGCATTTTCTCTGGCACACACGCATGGCCACGCACACACACACACACACACACACACACACACACACACACACACACACACACACACACACACACACACACACACACACACACACACACACACACACACACACACACACACACACACACTTCCACCATTCTTCTCATGCAGATCTCATCTATAACCCTGGTGTGGCATTTTAGAGCTAAACGAAGCATTAAATGGGAATTATCTTCTGCCACCACTGACACCACTAATTTGGAACTCGGGCAATAATTGTCCTAATTGTTTGACCCCTTCTTCTTCTTCTTCATCCCTCTCACATATTGTGTCCCTTTTTCTTTTTGATTACCTCTATTTCAAATACATCCTGCGCCTGCAAACAGCTTGTCTCTGTGCAACATTTGCTCATTCGCAAGAGGGGGGAATAAAATAATGAGCGAGCGTGATGCTGATGCATGAAGCTACACACACACAAAGACACAAGGCAATATTTCCATTTCCCCCCCCACACTTTCTTCTATCTCATCTCTTCCTCTCTCCACTGCTCCCCATCTTCTTCTGCATCCACATTTATCAATTTATATCTCCTCTCCTCTCCCTTTGTTTTCCCTCTTCAACCCATTTACCATTTCAAGGCTCCATTTTCTCCCATTCTTCACCTCCAATTTTTCCTCACATTATTTTCTTCCTTCATGTTTAAATATTCGTCACCTTCCCCGCCCCATCCCTCCTCCACACATGTACCCTCACTCACTCTGCTGAACACTATTTCCATTAGTGTTGGAATAACGGCTTAACGGGAGAATTAGCCCCCTTCACTAATGATTTAGAATCATTCCTTTCAGCGTAAACAACCTGTAAACAACCGATGGCACAAGCTCGCACAAACAAGCCCTCGTGCAGATGTAGACGCAGATAGAAACACACGGCAATCGTTCTCTGACACACACACACACACAGAGGAGTTATACTAAAGTGTGCGGGACTTTGCATCCGTAGTGTGGGAAGGTCATACATGTAAAAGTACTCCTTCTCTCAGTTTTCTTGTCGCTGTGAGTTATGTAAATAAAGTCATTATAACATGTGTCTGGCTGAGTATCACACATCAGTTTCAGCACCTGATTATGTGTGGAAGTAGGTTTTTCTAGTAGCTGCTTATCTTTCAATGTTTTTAAGTTAATTATTTCTTATCTGCCAGGAACGATTTTTGCAGTAAATAACAAGACCGTGAAAGTCTTCTGATGCATGTGTGATTGAGACCCTGGCCACACGAGGACGAAAACGGCTAAACGCATAGGATTAACGCAAACGCAATCGCAAACAAGCTTCCGTCCACACGCAATAGTTATCCGGATAGTGTTTGCCCACACGAGACCGCTCCGTTTAGCTCCAACCACTGGAGAAGCTGCAGTACATATGCAGGAGCCTGTACGTGGCGCTGTAACTTCCTCCACAAAAGCAGAAGAAGCATGGTTGTCATGGTTGCCCTTCTGTTTATTCTCCGCGGTGGGGGCCGAGGGAACCGGGCAGAGTTTTTCGCCAGTCAACGTGTATTCAAGTTTAAATCTTCCGGACAAAATTATAAAAGTGCCGGTCAAAGGTCTTCTTTGTTATTTATTGAGCTTTAAAACAAATGAATAATGACTCTATATAATATAATAATATAAATACACGGAGTCTCTCTTTTTCCTCCTTCTCTTTGGACAGCGCCAGTGTCTGTCTCATGCAGCAGCTGATCCAGTAATGAGTGACCCGGCCGACAGTAAAAATAAACATATTTATAACTAGTTTAGGTAGTTTGAGAGGTGTCTCCGTCCTGTCAGATTAGACTTCACTCGCGTTTATGTCCATATCGAGAGAAAGATAAATAATCTGAATTCAGTGTGCAGTTTACTTTGACGCGGGGGTGAGCAGCAGAGGTGGGGAGAGGCGGGGCTATTGCGCAATCATTATCAGAAAATGATCGCTGAAGCTGCAGTACATATCCACAAAAGCAGCGAGTAAGATCCCCCCGGATGTGTAAGTCTGCTGTAGATGTTGCACAAAGAACAGCATGGTCAGTAGCGTCCGGAGCACGATAGCAACTCTGCGATCCGCCATTGTTGTTGTTGATGGCGAAACACATCAGCAATGGCGCGGGGTACGCGGAGGTGAGCAGCAGAGGTGGGGAGAGGCGGGGCTATTGCGCAATCATTATCAGAAAATGATCGTATAGGGCGCACACACGGAGCTGTTTGACCCCCCAGAGCGTTGCGTATGCCGTTCTATCCACCTTGGGACCCGTTATCGTTTCCTCAGTCGTTTAGTGCCGTATGCGGTCGTCCTCGTGTGGCCGAATGGTCTATATGACACTAAACAGTAACGCAAACGGCCGTTTTCGTCCTCGTGTGGCCGGGGCATAAGTGTTGATTGTGTTGTAGAGCGACACATACAAGCCTTTTCACACATAGTTGTGTCTTTGTTTCTAAACCGTTGCAAACTGCTTGGGCAACATTAAATCAGTTCCATGATCGAACAGCGCTTTTGTTAAGGTTGGTTAGGATTAGACATGAATCATGTTGGTTAAGTTGTGGCAAAAACCTTTTTTACTAATAAGCACTTGGTTTATGTTAGGGGAAGAACCAAAGTCATGATTAAAAGAAGAACATTTTGAGTGTTCATGGGAAATAAGAAAAGGACTGTGGTCTCAAGTCTTGAGGTTTTGGTAAATGTAAATCCTACAAATACTGAAATCAATGGGGCGAAGCCTGCGAGCTAGTTCAGGAAGTCAACTCGAGCACCAATCATACCTTAACATGTGACGCACCTCGTCCCTCTTACAACCAACCAAACACATTCTCCTAAACATGCCGCTCTATTTAAGCTGCCAGGTCTTCCTGCCTCTGCCTCGCTGTGCTGCCACTGCTGCTGCTGCTGCTGCTGCTGCTGCTGCTCGCCTGCCCCCCCACCACCCCAGCTCCCCTGCCCCCCCACCACCCCAGCTCCCCCCCAGCTTCCCCACCCCAATCCCTCCACCCCAGCTTCTACACCAGC